>NC_081823.1:32500-632500 GCF_030704535.1 Vitis vinifera
TGAAAAAAACAGTAGTCATTTTATTCTTTTTTTTTTTTGTCCTTATTTCTAGTCGTTCTTTTAGTTTAAATGCTCATCAGTTCTTGTTATTTTTTAAATAAGACCAGAACCCACCTAGTCGCTCTGGTGACTGAGAAGTATGATATCTTTAATTATGTATTGTTGAAGGCTTTCTTTGCAAGGGAGTGGCTTCTAATGAAGGTAACTCTTTCGTTAATCTCCTTGATTGTGTTCTTGAGGACACAAATGCCATATGGAACTCAAGCGGATGGAGGGAAGTTTTTTAGGACGCTGTTTTTCTGTCTCATTAATGTGATGTTTAATGGGATGGCAAAGCTTGCAATGATTGTTCAGGCTTCCTGTCTTCTTTACATAGGGGGATTTCTTGTTCCATCCTGCATGGGCTTTTTACTTGCCAATTTAGGTCCTCTAGATCCCTCTATCATTTAGGGATATGGATTATTCACACCCAGAGTTCCTTTTACTGATATGGCACATCGAGCAATTTAGGTTTTCATAGCAGTTACTGGCATTCTTTGTATACATCAAGTGGATTTTTCCCTCTTTTGTTTCATTGTTGCAATAGGAAGGACACAAGGGTGTTGAAAACACCCTAAGCAACCCTGTTAATGGTTTTTGTGATAGGAGGATTCATGGTTTTCTGTACCTGACCTGACCCAACTAGACCCGCACTGCACTATGCACCCCAAAAACACACTGAGGATGGGGATGGGATTATCATTTTTTTTTTCTTTTAAATGGGAATGGAGGACATTAACCAACCCCGCCTTGGGTTTGGGATGGGGATGGGAAATAATTATAAAATTGGGATGGGAATGGGGTAGGGGTATCCCATTCCAACCCACCTTGTTGTCATCCCTACCTTTGGTGATATAGAATACAAAATCATAAATATTTTATTTAAATATATTAAGTATGGCTGTTTTAAATTTAAGTTTCTTTCTTTTTTATGCTTTTATTTTTTTATTTTATTGAAATGTGAATACACTTACGTTTTGTATCTTTTCTATATGTATATATATAAATAGAAAATAGGGACAGGAAAATTCAACATGAAGGAAGGGTTTTCACTTTCTTCATCGGAAGTTTAGAGCTTCTAATGAAGCTTTTGGATTCAACAATTAGGCGGGCAGAACGAGAAGGTGGAGGGGGAGGGCAGAAGCATTGGCCTCGCAAGAGGGTAGCAAGAGAAATTGTGAAAGCGGCATTTATTTATTTTGATTCATTCCATACCCCTTTTATTTCAACCGCCACTGGCTGTTGTTGCAAAATAATTCATCTTGTGCCGGATCGGCCATGCACCATTGGCAGGAGCCACCAGTCTTGTGACTACGTGCTTGAGGACCGTCGAGTTAGTAAGCAGCACTGTCAGATACTCTTTGATGGCTTTCACCGCAAGATTTTCATATTGGACGGAGGAAGATTTAGGACAAAAGGAGATCTTGATAAACTGGAAGAGACAGCGGTTAGGCCTTCTCTGAATGGGATTTTTCTCAATGGGTTTAAGATAGGAAAGGACACCCTCAAAGAGTTGTCTGCTGGAGACGAGGTTTCATTTGTTTGTCAAAATGAACGTCTTGCTGGGTTTCTTATCCAAAGGATTGTTTTTACAGAGGAGGCTCTGGAGGGGAGAGGGGAAGCAGCATCCTCGGGCCCAATTAATCCTTCTCCTACATCTGAAAGTGATGACCTTATAACTAGGAGAGCAAACTTCTATTTAGGTCAGTGCAGATGCATATTGAATAGTGATGACCCAATCTCTTATATTCGAGGATTTGTTACTTCATATAGTGAAATTCAAGGCCTATGTTCTTGCAGCAGCAGACTGAACAATTTTCCGAGCTTTCTATTAAGCACTGATGCTAAATTGTCTCCCGTTCTCAAGGGAATCCCATGGCCCAGCCAGGGCTTGCAAAATGTTGAGAGTTCTGAAAATATAAGGGCCAACAGGCTACAATTGAATTCTATTTTCCTTAACAGGCAATCAGTACTAGTTTCTGAGTTAAACCCTTCTCCAACATGTGTTCCGGTTCCTCGTTATCAATTATATCAACTTGATCATGCTGGATTTCCTCATGCTGATGTGATTGCCAGTGCTAAACCTAAGACTCTGTCCTCGAATTCTATGGGCAAGGAGAATGATCAACAATTTCATGGTGTTATGCATAATAAAACTTGGGGCACATCTTGTCCCCCACCTGGAAAGAAGTTTTATCTAAATCGCCTTGAATTCATGAATTATAGTTCATCTGGTAATCATACTGTCATTTCTTTGCCAGAGCTTCTTTTTCCTGTTGAAAACCTTTCACGGATATTTGTTGCGACATTTACAAGCGATGTTTTATGGTAAAGTTGCACATGCCTCTTGACTGTTTCCTTTTGCTCGAATGATATCATATTGTCCACATTTTAAAATAACTAGAGAACTGGCATCTCCTCAGGTATCATTGAGCAAGTGGTACTGACATAGTGGGCTTGTTTAATTATGTTGTTGACTAATAAGTACTTCTTTTGGTTACTCCAATAGGTGTTGCTGTCAATCTATTCATTGGCATCTTGCCATTTGAAATTGGCATTTAATTAGCCATAATTTCATCATTTCTAGTTACCATATTCTTCAAGTTAGAGCCTATTTTTATTTCTAGTTTCTATTCCCATTTCTAAGGTAGGTTTTCTTGGTAGGTTTTTATCATATTGCAAGGTTCCTGGACATCTGCCTGTCACAATTGCATGTCATCACACTGAAAGATGTTGGAGTTCAAGTGCTGACAAAAGGGCATATGTGCCTTACTCTGATTATCCAAACTTGGTCATTGTGTAAGTAACGATTATATGTTTTTTATTCATTACAAGTAAAAAAGGTATACATGGTAAATTAAGGCAGCATTCTGAGTTGCTCTACTTTGTTGATATCAACGGTTCTGTGATGTAGTTCACTTATTGTAATAGGCATCCTCCTTTTCCTGAGGCCATTGCCTTTGGTAGAGACCGCAAGAAATTAGGTGTTGCTTGCCATCACCCAAAGTTGCTTGTTTTGCAAAGAGAAGATAGTATTCGTATCATCATTACTTCTGCAAACTTAGTGGCAAAACAGGTTATCACTTTTTAGTTCAAAGTCTCGTTCTTTACATTTCATGAGTTGTTTGTTATTACAAATTACAGTGCTATTGCCAATTTTTTTTTTTTTTTTTAGTTTTCTTGTGATAGTGTTTTTATAAAAAAATAAAAATAAATAAAACAAAAAAAAAAATCTTAATAATCAGCAAAATTTGAATGAAGAGCTTTATTTTCCAACAAATATTTTGTGTTTGCTTGGCTTACAAATATAGAATTCTAAATTTATAGTTTTGTGTAGTATTAAATATATTCTAATGGGTATGAGATATAGTCCTCTATTTAGTTTCTTTTAAGGGTCTCGCTACAATACTGATTCGGTGCTTACCAAAAAACACCACCAATCAAGTGGTGTGGGTCTCATTACTTTGTACCTCTTATATGGTCCTATTATTTTTACCTCGATCCGATTGTTTTGTACCTTAGTCTCATTTTTGTTCCTTATTCTCTTATGTTTGTTATTGTTATTGATAAATTTTAAGTAAAACTGAATAGTGAAAAATCCTTCACATGAAGCAAAGGGAGCAAGATAAATATATAGATCAAGGATGAAACAAAAACATATACAAAATTTGACAACAATGCACAACTCAAGGGGTTAAAAAATCATCTACTCTACGACATCATTAGCCAAATGAAGGGACCAAGAGAAGAAACAGCCCAAGCTAGATTTAGTATTTCACAGAGTTGCACGTCGTACTTCCAAGGACCTCTCTCTGACTGACTCCAATGAGATCATTTCACTGGAATCTGCCTCCACCAATAAATTTGAAAGATTCAAAATCTTGGCCTCCATTGCTACCTTTGCGACCTTCTTTTGTCATAGTTTTAACTACTTGTTGATACAACAGGTGATCATGGACATAGAAAAGGTGGGAAGAGTAAAATAAATATAATTTTTTTTTCCTAAATTCAATGATCACTTCTTGCATGAGCAGGTGGTAAAAAAAAGGGGTCATTGTTGCATTTTCCTTTGTTAAAGTATAGTATTCTTCTAAAACCTTATTTCAATTTATGTATTAGATTTATTTGGCTAAATAAAAATGTCGATCTTCCTCTATATTGTGTTTCTCATCTGATTCCTTGAATTCTGCAGTGGAACAGTGTGACCAATACCGTTTGGTGGCAAGATTTCCCCCGGATAAGTCCGCCTGATTATTCCTCTATTTTTACTCAATTTTGTGATGGAGAAATAAATCTAGATTCAAGATCAGATTTTGCTGCTCAGCTGGCTGGATTTATGGCATCTCTTGTGATTGATGTGCCCAGTCAGGCCCATTGGATTATGGAGTTGACTAAGTATGATTTTAAAGGGGCTACTGGACACCTGGTTGCTTCAGTACCTGGAATTCATTTCCATAGAACTCCCCATGCATCAAAATCTATGCAATTCTTACATGTGAGTATCTTCATGTGTACATGCTTGCATGTTCTTGTGCTATTTTTTTCTTGGATCCTTGAAAATGTTCATTTGCCATTTCAATATTTCCTTGAGGGTGAAAATGGATGAGAAACTTGAAATTTACTGGAAGAAATTGAAATGCCAGAATTTAGAGTCTATAGAATTTCAATTTTGATTGTTTATTGAGTACATTAAGTTCTGATGTAGTGGGGTGGAATGATGGTTCATTGGATTGCATGATATCCTTTAAACCCCATAGCTTTTGAGGGTTGCCCAATTGGTTAGGGCGAGCACCGGAATGTGTGATGAGGCACATGGTCCTGGGTTCGATTCCTCCTGCTGGTTGAATGCCCCAGATTACCTAGTGCTAGTTGTGGTGGGCACAATCAACACCCCATGGATTGGGTCCCCATTGGGGGTCCAAAGGGCGCTACCATGGAAGGTTCCCTGGTTATTAGGAGAAAAAAAATCTTTTAAACCCCATCCCACCCATGGTATTAAGAGGTACAATGTATAAGAAGGTGAGTTTTCAATAGGAATAGAGACCCAAACCTCATTTAGGAGGACAACTCTTGATATCAATTAGGCTAAAGCTTGTAGGTATATCCACAGAGGGCCTATCATCACTCCATTCATGGATGGAATTTTGTAAAAGCTCTTTAACTAATGTGAATATAGCATTTTTATAAAAGACTCTCTTATCCTTCAAGTAGGGGCATTTTTTATGAATAATGATAGGAAAGACCTGGTACAATGATTTCACTTTCTTATCTTTTCATTTTTCATTTTCTTTATCAGGCTAATCAGAATGCATCATGTTCATTTGGTATGAAGTTCTTAGGTTCAATTGAAGCATCTATAGTTGGTTTAAGCCACCTTTTTCACACTGCAGCAGATGCAAATGGTGCACATCTCAAGAAATTGGCTGCTTTCCTTGGGAAGTGCCACAAAAATGAATATGGAATGTCAGAGATTGTTTTAAGAAGAAATAGTAACATACCTGCAGATTCAAATGCTGTAAGCATTCTTGTTCCTGAACCAGTTGAGCATTCTGAAGGAGGTAAAATTTGCACTGCTTAATATGACACACAGATCAAAAAATCTTTGGTTCTCTTTGGTACTCTGTCATATTTAGATGTTTTTACTGAAAATCTGTTTATAGAATATTGTTTAGAAGTCAAATGAATTAGTACGGTGCTAATCCACTTGAGCACTCTTCTACTAAATCTATAATATTGTCATCAAGAGATGCATAATCTAACAAGTAACCAGTTGAACAAACTGATTACACATTTCATCAGTTTACTGACATTTTTTGATAACCATGAAAAAACCAATTACAAATTTTTCAGTTTACTGACATTTTTTGATGCACACATGCATGTATGGAACCACCATTTTCTTTCCTAGGCGAGTTCAGTATTCTATGATTTGGTGATCATAATTCTTCATGTGTACATCTGCCCTCTCTAGGCTTGTGTGTCATTCAAGTTGTGGTTTTCATGTTGTAACTTGCCCATGGAATATTTGTTGCTTCACTCTTTGCCCTAGATTGCATTCAACTTGGGTTTTTGCCTAGAGATGTTGCGAAGTGGGTTTCTCCTTTATGGGATAGTGGCTTCTTCAGATTCTCTGGATATGTTTGTCCTATGGAAGCTCTTGCAGTTGCCTTAGGGGGTAAAACCCACAAAGTACAATTGATACTGTATGTATCACAGGTATGGTTTTTGAGCCATTATTACATTTGGTTTCTTTGCTAACTTGGTTGCTGCTTATTTGTCAAACAGTAGCATGTTCATGCTTATAGTGGCTTCTAATTTTGTCTGGTGCAGGGAGCTAGCTTTTCATATATATTAAAGATGATGCAACCAGAACATCTTTCTGCAATCTGCTCTCTTGTTGCATCACTAAAGAGGTGTGTAGGCCTCTGGCGACTACAAGAGGTAACAGTGCTGAAATTTAAAAAAAAAAAAAAAAAACTGCAGTTTCTTGTTGTGCCATTACTGGATCTTCTACTGAGCATATTTGTGGTTCTACATCTCTAATTTACTTCTTGAAGTTTTACTTCCATCTCCTATTCATAGATTTTCTTCTTATAATGAAAGATCAATTTTTTACAGTTATGAACTTTCTAATCTGGGTTTGGATCTGGAGGTTTTCAAATTTTAATACAATATATAATTCTTAGGAGAGGGTGGTATGTCTTTGAAAGTAGAACTTGTTTCATTTTGGATAATGAAAGGAGAGGAAAGTTTGAAAGGATATATGCTATGGACCATGTGGCAACTCAACTGTGAGTACTTCTTTCCCCTCTTTGTAAACCATAACCACCTCAATGGATGCCTTGTTTTCCGGATATGTGGGAGCTATCAAGCGAGGAGGGTCATTGGAACCTACTTCTCAAGACAATTTCATGATATAGAGAAGGCGTATGATCATATCAATTGGAGCTTCTTACTCTTGTTGCTAAGAAAGATGGATTTTGGTGATAGGTTGATCAGTTGGATTAAGTGGTGCATTTCTACCATAAGCTTCTTTGTTCTTGTCAACAGTTCTTCTTCAGGCTTTTTTCAGAGCTCTAAGGGGTTGAGAGGATCCTCTTTCTCCTTATCTGTTGGTGATTGTCATGAAAGCCCTCAACTGTTTGCTAAAGAGGACCAAGGGTGGTGGTTCTTTGCCAAGGTGGTAGGTGAGAGGAATGGGAAGATGGGGGGTGGATGTTTCTCATTTGCTGTTTGTTGTTGATACATTAGTGTTCTGTGAGCCTTCCCCAGATCGACTGAGTTACTTGAGTTGATGCTTATGTGATTTAAGGCCATGTCAAGGTTGAGAGTTAATTTGGAGAAGAGTGCGCTAGTCCTAGTGAGGAGGGTGGAGAATATAAGGGAGTTAGCTCAAAAGTTTAGATGGGTCATTTGTTGAGAAGAAGCAGAAGAAAGCATGGAAGGGTGCTTCTTTGTGCTTATTTCGGGCAATTTGGAAGAAAAGAAATTGGAGGCCATTTTAAAATGTGGATCAAATGAAGCAAGGACTCAAAACCTCATTTCTGTGTATGTTTTGGAATTGGGTTGGAAACTTCACAGATGAGGTGTCAATCTCTATGATATGTTTTGTTCATTGTTTGGCAATGATAAGGGGAGGGAGTTGTTTTTTTGTTACTCTCTTCTTGCTCATTGCCCTTTGGTGCCCTTTGTAAACACTTTATGTACTTTGGTTTGTCCTTCTGTTAGGCACTGTTCATATAAAATTTTTTTCTTGCCTATCAGAAAAAGAAGAAAGCTTGAAGAATCTTTAATCATGGCATAATATATATTAACAAAAGTTCTCTTGAACCCTATGTTGTGGCACACTAATGAAATTGGTAAACTATATGGAAACAAGTAGCCAATGAAGAGGTAGAGGGCTATGACAGGATTGGTTGATCTGTGAATGACCGAAAGTACATGAAGAGTTCTCAAGGCATACAATCCTTGGTGAATTAACATCATACTCCAATTTATGTTTTAACCTAGAAGCACATCAAGAAGTGTCTTAATGTCATCCAAACACCGCTTTAGGGGTGAAATAACTTTTTGGGAGTCCTCAAAGTTAAAGCAGGCCTTGCCTCTGATAAAATATGCAGTTTGATTAAGCAAGCAGCATAGACAAATGATCCTTTTTCATAAACCTCCATTTCATAATCTTGTTAGTTAAAAACTTTGATATTCACTCAAGTAACTTAACACATATTTTTTGTTTTCTTCAAGATTTTAGGTGGATACCAATGGCCTGAATCACAAGAAACTGATTTCATTTATGGTGAGCATTTTCTGCTCAATGTTCCCCTAACTCACTAGAGGAAATTTAAGGAATATGTTTTTATTTTATTGTTTTCAATCTGTTATATTTCCAAGGTTCATCCTCAATTGGATCATCAATCAATGCACAATTTCTAGCTGCATTTTCTGCAGCTGCTGGAAAGAGGTCATTGCAATTCTTTGAATCTGACGAGTCTGATCCAGAGGTAAAATGCACTTTAACACCCTTTGTTACACTAGCCATTCTTGAAAACTTGAAATTGCATTCATTGATGGATTCAGCAGTTCATTGATGCTCTTGACAGTGGGGTTGCTGGAGTGCTAGTCAAGAATCAAGAAGTCCATCCATTAAAATTGTTTTCCCCACTATTGAAAGAGTAAAAAATTCAAGTTGTGGAATCTTGCCTTCAAGACGCATACTTTGCTTCTCAGAGGTATAGTACTTGATTGGCTTAAAATAATATGATGCAATGTAGTTGAAGTGGACTTTGTATTTTAATGGAGTTAAATGCTTGTAGTTGTTCAATTCCTTGTTTCTCTTTTGGTTTTCAATGTTCCTTATATATTTTTTTAGCATAAAGTTCCAATCACCTTGGGGTTGAATAATAGATGAATGTAAAGTCTAGTTTGTGGTGGAGTGGAAATCCTTTGAGATTTCCATTGGGGTGGTGAAAGGTAAGCTTGTTGGTATGGTGTTGGAAAGGAGTCAAGGTTTTTCGAGTTGGATTAGATTTGGCGAAAAGAGTTGAAGGCGAGCTTCTCCTTTTGGATAGATGCTCTCCTGTTGCAAGATGTTGTAGCAAAGGAGATATTGCTCTAGAGACTTAGGTGAGAGTTATGGGCCTTCTATCGCATTTATGGAATAAGGGGTTGCTCAATCAAAAAAAAAAGTTGGGGAACGCTTGTGGGGGTCTTGTGAAAGATGATGAAGACATTGTGCTTCGACGGAATTCGAAGTGGGCTAGAGTTTTAGTCAATTATGGTGGAAGACATGTGCCGACTTTGTTAAATGTGGTGGTGGGGTCACTATGCTACGCCATTCAGCTATGGGAGGAAACCCTCCCTTGGGTGGAGCAAGTGGTTCCAAAGATTGTCTACAACAAACCAAAGGTGGTTGAAGATGGGATTTAGCTAATTGAGGCCACTTTGGTTAATTTAGGCTCTTCCCTTTGTGAAGGCCGAGGAGAAGGATTTGGGCTTAAGTTCAGTTTAGGCTAGAGGCCCATCAAAAAGCTTGTTTGATTTGGGCCAGTTAAGGGGGAGTTATAGTGGAGGCTCATCTTCAACTACTTCAAAAAGAGTTCACCTCCCTTTCGAGGAGTTTTTGCCCTTTGTTGCCAAAAAGGAGGATAGCAAGAGTGAAGACCTTTGTGGGTTGGGGATTGCTTCATCGATGAAAATGAGCTCAACAAGCATGGTGATGATGCTAACCATGACAGAAGGGGCCCTTTTGGTAGAGGCAGTTAGGTTTTCAGGTGTGTTTACTTCTTTCGCTTCTTTGGGGGGTAAGGTTTTCTCTTCTCTCTTTTTCTATGGGAAGATGGGTTGTTTAAGGCTTGTTTGAATAAGCCTTCCTTAGGGGACTATAATGGGGAGATCTTGTTTGAGTGTCCTTTGAAGATGGTTCTCCTGAATGGGAGCTCGATGGAAATTTCTAACTATCTAGAGAAAGGCATAAGAGGACAAATGATGGCCTAGTTGTGGGAGACTAATGCAGAGGACCCAAAAGGGATGTCTTCAAGTTTCACTAGGGATAGAGAACAAGTTTTTGGAGTTGAGTAGGTTTTTACGGTTACCCACAGAGGAGTTTTGAAAATGAGATATCGGCCATGGTAAAAAAAAGATGGAGACTCGAATCCTACGAGTAAGAAAAAGTTGGATCCTTAGCTAAGAAGGGATAGAGAGCTAAGGAAGTTGTCTTGCTCGGTCAATTATGATGGGGCTTCTAGTAATGAAAGCAAGAGTGGCAAGGGTGGGTGGGAAATGGTTTCTGTTAACCAATGAAGCTAAAGATTCTTTCATGGAATGCGAGAAGGGTAAATGATGAGGACAAATGAAAGGGTTTAAAATCCCTTATAAGGTCTCAAAGGCCATATTTGGTTTGTTTGCATGAGGCTAAAGTCCAGCTAATAACAACTCAATTGGTGAGGAGCTTGGGGACAAGCAGATTTCTTATTTGGAGAGTGTTGGATTCTACGGATGTTTCAGGTGGTGTTGTGGTGTTATGGGATAATTGGGTGTTGGATCTCCTACAGGAGGAAGTGGGTGCCTACTCCATTTCTTGCCACTTCCAGAATTATGAGGATGACTTCAAGTGGGCTTTTACTAGGGTGTATGGTCATATCCTCAATGAGGAAAAGGAGGCTTTTTGGGCTAAATTGATTGGCATCAAGGGATTATGGAGAGACCCGTGGCGTGTTGGTGGGGATTTCAACATAGCTAGATTCCTCGGAGAAAATAGGAATTGTTCCAGGTCCTTCTCCTATGAGGCATTTTTCAAGGATAATAAAAGAATTCAAGTTGTGGGATTTGCCTTTTATTTGAGGTCATTTTACTTGGTGTGGGGGTTTGTATAATAGTCTTGCCTCAAAATTGGATAGGTTCCTAGTTTAAGAAGATTGGGAGAGTCATTTCAACAATATTCTCCCATGTGCCCTTCCTAAACCAGGCTCTAATCACATTCCAATGTTGTTAGATGGTGGTGGAATGAGGAGGTGGAACCCCTTTCATGTTCAACGATGTGTGGCTAAAAAAATAGGGCTTCTTAGAGCATGTTAAAATTTGGTGGACTAGCTACTTAGCTAGAGGCTCTTTCAGCTTTGTCTTGGCTTAAAAGTTGAAATAATTGAAAAAGGATTTAAAGGTGTGGAACAAAGAAGTGTTTGGTTTAGTCTTAGTTAGGAAGGAAGAGGCCTTGTAGTAGGTTGATTTTTAAGATCCAAGTAAGAGGAATTCCACCCTTAGTTCTAAAAAGGGAGATGCTAGTAAGCATGTTGTGGAAGAATATTACAAGTGGGCTTTGATAGAGGAAATCTCTTAGAGGCAGAAATCCAGGGCTTTGTGGTTAAGAAAGGGTGATAGGAACATTGGTTTCTTCCACAACATGGCTAATGCTCATGGAATAAGAAATTATTAGGTCAGAATTAGAGTGAACGGGACTTCACTTTCCGAGGATATAGAGATTAAGATTGGTGTTGCAAGCGCTTTCCGTAATCTCCTCTTTGGGGGGACTAGAGACTTAGTATTTATGGTATGGCCTTTTTGTGTATAGAAAGTGCAAATGCAAGGTTTATGGAGGCTCCTTTTTCGAAGGAGGAGGTTTTTTGTGCTTTTGTCTAGCTTAGAAGGGGACAAAACTCTTGGGCTACATGGTTTCACTTTGGCTTTTTGGTAGCAATGCAAGGATTTTGTAAAAGTGGAGGTGATGGGTTCCTTCAAAGAATTCTTTCAGAGAAGCTCCTTTGTGAAGAGTTTGAATGCTACTTTTTTTGGTTTTGATTCCAAATAAAATGGGTGTAGAGGATTTAAATGTTTTCAGACCCATCAGTTTAATTGGAGGGTTGTAGCTTCTAGCCAAAGTGTTAGCTAACATGTTAAAGAGGGTTGTCAGCAAAGTAATTTTTGATTTTCAACATGCTTTTGTGGAAGGAAGACAAATCTTAGATACAACTCTAATTGCAAATGAGGCTATTGATTTAAGGTTAAAGAGCTCTACTTCTGGAATCATTTGTAAGCTTGATATTGAAAAGGCTTATAATCATATTAATTGGAATTTTTTGATGGCAGTTATGAAGAAAATAGGTTTTGGGCAAAAGTGGGTGGGTTGGATGAAGTGATGCATATCTTCAGCTTCTTTCTTAGTTTTAGCTAATGGGACCCCCACTAACTTTTTCCAAAGTTCTACAATTCAAAGAAAAGGGGACCCACTCTCCCCTTATTCATTTGTTCTGGTGATGGAGGCTTTAAGTTAGTTGCTTGTTAAGGTAAGGAAATGAGGTTTCATCTCTTGTTTCTTGGTGGGTGGGAAGGGTAATTGAGGTGACTCACCTTTTGTACGTTGATAGTAGTATCATTTTTTGTGAGACAAATGAAGAGTAGTTGATGCATTTGAATCCCTTCATGTGGTTTGAAGTGATTTCAAGGTTGAAAGCATGGATTGAAAATTCGGGATAATTCGGGAAATATCGAATATCGGAGGTGGTTGATATGAAATCGGCCACCAATTATTTGCTAGAAGAAATTTCGGGTAAAAAATAGGTGATTTCAACAAAATATTGTTGATATATCAGTCAATGATTGATTTTTCGTTGAAAAATCGGAAATGGAGAACACGTGCATGTGGAGGCAAATTTTCGGTGAAAAATCGCCAATTTTTTCAAAAAATCAGTGATATATCGCCAATAAATCAGCAAATAATCAGTGATTTATTCTAAAATTGTCGATAAATTGGTGATATTTTTAAAATCGTTGATAAATTGGCGATTTTTTTAAAATCGCTAATTTTTTTTTAAAACCGTGTTGTTTTGTTTTTAAATTTATATTAACCTTTTATTTTATATTATCCTTTTATTTTAAATTATCTTTCATATTTATCTCATTTATCCTATTTTAAAAATTTACTATCACTTCACTTTTAAATTTTTTTTATTTATCCTTTTAATTTTATTTAATTTTAAATGTTTTTATTTTAAAATCTGAAAAATATAAATTTATTCAAAAATTGTTAAAATATAAAAAAAATTTAATGAAGTTCTAATATTTCATAAATTAAAATTAATTTAATAAGATAATTTATTAATATAATTTTTAATAATTTTTATTATTTAAATAAATTAATGTTAATAGCAAAAAGTTGTCACCACAAATTTGTAATCAAATTTTAGAAATTAAATGTTAAATAAAATATTTTATATAAATCGATTTAATTTTTTATTTAAAATATGATAAAACATGTTTTGATAAAAATAGTTTTTAATTTTTAAAATAAAGGAATATAAATATATTAAAGGAATTTAAGCTAATTTTTTCTAAAAAAATTTGATAAATATTATCTTTGATCATACCTATGTTAATTACACTTGCAAAATAACTTTAATATGTGTATTCTTGCTTATTTTATCTTTTTTTTAAAAAAGTTTTTTCAATCATTTTTATGAATTTTGAACAATTTCTATCTCACTGATATCTTTGTCTAGATATTCATCGATATTTTACCGATATTTCTTATATATTTATAAAATCCAAGTACCAATATATCCGTGTTTACCAATATTTTCATCCTTGGTTGAAAGTCAATTTGGATAAGAGTGAGATCATCCCAGTGGGAAGGATTGACAATTTAGAAGAGCTAGCAATTGAGTTGGGTTGTCGGATGGGGAGTCTCCCATCTACTTATCTAGGTCTTCTTTTGGGAGCCTCATTCAAGTCAACAACAGTGTAGGAAGCGGTGGAGAGGAGAGTGCTAAAAAGATTAGCCTTATGGGAAAGGCAATACTTGTTGAAAAGGGGGAGACTCACTCTCATTGAAAGCATTTTATCTAGTCTCCTTATCTACCACATATCCCTCTTAGTGATTCCAAGAAGGGTAAGTTAAGGCTTTCAAAGTTCCAAAGAGATTTTTTGTGGGGTCGAAGTGCTTTAGAGAAAAAACCTCATCTAGTGAATTGTGTTAAAGTGTGTTTAAACAAGAAAATAGGGGGGTTAGGAATTAGGAATCTCACTATTCTTAACAAGGCACTTCTGTGTAAGTGAGTTGGAGATTTGCTTTGAAAATCGACTTTGTGGAGGTGTGTGATTGTTGGGAAGTTTGGGGAGAAAGATGGAGGTTGGACTTTGGGGGTGCTTAGGGAAGGTTATAATGTAGGCTTTTGGAAAGCCATTAGGAAAAATAAGAAGGTTTTTAAAAGTAGGGTTGGCTTCATTATTGAGAATGGGTGGAGAATCAAGTTTTGGTTGGATAAGTGGTGTAGCAACACCTCACTAAAAGATTCTTTCCCCGCCTTATTTGTCATCACCATTTCAAAGGATTTGTAGGTTGTAGACATGTGGAGAATTCAAAAGCATTCAATTAGGCGTGAGATGGAGGATAGAATGACTTGGTTAGCCTCAAGGAACGAAAGTTTTCCGCTAAAGCGTTCTACTCTTTCCTAACTTTAGGTGGTGCAGAGGCTTTTCCAATGAGAGTGGTTTGGAACCTGTGGGTTCCTACAATATTTGGCTTTTCTGCATGGGAAGCATCTTGGGGAACTTTAGATCGCTTGAAAAAAATGGGGGGTTTCTTTAGTAAATAGATGTTTTTTGTGTAAAAGGGAGGAGTCTATCGACCACTTGCTTCTACATTGTGTTACAACTGGTTATCTATGGCAGTTGATTTTTTTGTTATTTGGGTTGCAGTGGGTGATGCACTCTTCAGTTAGATCGATGTTGCTAAGTTGGAGTGGGGTGCAAGTAGGAAAAAAAACGGAAGAAAGCTTGCCTAGTTGTCCCTTTGTGCCTTTTTTGGGTCATTTGGTGTGAAAGAAATTGGAGGGTTTCTGAAGATGTGGAAACTACGGACCAAGCGCTTAAATTTGCTCTTTTGCTTTCCTTATTGGACCATGTTAGGATTCATTTACAAGGAATTCCTATGTCTTTGATTGATTTTGTAGATTGGTTAGAAGCCTAAGCAGTTATGGCCAGGTGGTTTTATTTCTTTGCCCTTCTTTTTCTTTGTTCTTTCTACTTGTCTTCCTTTGTATATTTCTGGTGTACATTGGTGAGTTTCAACCTTTCTTCTATCTATAATGTTTTCTGCATACTTATAATATATATATATATATAGCTGGGTTGCACCTAATTATTAAATACGAGGGTCTGGCTATTAAATGGGTTAAATGAGTTACACAATGTGTTGGTTGTTTAATAATTAGATAATATTTGAGTTTATGTTTTTAACACAATTATTCTTCATGTTGTGTTTGGGTTGACCTATATAGTAGAATGCCCAAGTTTTGACATGACATGAACACAACCTACCAATGTGAATTGCCACCCCTAAGAAAAACCCCTCCAACCATGGGCAATCCATTCGGGTGCAACTCCCTTACAAATTCAGAATCTTAGCTACCATGTCTGCTGTGATTCACTACTCTCTCTCTCTCTCTCTCTCTCACGCACCAAGAAGTTGGCTGCTCTCTTTGCTGGAAAATCTGCTTCCTCATTCACCGATTCTGAATCCCAACAGAGTTCCAACCTACCATAAACTTCCATGAATGAATCTCCTTTAATAAGCAAATCTAAAGAGTCCCAAATTTGTAGCTTCCCTTAGGTAAAAAAGGAGCACCAAAACCTCAGCCTTAAGAGCATTTCCCCTTTGCTGGTTGGCTGCTAAGACTGTGAACAGCCTCAGCAAAATGTTTCCAAAAGATATGGGCAAACCTGACCCAAATCTGTCTTGAGTATTCCTTTTCTTCAGAGCTTCTTTAAGTGCAGGTACCTTATGTTGAAAACTACTTGATATTACTTATCGAAGTAGAGTAACTATGTTCTTTTAAACATACAAATCCTACATCAAGTTTTATTAAATAATATAATTGATAACTTCAATTACTACTTAGGAAATAAGTTTGTGTTAAATAACTTATGGCTTCATCAAGTAATTTAAGGTTATGATTTCATCTGGCTAGTGAAGAATGTTAGAACTAAAAATATCCAGATTACTCTAAATGCTGATATATTGGGAAATAGAACCATAGAAGCAAAACCTGATCTCTGGTGTTTGTTGTGATTTATTTTGCAACTAAATTTATGGGTTGTTAATGCATGTTATGGATTGAGTAAATGCATAGATGTAAATGGATATAGATGCTGTAGTGATTTCTCAAAAACTCTAATGTTTTTCTTTTTAATTTGCATTTTATTTGAAATGTAGCTTTCTGTATTTGAAACACTACCACCTTTTTTTTACAGAAAACATGGCAACGGTTGAAGAATGTAAGCACAATTCATGATGCAATTCCTCATCCCAGTGATAGAGTGAAGCATCCAATGCATGTCAAGGTAAGGACTTCCTCTTATTAGATGAATGATTTGCAATTATTGGCAGAAGTCATACCACCAAGTCAGTGTGATGAGGTTTTATTTCTTTGTATGGCATTGTGGATTCAATGGATAGTTATGTTTTAAAAATATATTATTTTATAATAAAATTAGGGTTGAGAAAACCTGTATCCTTCTCTCTTTTTTCCTTTTTTCTCTCTTCCCTTCATCCAAACCCTTTGTTGCTTTTGGATCTCAAAAATATGAGAGAAATGAGACAGGAAGGGAAAAAGAAAAGGAAAATAATAAAGTATAGGTTTGTACTCTATAATTTTTTTCTCCAAACTGTCTGCCATAATATTCTCTTTTTAAATAGAGGATGAAGAATTTGATAATGCATTTATTTTTCAAATAAATTTTATTATATTTCATTCCTACAAAATTTTCACCAGAAACCAAACAAGAAACCTTAAGATTTTTTCTTCCTTTTTATCTTTTTATTTCCTTGATGCTTCTGATGTCCAAATGGAGCCTAAAACAAGTTGTATCAAATTACTTGGCTCTTACGAAAGCATATTAAAAACTCGAGCTGGAGTCACTTGACAAATAGCTTAGCCATCAATCTACTCAACTGCTTCGGCCACAAAACTCTCTTCTTTAAGCCACATATTCCCAAGTTGAAAGTACCTTCCCATGCCATCATGCAATTGCCACCAATTTAGAGTGAGAATATAATCTGGTGGTGAACAGGGACTTTGATAACTTGCTGATTACCGACTTCCCTCTCATTTGATTCCTACTCACCACATTACTTCTGTTTCTCCTTAGCTTCTGAAAAGGTAGTACACGGTGGTACACAGTGTCGTCGTTGACTTAATTAAAATAGCATGCTTTCTGAGCAGGTGGCACAAAGACGCTTTCAGTCAAAAATGGATTCATCTTCCTTTGGGTGGGTCTATTGTGGGTCACATAACTTCAGTGCAGCTGCTTGGGGACGTCCAATTTCCAATCCTTTTGGAATAAAAACAACTGGAACTCACAAAGCTGACTCTTGCTTCGATCAGAGGCTTCACATTTGTAACTATGAACTTGGGATCATTTTCATTTTCCCCCCATCAGCTACAAAAGGTAACGGCAACCAAAGTAGTACAAACTTGGATGATGTAGTTTTGCCGTTTGTCATGCCTGCCCCAAAATATGGCCCCAGAGATAGACCTGCAACAACTCAAGCCATGACAGAGGCATTAGCTGAACTTACTGAGCAAGAGCATGAAAAACTTGTAGCAGCAACAAATACTGAAGAAATGATAGAAGAGGAGCTCCCAGATGAGGAAGAGGCGGTAGAGGTAACTGACCATGTTGCAGAGGAGAAGGAAGAAGAGAAGGCTTATGCTGAGCTGCTGTGGAGTCAGGTTGATTCATCTCAAAGCTGTTGAATTCCGAATGAGGAATGCTGGGAGCAGTAGTCAGTCAATTAAGACATTGGCTCCTTTTATCCTAATCACCTGTTGGCGAGCCCTGTAGAGTATGTTGTCCTTGTATTACATTGATTCAGAGGGAGTCGTGTAAATTTGTTTTCATATTTCAAGATGGCAGCTTTGGGCCTGAAATGAATGAGTATTAAGGTCACATTTGGAACATTGAAACATAAAATGGGAATGAAGATCAATTCAATCTCCCTTCATTAATTTATTTGGATAATTTTTTAGAATGAGAATAGAAATAAAAAATTTATTGCTATGGAAACTAAATCCCATTCTCACTACTATTTTGATTCTTCTTGTCTACACGAGATTATGATTCGCTCTATTGCCACCCTATTTTCATTATCATTCTGATATACTCTCATTTAATTGTTTTAGACTACGAGCAAGTTTTCATTTGCCACCTGAATTTTCTTCCATCAGAGGAGCAAACAGAGAAGGGCAGAAGGAACACGAGGGCATTGAGATGGTGAGACAAAAGAGCTCAGGAAGTGTGGAATTTAACTAACTTGCAGCCTTGAGTGGGACTGAGAGTCTAATTTTAAGATGAGTTAGAAGTGTTTCTTAATGTTTATAAGTTGTTTTACTTTTAATAACATACATCACATAAGTGATTTATCCACTGTATGAGAAGTAGAACACGTCATTTATCAATTTGAATGCATTCGTATCATTGTGTAGGTTATATTTTTCAATTTTCCTTTATATTTTTCCATTTTCCTTCATTACTCATAAATATTATGTACAAATTAAAGTTTGTAATAATCAAATTACAAAAGTAACATCATATTTATATATATATATTTTTTTCTAATTACCTATTTATAATTTGAGTTTTTTGTACATAAAACTCTTGAATGATCAATCAATTAATTCATCTACCTGTAATTGATACTCTTAAATAATATACGATCATATGGGAGAAAAACTAACAATCAAAAGAGTGAAAGACAGTTATATAAAAATTGTGTTATTTTTTATATCAAAGATGACAGCGATTGGATTTATAAAATTAGGTTGATGTAACCCTTTTAATCTATTAGTTCTAAAAGGAAACAGAGCATATTCCATTCATCATTTGGTACTGTGAGTCGTCACAAAATTCCCCCACCTTTTCGGAGGAGAGAAATTTAAGAGCAACCTGAGAAATTTTTTCGTGTCACTATTAGAATGAATTACTTTTTAAAAGTTCTTAATTTAAAAAAAATAAATAAATAAAATTTATATAGCTTTACACTTTTCTCCTTTTTCATTTTTACTTGGCAGGACGGACAGGGACGCCTTTGCACTCGTTTGCAAGAAAACGTGGCTTGACGTGTTATACTTCTCCTACTCCATTCCATTCCTTCCTTCTCCCTCTGTTCTTCCTTTCTTTGTTTTGGTGATTGCGGTCAGAAATAAAAGACTCGGACGGAGCAGCAAAACCCAGAACAAGGACACAAAAATTTAACAGAAAATAAAAGGGAATCAATGGAAGTATCATCATCATCGTTGTCATCCTCCTCACCCCTATCAGTTCACTGGAGAAGGGATTTCTCCCCACTACTTGGTCGAGTTTCTCTCGACTGCCATGGCAGCCGCAAGCTCCCAAATCGCCCTTTCTCTTCTTCCACTTGTTCTTGCTTTGGAATTTCAATCTCCCAGCGGCCCCATTCCCATTCCTTTGTGTTCAGAAAATCCTCTCCACGCATTTCCGCAGTCTTTGAGCGCTTCACTGAACGAGCCATTAAGGCTGTCATCTTTTCCCAAAGAGAAGCGAAAGCTTTGGGCAGGAATATGGTATTCACCCAGCATCTTTTATTGGGTTTGGTCGCTGAGGATCGTAGTCTCGATGGCTTTCTTGGATCTGGCATCACCATAGACGATGCACGCGATGCTGTTCGCAGCATTTGGCATGATTATAACGACAGCAGCATCATTTCTGGAATTCCCAGTTCCCAAACCTCTGTTGCCTCCTCCACTGACGTCCCCTTTTCCATTAGCACAAAGCGAGTGTTTGAAGCCGCAATTGAGTACTCTAGGACTATGGGTTATAATTTCATTGCTCCCGAGCATATCGCTATTGGGTTATTTACAGTTGATGACGGCAGTGCTGGTCGTGTCCTCAAGAGGTGCGTCTTCTTCTTGCTGATTTCATTTGTAGGCAGTGATTTTCTACTGATGCAATCCATTACCATTTTCTTGGTCAATTTCACATGATCCAGTACTTCAACCCTCAATTTTCAGAATCCACGACTACCCATTTTGCCGATCAATCGATATCTCTTTCATTGCAGTGTTAAACTTCAAGGCCACACTTTGGCAGAATCTAAAAGGGCAACAAGGAAAAACTGACCTAGAAAATGACCTTACTTTATAATTCAAGTAACATAAAGCGCCTAAACCATATGTATTATCACGCAAAAGGGAAAAATTATTACCCTTCACTAGTTTGCCCTTCTAGATTCAAACTCTATATTAGAATCTAATCATTTTGCATGGATTTTTTTATTTTTTATTTTTACAGTTTATTTTATGCCTTCCATTACTCATAGATTACCATGTCCTTTTGTGTTATCTCTCTCTCTGTACATATGCCTATTGATAAATGGTAAGAACAATCCATTACGCATGGAGTTGTGAATCTTGTGATGACGTGAAGAAGTCTTTTGTCCTGTCACAAAATAGTGGCTACCAACTCTTAGTTGACCTTAAATGCATGGTTTTGAAATGCCAAACATCATCTGTCACCAGTGAGTAGACGAATGGAATGTTCATATTGTTCGGTAGTTCTCTGGCAAATATGATAGAATATTGGCATTGAAGCATGGAATTCATTGCTCTATCCTTTTCTGGCAATCTTGGAGTGTTCTGTGTAGTATAATTGTGACATTTCTATAGGTTTTGGTTCTTTATGTCTTACCATAGACATGATCTTCTAATTCTATTAAGATTTTGGGATATATAATTCAGTTAAGATTCTCAAAAGATGCAATCTCTCTCAATAATAAACTTTTTAAATTAGAAGATTCAAGAAGTTTGTAACAGGTTAGTTCGGCATGACAGCCTTTTCTATGATTATTTGTTGTTCATGATCTATTGAGTAAAATTGCATCAGGATTTAAAATTGGAACATATACATTGCCAATTTTCCATTCATGGGGCTAGATCAATATGATTTCAGATTGGGGGCAAATGTTAATCACTTGGCAGCTGTGGCAGTCTCCAGGCTTCAAGGAGAGCTTGCCAAAGATGGTAGTGAACCATCTGCTACATTCAAAGGGATGCAGGGAAAATCTTTTTCTGGAAAAGCAGCCATTGTGAAATCCTCAGGAAAAAAGAAGGGTAAGAATTTTCTCAAGTTTTTGATTGTTCAATTGGTTTTCAGTTACAAGAACAGAGAGGACTAAATAGTACTGCAACTCTTTTTGTCAGAGAAAAGTGCTCTGGCTCAATTCTGTGTAGACCTTACTGCTCGTGCTACTGATGGACTCATTGATCCTGTAATTGGCCGAGACATGGAAGTTCAGAGGGTTGTCCAAATACTTTGCCGAAGAACTAAAAATAACCCCATTCTTCTAGGTGAAAGCGGGGTTGGGAAAACAGCTATTGCTGAAGGATTGGCAATTAGTATTGCAGAGGCAGATGTTCCCTCTTTTCTCTTGGTGTGTTACCTCCTTCTTGAGTGATCCTTATGCTACTTGCATATTTATCAGAGCTTAAGCCAAAATCAACCAATTCATGAGAGTGGGTGACTGTGTCACTGTTCAGCTAGTTAACAGAGTATAAGGAATTTGGATATGTTTGGGAGAACTTTTTACATAGATGAAAGTAAGAAATGTTAAATAATTAATGAGTAAAGCTACCACCACAAAAGTGCCATTATTTTAGCGGATGTATTAGCAAAAACCCTGGTCATTAGTCTCTAAACTACAGATTGAATAAGTTTCTGACACATGTAGAAACTACCCATAATCCAATTGCCCCTGCTGCTAAAAACTGGCCCATTCAGGTGACCCAGATTGTCTATATTGGGCCCTATGTCTGTTTCACTAGTGTGACTCCCCACTCCAATCTAGTTCCCATGACAATCTCTACTCCCCAAACCCTAGGACATGGAACAGATGAATTTTATTTACAGTTTCATACCTTACTGAAAAATGAAGTGTTTATAGAGCATAACATGTTGCAAGGGTACTCACACATATTGAAATGTCCATTTACTAAAGGAGCAGTTAGAGAAAGTATCCTATGACACTTATATCGAAGATGGATGACATCCATCTCTTCCTTTTTCGGATCGTGAATGTTGGTTATTTATAGGCTGCCAACACATTTTTACACCCATCTGTACATGTTGTGTGTGTAACAAGTATTTTATGCACTGAACTATCCATTTGTTATAGGTTGTACTACAGTTTCGTCATGTTGCTTCTCTTAAAATGGTTGTCTTACCAATTTGATTAACTTTATTATCTTATACACAGACAAAACGCATAATGTCCTTGGATATAGGTCTATTAATGGCAGGCACAAAGGAGAGGGGAGAATTAGAGGCACGTGTTACTACTTTAATAAGTGATATTTTGAAATCAGGTGACAACTTTTTTAAAGTTATATTTTGGAACAAAAGGGGCTCTCTTTCTGGCTCATTCCTGACATGCTACTGTTGTAGGTAATATCATTCTTTTCATTGATGAAGTCCACATGCTTGTTGGGTCTGGCATTGCTGGACGAGGAAACAAGGGGTCAGGTCTAGACATTGCTAGTCTATTGAAGCCCTCTCTTGGGAGGGGACAGTTACAGGTGATGATTTCTTGGATTTACTTCATCATTGGATGGTTGTCAGCCTTGAAGACCTAACACTTAGGCTTGTCCATATTTCCTGTCAATTGAAGGATGGGTCTCAGATGAATTAAGTGTACTTTTAACAATTAGGTGAATCCACAATTCAATAGTTATTGCCAATCACTAACTGGTTTCCACCAATTTTCCCTTCCCACTATTTCATTTCCCCTTCCAATTTGTCAAAAATTGTATAATCAGTTCTCATATCACCAGGAGCAGTTTATTGGTGTGGCCACACCATTGCCTCACAATGCTGTTGCAAAATGGATAGGAAGGTGTAGTTACCTAATGAGAATCCACTTTAGTGCACTCTATTTGACTTTTTGTTTTTCAATTGGATAATGGAGTTTGCTTTGGTTTACCATGTCAGAATACTATTTACATTGCTTAATACATCAGGTCTCTTGTTTACTGAAGTTCTTTTCATGCATTTCATAGGTTCTTCATTAAATGCAAAGTGTGCTAACATTCAACTCCTTGCAGTGTTTTGCATCCACTACCATAGATGAGTACGTGAAACTTTTTGAGAAGGATAAAGCATTAGCAAGAAGATTCCAACCTGTGTTGATCAATGAGCCAAGCCAGGTAATTTGTGATTTTTCTTCTTATTGTCTCTGTATGCAGTCATTTTCACTCCTATTTTTAGTCAGATATTGTGTAAAAATTCATAGGAGGAAGCTGTTAGGATACTGTTGGGCCTGCGGGAGAAATATGAGGCCCATCACAAATGCAGATTCACATTGGAGGCCATAAATGCTGCTGTGCACCTATCAGCAAGATATATTCCTGATAGGCGTCTTCCTGATAAAGCAATTGATCTTATTGATGAGGCAGGAAGTAAAGCTCGTATGGAAGCATACAAGAGGAAGAAGGAAAAGCAAACTTCTGTGCTTTTAAAATCACCAGATGATTATTGGCAAGAAATTAGGGCTGTTAAGGCCATGCATGAAATGGTAATGGCATTGCTTCTATACTACTAATGGCTAGTTTTTAGATTAGTTAATCATATCTGCTCCATATATATATATATATATATATATATATAATATATGCAGGTCATGGCTAGTAAACTGAAAAATTGTAATGGTGCTTCTTGCATGGAAGATGGTAGCACTGTCCTTTTTGAATCCCCTTTGCCTTCAATGTCAGATGATAATGAGTATGACTCTTAGCCCTTGGATTATGTTTAAAGTTAGAAGCAGTAGGCCTGAATTTTTTAGGTTTCAGGGTGATATTAAACAAAATATTGTGCTGTAATTCTTTTATAGACCTATAGTGGTGGGACCCAATGAAATAGCAGTAGTTGCATCACTCTGGTCAGGGATACCAGTTCAGCAGATCACTGCTGATGAAAGAATGCTCCTGGTGGGTCTTCATGAGCAGCTTAGGAAACGGGTGGTTGGTCAAGATAATGCTATTGCTTCCATTTCTCGTGCTGTTAAGAGATCCCGGGTTGGCTTGAAGGACCCCAACAGACCCATTGCAGCAATGCTTTTTTGTGGCCCAACTGGGGTTGGCAAAACTGAATTGGCAAAAGCTTTAGCGGCATGCTATTTTGGATCAGTAAGGCTTTATACCATATGTATACAAATTTTCCTTCTTTTCACAAAAGCTAATTTTAGAGTCTTTACTGATTAAATTTTTTTATAGAATTTGAATTTTAAAACTAAAGCAATGATAAACTTGTTTTTTGGATCTTCTTACAGTATACCATTCATCGAGATCAGAGCTTGTTTTAGAGATTTTATAGCTTACCTTGAAGATTCTGCTGAGTTACACACTATATATTAAGTTGCATGAGCACTTTGTGGAATTAATGGCCGTTTTTCTTCATTGTTCATTTATTTAATGTGTCTTATTGCTCTGTACTTATAAATCAATATGTAATTGAGACAATAGCCTTACCCAAGCCAATTATTAATTGGGTAGAAAACGTCAATGAGAATCTAGTCTCACCTAGACGATTCTTTAACTTAGTTTGATTGCATCCTTATACTATCTATATATAGCTTACAGGTTCCTACATGCTTTAGGAAATACTTCTTACTACATATTTGCATTCTGTTGTTCAAAGGGACAATGTCATCCTCTCAGCAGTTTCTCTGTCCTTTTTAGTTCCTTCATTAATCTCTTACCCTTAAATTTTCATATTTGTAAAAATCTACAGGGAAAATTTAAGGTTAAAATAGCGGAGAGGTGAAATTTGAAGGCCCAAATTTGATGTAACCATGTTGTTGCAATGTCACAGGGAGGGTTTTGAAATACCTATCTAAAACAGGATAAAATGCCATGTTTTCAATGGTTTTTTACTGGCCCGTTGTGATTTGCATCTCACTAATACATGCATACTAAATTCTTCTTTACAGTGATGCTTATTGTCAATGATCAGTAGCAGGGGCTTCCAACATTGGAATTTAACTCTCATTTCTCTTGATTCTGTTATTGCAGGAGGCAGCAATGGTAAGATTGGACATGAGTGAATATATGGAGCAGCATAGTGTGAGTAAGTTGATAGGATCTCCCCCAGGTTATGTAGGCTATGGAGAGGGAGGCACTCTTACAGAAGCTATCAGAAGGCAACCTTTTACAGTTGTATTGCTTGATGAAATAGAGAAAGCCCATCCCGATATATTCAATATTCTCCTCCAAATGTTTGAAGATGGTCACTTAACAGATTCTCAGGTTTGCCTGTTGTTTTGTAATGCTATGTTTGGTTCTAGGAAAAAACGAAGGGAAAAAAAAATGTTTAGGAAAATGTTTTCTTATTGTAGTTTTACCATGGAAAATGTAAAGAGAATAAAATATAATTAAAATTAATTAGATTGTATTTTCAAATTATTTAATCTTTATACAAAAAAGGAAAAATAAGTAATATAAGTTTCAAGAACTACGTAAAAATAATTTATTAACTTTAAATCTATTTTTTATTTTTCTTAACTTTTTTCTTTCCTTATATTTTTCTTCTATTTTTTTCCCTCACATTTTCTTTCAAAGTTTCCAAGAATCAAATACAGCTTAAGAGAAGGAAAAAAAAGTTGATAAAGAAAATGGTTTTCTTGTATTTGGATTACCTTGAAAAATACAAAAAAATAAAAATAAAATAAAGAAATAAATATAATTACAATAGTTAAATAGAAGAGGAGAAAAAGTGAAATAAATTTTAAAAAATATATAAAAATAATTTATTAACTTCAAATCTATTTTTTTATTATTTTTCATTTTTTCTTTCTTTCTATTTTTCCTAACTTTTTTTTGCCTCAAATTTCCAAAACCAAAGAATCAAAACATTTTATTGATAAAACAATTAACACTGAAGTTCGGCCAACTCAAAGAAAAAAGGAAACTGCCATTTTATCTCATTTTGATTCTCCTTACAATTTTATAATGACTGCTCGATCTCTTATTTTACAAAAACTGGGCTCAACAGGGTCGGAGGGTGTTGTTTAGGAATGCATTGGTTGTCATGACCTCCAATGTGGGTTCTGCTGCCATTGCAAAGGGTAGACAAAGCTCCATTGGTTTCTCAATTGCAGATGATGAACCAACTTCATATGCTGGGATGAAAGCACTGGTAATGGAAGAACTGAAGGCATATTTTCGTCCTGAGTTACTCAACAGATTAGATGAAATAGTTGTGTTCCATCCCCTGGAAAAGGCTCAGGTTTGTTCCCTTCATTGAGGTGAGTCTGTAGGATTGGTGTTGATGAATGTTAACATCATCCATTTATTTCAGATGCTGGAGATTCTGAATACCATGCTCCAGGAGGTGAAGGAAAGGCTCAGCTCTCTGGGAATTGGTATGGAAGTGTCAGTGTCGGTTATAGACCTCTTGTGCCAACAAGGCTATGACAAAAACTATGGTGCCCGTCCACTCAGGAGGGCTGTTACCTTAATTATAGAAGATCCCTTGAGTGAAGCACTTCTCACGGAAGAATACCAGCCTGGTGACATTGCTGTTGTTGATTTGGATGCTTCAGGAAACCCATTTGTAAGGAAGCAGTCAAATAGGAGAATCCACCTCTCTGATACAGCCTATGACGAAAAATTGTAAGAATGAAGAAATTTTGCAGTTTAAGCTATTGATTTATATGTAAATAATTTCAAAAAGTATTCACTGTGCCACTGGTAGACCCCAAAATTGGTGGTCTTTTTATCCAAAAATTTTAATCCCTTTTTTATTTATAGATGTTATACAGATTGGACTAGAAACTCTAGGTGGTCTTAAAAATACAGATTGTATTTTTATTATTTATTTTATTTGATGTTATTTTGTTTTATTTTATTCTACTTTATTTTTTTATTTTGAGGAAAAAGATAGCATTGGAAAGAGGGAAAATCAGCATTTTTTGAGAAAAGAATCAGCATTTCCTCCTAAGCCCTAGAATCCCAATCCCACATCCGTAACAAGAGATCAAAATAAGTGATTCTTTATACAGCCAGCAACCATCCAATAGCTCAATCAAACAGACCATCAGAATTAAAGGACGGTATTAAAGTACTCTCAAATAATAGTTAATCAGTCAAGAAAGCAAGCAGATGTAGAAGTAAAAGTGGGACATAGAATACAAGCCATTAGTTTCGGAATAATAATAAAATAAATAAATAAATCAGCCAAGCAACATCCTATCATTGTAGGGATTAATTTTCCTCAAAATTTCCTCTTATTTTATGAAAACCTAACTGTGGACCCCGTATTTCGGCTCAATGCGTTTCCCACTCGATGGCGAGCTCGATTTTTATTTGAAAAATTGATTTTTTATTGATTAAGAAAAATGACTTGGAGTCGCCACTTATTTTTGTTTTATTTTTAAAAGGGTAAACAAAATAAGAAAGAAAAACCCTAAGTGTGACTCCTTATTTTGGAAAAGGTGGTCTGTGAAAAAACCGGATCAGGTTCGGGGGTCAAGTTACTTATCGGGAAGGTACAGTAGAGACCGTAGCACCCCTCTAAGTCCCTAAAGTCGGGTCTCTACTAATAGAATGAAACTGACGTGGCAATCGAATAAGAAAGTCAATGGATACTCACATCAATCATGCATACATGAGAATCAGAATATGTATAGTGAATGATCAGAATGAGTGAATGCGTACCTGGGCAGCAAACAGCAACGCGCTATCATGGAATGAGGTTAGTGAATTAACGCAAAATGATTATATGTATATCAAGGAACAGAGTAAATCGATCACACGTGGCAAATGAATCGAGCAATCAGTCAATCAATCATGAAATCTCATATGTGGGGTCCCCACCAAAGCCCATTCTATTTGCACGAATTAGTCTCACAAATTCCATTATTCTGGAATTATGAAAATAGCATTCATGCTTATATAAAATCAAGAGAAACCGAAGATTATTTGAAACCCGAAGAGAATTAAAACTGTTAGAGAGAAAATTGGATTTTTGAAATTTATTTGAAAATTGGAGTATTGAGAATTAAATTTAAGAGTTGGAATTTTAGGATGTCAAACTCGAAAGAAATTAGAATTTTAGAAATCGGAAATTAAGTTCGGAAATTGGGATTCAAAAAAATGTTTAAAAATGGAATTTTGAAATAAATAAATTGAATAATAATAATAATGACGAAAATAATGATTAAATAAATGAATGGGAATGCTGGAATTTTTGAAATTGGAAATTAGATTTAGAAGTCAAAAATTTTAAAGAATTGTTTAAAATAGAATTTTAAGGTAAATAAACAAACTATTAGTGATTAAATTAATGTGAATATGAGAATTTTCAGGATTAGGAATTTAATTTGTAAATCTGAAGTTTTAAAGAATTGATTTAAAATGGAGATAAAATACTAATGATTAAATAAATTAATGAGAATATGGGAATTTTTGGGATTAGGAATTTAATTCGGAAATCAGAAGTTTTAAAGAATTTTGATTTAAAATGGAGTTTGAAATAAATAAATAAATAAATAAAATACTAATGATTAAATAAATTAATGGGAATATGGGAATTTTTGAGATTAGGAATTTAATTCGAAAATCAGAAGTTTTAAGAATTTGATTTAGAAATAAATAAATAAATAAATAAATAAAATACTAATGATTAAATGAATTAATGGGAATATGAGAATTTTTGGGATTAGGAATTTAATTCGGAAATCAGAAGTTTTAAAGAATTTTGATTTAAAATGGAGTTTTGAAATAAATAAATAAAATACTAATGATTAAATAAATTAATGGGAATATGGGAATTTTTGGGATTAGGAATTTAATTCGGAAATCAGAAGTTTTAGAGAATTTGATTTAAAATGGAGTTTTGAAATAAATAATCAAAATAATAATAATTAAATAGATTAATGTGAATATTGGAATTTTGGAATTAGAAATTAAATTTTAAAGTCGGAAATTGTAAAGAATTGTTTAAAAGGGAATTTTAGAATAAATACATAAAATAATAATAATTAAATAGATTAAAATGAGTATGAGAATTTTCGGAAATTGGAATTGAATCTTAAATATCAGAATTTTGAAGTATTATTTGAAGGTTGAATTTTTATAAATTGGGCTTGGAAATTGGAAGTTAGAAAGTTTATTAAGAAATTAGTGCTTTAAAGAGAGTGATTCGTATAAAGTGGAAGCAAGCCAATGGGCCAATTTTAGAATGGGCCAATAAATCAGTGAGGTCTTCTTTTCCTCATTATTTTCTTCATCTCCCTACTTGGGCTTGGGCTTCATCACAAGCCCAAAGCCACTAACAAAAACACCTAAGTCTTCAAGCCCATTAGCCATCATGGGCAGCACCAAGCCCATCACCAACACGAGCTCCTTCACAGCCCAAGGCAACCCCCATCCATCTGGGCAGCTCCCTCAGGCGAGGCCTCCACCAGCAGCGACGTAGAGGAGAGGGAAGGGGTGGCGGCTTCGAGGGCGGCGCCGAGACGGCGGAGCTGCTGCCGCGAGGAGGTCAGTGACTGCCGCTGCGTCACGATGTGCTCCTAGAGGACGGAGACCCCGTTGAAGGCGTCCACCAATGAGTCGTTGTTGGAGAGACCGAAGGTGGTGGACGAGGGATTCAAGGATGTGGCTAGCAAATCCTGCTGGATGTGAGGTGTGAGAAAGTGGAATGTTGGCATGATGAGCTTGAGGACCAAACGAAATGGAGTGTGGCAAGGGCAGCTGCGTGCATGGAACATCGTTTGCATGGAAATTCAAGAATGTGAGAGAAATGGGTATGAAGCTGAGCGGGGGGAAGTAGGTAATGGAGCAAACTTTCGTGCCGTGTTTCTACACCCAGAATTCTGGTTATCATCGTCATGGCCACCTCTCATAGCACATGCGCATGTGGCAGCCTTCCTCGCCGACAACCCTATGAACATGGTATTGCATCCACACTTGACAAGTGTGTGGTCAACTAGGGCAGCAAGGCAAGGATTCTGGGCTGTTCTCAGGCCCCAAAGATCATTTCCTATGACACTTTTCCAGCTGGGTCCGAGAATATGGGCAAGGGGTATACAAGATGGCCATGCGAAGCCATGCACAGGTTAGAGGAAAAATGGGTTTGGTGATGCGGTTAAGTAGGCGTATGCATGGGAACGAGGATATGGGTATCAAATGAATTTTCGAAAGGTTTGCAAATAGCAATCAAGTCGTGACGGCCAACAACTCATGAAAGAAAGAAAGAAAACTCGGAAAATAATCCCATGAGAACGGGTTAGCAATCACACGCAACGTGAGTGCGAGCATGCTCCAACACCAAAACAGAGTTTCTTAACAAAAAGAAAAAAATGGCATTAACACGAAAATGAGTAAATAGTTTATAGGACTAATACCTGAGATGCCTCCTTTCACAGTGACTCCTTTGCGTATTCCTTCTTCCTCAGGCAAGCTCCTCTCCCCCCAAAAAAATCCTTCCTTCTCCTCTTTCCCTTTTCTTTTTTTTTTTAGCTCCTCTGTTTTCCCCTTTCTCTTTGGCTTCTCCCGCAAGCCTCCCTGCTGCCTCTCCCATCAGTCGCACTTCTCTGCCCGAGCCGACTTCCCATCAGTGGCCTGAGAAAAAAAGAAAAAGCAAAGAAACTCCTCCCTGCTTCGTAGCCTCGGGGGGGGGGGGGGGGGGGGGTCTACACTAACCCTAGAGCGTAATCTAAATGTGAGATTGGGATTTTAGGGCTTAGGAGGAAAAACGAAAGACAAAGGGGAGAGGAGGGCGGGAAGGGTTTTGGGGGTTTTAAAATGAAAATGACCATTTTATCTTTACTTAAAACGGATAATATGGAGAACACATGCGCTTTCCATTCAGGTAGTATTGTCATATTCTAAAAATATAAAATATTAGAATGAACAATGTGAAAAATAAGATATAGATTGAGAGGTAAAGCGTAATAAATCTTGTTTTTAAATATAAATACTAATATATTTATTTTTTATCAAATTATTTTTTCATGATGTTTTTTAAATGATTAAAAATATATATAATATTAACTTTATTAGTTACGTGTCATGTAGAAATACTAATATTTTTAAAAAATAAGGATGTTTTATTTATTGTATTTATTTATTTGTTTATATTATAATTAATAGATTAAAATGGATAAAAATATTTCATTTGTTAATATGACCTTTTCTATTTTTTTTTCTTGAAAAGAACATGTTTTATACATGAATGTCCCTTAAGTCTATATGTGTTTTAGAAGAAAAAATTATTTTTATAAAAAAATAATGTTTTTTGTTCATACGATTCATTTCATTTTATTAAAAATTAAATTTTTTTACATATGAAATTTCTTAAAAAAACTATTTTTTTAAACGTAGCTTTACACTATTCTTCTCCCCATATCATAACCACGTAACCCGTAGCGATAGTGGATCGGGTTACACGTGGGCCTGGTTTAGCTCGAATCAGAGCTCCCAACACCAGGAAGACAACAGATTAGGGTTTTGTTCACACCCACAACCAATTCATCCAACCTCATGGCGAAGACCTCTATGACCCTCACCGTCAAGGAGGGGCAACCGCCTCCACCATTATGTGCGGCAGCAGTGTCAGGGGAAAGTGGTGGGGGCGATCCTATGAGATCCGTGAATGAACTTCGCAACCTCTCTACTGTTCTACACGCATTTAGACGAAGATGGGACGAGTTGCAGAAGCATCTGGATTTCATTCAAGATGCCATTGCCAGCAGGTCCAGAGAGTTGGATGCTTCCCCGCAACATCACCAAGCCCTAGCTTCCAATACCTTGGAAACATCTAGTCCGGAATCAGCTGATCTACATTCAGAACCAATGCCAGCGCAGACATCCGTGTCGGAGCTTGGATTTCTCTGCGGAATGATGCGTAGCCGAGGCCTCCGCAAGTACATCATCTCACATCTCTCGGACGTTGCCAAGCTCCGTGAAGAAGTCCCTGCAGCTTTAAAGGGCGCTCCAAAACCTGCCAAACTTGTACTTGAATGCATTGGGCGCTTTTTCCTCCAGGGAAGCAAGGCATTCGGCAAAGCCACCCACATGGTTCCTTCTCGACAAGCATCACTTCTAATTTTGGAATTTTTTCTACTCTCTGACTGCACCGAGATGGAGCCATCCGTGAAGGAAGAAGCTGATTTAGCTGCAGTTACTTGGAGGAAGAGGCTTATCAATGAAGGTGGAGTTTCCAATGCCAGTGACATTGACGCTCGGGGTTTGCTTCTTCTGGTTGCTAGTTTCGGCATCCCGGCTTTATTTAGGAATGAAGATCTCAGGAATTTGATCCGGCTTAGTTGTCCAAAGGAGATTTCTGATGCCTTGCGACGCTCCCGTTTTCTCCTCGCCAGGGTCCCAGGTAAATGTGATGACAGCCTTTAATGCATACCTATTCATATTTTCTTGATTTTATGTTTTTTATTTTGATCTCCCTAAAGTTTCAATTAGTCTCAGGTATATAATTTTGAATTAGATTATTCCTTCCGGGATGCTAAACACCATAAACTAGTACTTGCTATTTTCTTTTTTCTTTTCTTTTTTCAAATTTAACTACTAATCTAGTACTGTCACATACTGTTCCCTGCTAAGTTTTGAGTTTAAGATTAATACAAACTAGAGGTTTGGATTGTGAGATAGTTTTATTACCAATGGCTTAATCTTTATGTTGCAATTTTTTTTTGGTCAGAATTAAAAGGTTTATTGTCTTCTTATTGATTGGAAGTGGCAATTTAATGACTCATTGTTTCTCACACTTTGAGGCTATAGCCTCAAGGCTAATCCTCAAATATCCAAAAGGTTTTTGGTATTTATAGGCTTTTGGTATATATTTTATAAGAGGTTTAAGTTTCAATATTCAATGAGTTGTAATGAGTTCTATCATCTATTGCTTTTGTGAACTTTTGTTATAAATTTCATGAATTTTGTACTGGGTCCTTACTTGGTTAAACCTTTTACAATACAAGGGCTTACTTGACTTTCAATTCACTTATTAAATGGAAGGGAAAAAGGGAGACTGAGAAGAATAAGGGAATTGCTAATTGTCCTAGTGGTTGATCTCATAAATAATCTAATTATTGATAGATTAAAAAGAAAAATACCAATACAATTGGTAGATGAAGAAGAATAATGGGTGGATATTAACACCATTGGGGAGGATGATATAGCAATTTGATTATATTTGTTGGAGGATCCTAGTGATAAAAATAGTAATGTTGAAAATTATTTGATCAAACCATGTGAGAAAACTGATTTTTTTGTTAGAAAAAGGAACTAAATTAGAACTATTAACAAATTAATTTTACCATTATGAAGTTTATGTCTTTTTAATATCTTTGTGTCATTTCCAATCAAAAAAAAAGTTTGTCTTTTTAATTCTTCAATTTTATTGTGACTTTATGAATAATTTTTTATTATTTATTTGTTTAAGTTGAGGCTTACGCCTCACCTCATTTAGGCAAAACACCTCAAGACTGCCATTAGCCTTTTAAAACTTTGACCCACTCCAAGCTAATCTTGAAGAAAAACTTCTATCTTGAACCCATTTCATCCCAATTTTAGCCCTTAGCTTAAACTTACCTGTTTTATATGAAGATTGTGGACTGGATTTAGACAACTGTTGTTTAGCAACTGGTTTAATATATGCCATTAACCATTTTTTTTTTTTTTTTGATAGAATAGGAGAACAATATATTAAAAAGAGGCACCACAAGAGCGACTCAAGGTATGCCATTAACCAAATTATAAAAAATTCCTTGTTTGCTGCTGGGCTAGGAGGGTGAGAAAAGGCTAGATTGAGTTCAGACTGAACTCAAATTGGGTTGGAAAGCTGAGTTTGTTTGTGGCCATGGGGAGGCCATTATTGTGGATTCTTGCTGTGGTTGTTCCATGCTGATTTCAATTTAGTGACTCGTATGTCAGGTTGTTGTTGCTTTTCTTCCTTCTACTCTTTCTCTCCTTTTGAGTTTTCCTCCTCTCCTTTACTTATTTCTTTCAATCGATTTTGATTTCCTTAAGGAAAAGAGGGAGAAAAAAAATCTGAGTGAAACTAAATAATTGATGTTTCCATACTTAGGATGGGAGGGGGAAAGTGTTGGTTTGCGATAGAGTCAAAGACATATGAAGTTTCATTAGAGGAAGTTAGAGGGAAGCTAAGAGGTACCATTGTGGAGAGGAGTAGAGGTTTCTCCTCCTGGATCAGATTCAGGGTGACAAGTTTGAGAAAGTGTCTGGAAGGTCTTGAAGAATGCTGCAGGGAGGAAAGGAAAGGAAGATTAGTTAAAGTGTGGGAGGAAGAGGGTAGAAAGTTTAGAGTGGAAAGACGTGAAAATGGGATGGGGAGATACATCCTTTGTTCTGTTGTTGATGTGGAGACGAAGAGATTTTGCTTAGTTGTACCCGAAGGTAAGAGTTTACTAGGAGGTTGGGCCATTTTTGTTGAGAAACTTTGGGATTTAGGGGTAGTTACGCAAGAGGAAGTAAAGTTTGAAGAAGCTCTACGAGTTGAGTCAAAGTCGAAAGCGGTGATAGTAGAAGGGAAGGATGAACGTTCTTTGGAAAGAAGGTGGAGGGTGAGAAGAAGTCTTTTGTGGATGTGGCTAAGGAGCTGGCTGGAAGGCAAGGAGATGCTTTATGGCTTTAGGTTGGAGGGAGAGGGTTGAGAAATAGGGAGGAAGGACTAGGCCGGTGCCTTGTTGGAAGATGGGATGATGGGTCAGTGGTGGAGACGGAGTTGCTTTCGGTTAGAAAATGGGGGGAGCGCAGTTGGAATATAAAAAATGGAATGAAAGTGTTGAGCATGGGAGGACCTTTCATGTTGCTGGAGTTCGAAGATGAAGAGGAGGCAGAGAGAGCGCTAAAGAGGGGGATGCGACGATTTAAAGACAAAGTGATGCTATTAGAGAGATGGAGCGAGGAGGCAGGATGCTTGAAGGTAGGAAACCAAGCAGAAGAAGTTTGGGTAAGAGTGGTGGGACTCCCGCTTCATTGTTGGAGTGAAGAAATGTTTAAGAGAATTGGAGACTGTTGTGGAGGCTTTGTTGAGGTGGATGGAGAAACAAAGAACTGCTCTTAGCTCCAGTGGGCCAAAATTTTGGCCAAGAACAGGGGGAATTTTTTTCCGAGAACTATGCATTTAGTGGTTGATGATTATTGCTATGCATTACAGCTGTGGTGGGAGAGGCTGCCATGGATATCTAAGGTGGTGCCGATGAAGAAGCTGCAAGGGGGAGAGGAGGCAAAGGCTAGGGAAGATTGGGATATGGGCTCACGCGTGGGGAGTAGCAGTAGCAAAGGGAAGGAGAGGTGGTGTGTAGCAGATGCTGTTGGGGCAGATTCAATCAGAAAAGTTGGAGGGGAAGAAAAACATGATGGAGACGGGACATCTGGTACAGCTGAAGCTTTTTCAGCTTTTGGGAAGAAGGTCGAAGGCAAAGGGAATGGAGAGGCGGGCTTAAGTGGTGGGGAGGATGCTAGGCTTGATCAATGCAAGCCCATTCATGTAGTTTCTCAAGCACATCTGGATTGGGCTTTAAAAGAAAGGGGGATTTTCAGTGGGCCAAGGGATTGTTGGGAAGAGGGGCAGTCCAGCAGAGGTTTGGGGCGGGCCTTTTGCGATGGCCATTCAAGCCCTCTTTGGGTCTGGCCGGGTGGGGTGGATAGCAGGCCCAGTTTGGGTTTAAAAGAAGGACAGCCCACTGCAGAAGCTACGTGGGCTTTCTCTCCTTTTAGGTCCACAAAGGAAAGACCTTTGAAAGAAACTAGGGCTTCTTTCAGTCAGTCGCGATTAGAGAGGTGGTTTGACGAAGAGCTCTTGGCCGGTGGGATGGTTTCTTCAGCGGAGAGAAGCGGGAAGAAGGGTTTCCATTGCGGACATGTGGTTGTTGGAGGAAGATGCCAGGTATTCCACTTTTGAGCCTTCCGCTGTCTGTTTTTGGGGGGGACGGGTCTCTTCTTCTTCTCCTTTCTCTGGGGTGGAGGGGGTATAATCGAGGTGGAGGAGAGGTGCGGTTTTGATGCCTTGGTGAAGGAAAGTGAAGGGAAGTTAAACTTTAGTCCTATGAGAGTGTGTCCGGTGGTAGGAAGGGGCGATCAGAAGGGAGAGGGTGATTTTTTTCTGTTAGAAGAGGGGAGAGACGACAGGGCTGGGAAAGAGGGAGATGACGAGGAGTCTTGGAGGTATAGTTGCTTGGCAAGATTCTGTTAGTGTTTGGGAATGCCTTCGGAGGGCTTTGAAAGTGAGATCCTGAAACTCCTTAATAGAATAAGAGAAAGAAGGGATTGTTCTGAGAGGGTCACCGGAAAAAAGAGGAAAGGTCAGAGACCTTCGAGATTTGATCACGAGTTGAAGAAACTTGAGTGGTCGGTGAATTATGGTGGAATAGAAGGGGATCGGGGTCATCAAGAGTCTGTTAGATGAAGCTTAGAATTCTGTCGTGGAATGTAAGGGGGCAAATGACAGAGACGAGAAGATTGATAAAGGATGTGATTAAATCACAGAAGGCGGACTTAGTGTGCCTCCAAGAAACAAAAATCCAGAAGATGTCTAATGGAATGGTAAAAAGCCTTAGGATTGGAAGATGCTTGGAGTGGGGGGCTTTAAATTCCAGGGGGACGGTGGGGGGAGTTGTGGTGTTTTGAGATAATAGGGTGTTGCAATTAGTGGAGATGGAGGTGGGCAAATTTATAGTTTCTTGTCGATTTAAGAACTGCGAGAATGGGTTCTATTGGTGTTTTTCAGGAGTTTATGGGCCCACAGTAAAAGTGGAGAGAGAAGATTTTTGGAGTGAGTTAGGGGCAATAAGAGGTTTATGGAATGGTCCATGGTGTGTAGCAGGGGATTTCAACATGATAAGATTCCCTTTTGAGAGGAGTAGAGGAGGTCGTTTGTCCCCGACGATGAGGAGATTCTCAGAGGTGGTTGAGGAGTTAGAACTAAGGGATTTGCCTCTTCATTTGGGTGGGGGGGGGGGGGGGGGGGGTGTTCACGTGGTGTGGAGGTCTCAATAATCGGTCAAAGTCAAGAATTGATCGTTTCCTTATTTCTGAGGATTGAGAAGCTCATTTTCAGGGGGCTATCCAAGTTGTACTGGCTAGGTTGGTTTCTGATCACTCTTCGATTCTTCTTGACGGGGGAGGAATGAGGAGAGGGCCCACACCCTTTAGATTTGAGAATATGTGGCTGAAGGAGGAGGGTTTTAAAGAGGAGCTAAAACAGTGGTGGGAGGGGATTCAAGTGAGCGGATCAGCTAGCTTCATTTTGACTGAAAAATTGAAAGCTTTAAAACCGTTTTTGAGAAGTTGGAATAAAGAGGTTTTTGGGCAAATTGATTCCAAGAAGCAAAATGCGTAGAATTTAATTGGTTACTGGGATAAGGAAGAGAGGGTTCGCTCTTTGTCAATGGAAGAAGAAGAGACCAGAAAGGAGGCAAGGGAGTTATATAAGAAGTGGGCCTTATTAGAAGAAGTGTCTTGGTGGCAGAAGTCTAGGGAAATCTGGCCAAAAGAGGGGGATAGAAACACCAAGTTTTTTCATCAGATGACTAATGCTCATAGGAGGAGGAATCAGATGAATAGAATAAAGGTGAACGAGAGGTGTTTAACTGAGGAAAGTGAAATCAAAGAGGAAGTGAGCAGAACTTTCCAAGGCCTATTGATAGATCCTGGTGACTGGAAGCCTAGTATAGATGGGTTAAATTTTGAGAGGCTGGAAGAGGTGGACGTGGAGAGGCTGGAGAAGCTCTTCTCAGAGGAGGAGGTTTTTGAAGCGCTGGTAGGCTGTTGCGGAGAGAAAGCGCCAGGCCCGAACGGTTTCTCAATGGCCTTCTGGCAGTTTTCTTAGGATTTTGTGAAGGAGAAGGTTATGAATTTTTTCAAACAGTTTCATGAGACGGGGAGATTTGTCAGAAGCCTAAATGCAACCTTCTTAGTTATGATTCCTAAGAAAGGGGGAGCTGAGGACCTAAAGGACTTTAAGCCAATAAGCTTGGTGGGAGGGTTTTACAAATGGTTAGCTAAGTTGTTGGCTAACAGATTAAAAGGAGTGTTAGCCAAGGTGATATCAATGTCTCAAAATGCTTTTGTGGAGGGGCGGCAGATCATGGACGCAGTGCTGATCGCTAATGTGGCAATAGATTCCATTTTGAAAAGCAATAGAGGGGCAATACTTTGCAAATTAGACATTGAGAAATCCTATGATCATGTGGATTGTTCGTTTTTGTTAGCGGTGTTGGGGGAAATGGGATTTGGGGGGAAGCTGGTGTAGTTGGATAAAGTGGTGTTTATCCACTGTTAGATTTTCAGTCCTGGTGAATGGTGGCCCAACGGGTTTTTTCCAAAGCTCAAGGGGTTTAAGGCAAGGAGACCCCCTCTCGCCTTATTTATTCGTAGTAGTGATGAAGGCCTTTAGCTGTTTGATGAAAAGAGCAGTTGCTGGAGGTTTTTTGACGCCTTGTATGGTTCAGGGAAGAAGGGGTGAAGCGGTCCAGATTTCACACTTATTGTTTGCTGATGACACTTTGATTTTCTCTGAGGCTAAAGAGGATTAGTTGACAGATTTGTGCTGGCTGTTAATGTGGTTTGAGGCTTTTTCAGGGTTAAAAGTGAATCTGGTAAAAAGTGAACTGATCCTAGTTGGTAGAGTTGAAATTGTGGAAGAGTTGGCTAATGATTTCGGCTATAAAATTGGAAATTTGCCCTCCACCTATCTAAGAATGCCTTTGGGTGCTCCTTTGAAATTTGTTGGTGTATGGGATGGGATAAAGGAAAGATTTCGAAAGAGATTGGCTATGTGGAAGCGACAGTACATCTCAAAAGAGGGGAGGGTTACCTTGATTCAGAGTACTCTGTCCAACCTATCGATCTATTTCATGTCCATTTTCCAATTACCTAGGGCGGTTAGGATGAGACTGGAAAAGATACAAAGGGATTTTATGTGGGGAGGTAGGGCTCTTGAGCATAAACCTCACTTAGTAAGGTGGCCAATTGTGTGTGAAGACAAAAGTAAAGGCGGTTTGGGGGTTAAGAGCCTTGGTTTGTTCAATAAGGCTCTCCTTGGCAAGTGGGCATGGCGCTTTGCAAACGAAAAAAAGACCCTTTGGAATCAAGTGATTAGAAGGAAATACGGGGAGAAAAGAGGAGGGTGGAGATCTGGTGAGACTAGGAAGGCCTGTGGAGTTGGTTTTGGAAAGTTATAAATAAGATGGGACAGCTTGTGACCCCTTTTTTTTGGCTTTGAGGTGGGGAATGGCAAGAATGTGAGTTTTTGGAAAGATAAGTGGTGTGGAATCAGCCCTTTATGCGATGCTTTCCCTTCATTATTTGCTATAGCAACGTCTAAAGAGGCTTGGGTAAATGAAGTATGGACAACCGAGGGGAAAAGTAGGGTCTACTTTCAAACACAAATGCGAACCAGGTCCCAAAGAGAATATAGAGATAATGTGATTGGAGTTCTTGCTTATTTTAGGTAGGTAGGTAGGTAGTTGGGGTGTTAGCGTGCATTTTGGCCGGTGGGAAACGTTTCCTTCCACGAAAGAGAGGAAAAGAAAAAAGCTTTTATGGAAAAAAACACGCATATGACCAGGGGAAGTTGGACCCCTACTTTCAATAGGTTGTTTAATGATTAGAAGATGGAAGAAGTGGGAAGGTTACTTTGTTGCTTGGATGGGAAGAAGGTGAGGGGGGATGAGGAGGATAGGGTGAGATGGGTGGAATCAAAGGATGGGGTATTTTCAGTAAAATCCTTGTATAGGGCGTTGCAGCCGGTGTCTTCAGCTTCTTTCCCTTCAAAGATTATTTGGATGCCCTATGCTCAACCCAAGATAAGCTTCTTTGTGTGGGAGGCTTTGTGGGGTAGAGTTTAAACTTTGGACCGTTTGCAAAAGAGGGGTTGGGTGTTGGCAAATAGGTGTTTTTTGTGCCAAAAGTGTGGGGAGTCAATTGACCACCTTCTCCTTCATTGTGAAAGAACGGGGGAGGTGTGGATGTTGCTCCTCTCTTTTTTTGGAGTTTCTTGGGTTTTTCCACTTTCGGTTAAGGAAACTCTCATAGGTTGGAGAGACTCTTTTGTGGGCAAGAAGAGGAAGGTGGTGTGGCTAATGGGACCGTTATGCTTATTTTGGGTTATTTGGAAGCTAGGAATTCTATTACTTTTGAGGATGGCGTGTTGTCCATCCAAAAGCTGAAAATTTATTTTGTGTATATACTGTGGTCAGAAACCAAATTGTGGATAAAAGATGGTCGTTCGACCTTAATAGATTTTATAGAATGGGTGTGTATGCGTTAAGGGAGAGGGTTTTTTGTGCTTTCCTAGTGTCTTGGGTTGTAAGGCGGGGAGTTGATCTATACTGTAACTCTTTGAGTCGCTTCTTTAGCACCTCTTTGCTATACATATTATACTTATTGATAAAAAATAAATAATATAATTGATGTTTCCAACCACTCATTTGTAGGTTGGCAAATCCTTAAAAATCTGGCCAAAGACTAATTCTATCAGAGTTCTAAAGAATTTCATTAAGGCAATTTAATTGGGAATGGATGTGAAAATTGTTCACTTCTTTATTGTAGAGGTGTCAAATTCCAAAATTCAAGGTTCTCATAAGTGAGAGGGTTATCTTCTAATCATTGAAAGGGTATAATAGATGTGATTAATTAATGAAGTTATAGGCTAACAATATGTATAGGGCAACAATTTATAAGGTCACCTTATATAAATTTATAGGCAAACAACATATATAGGCAATCAGCAGTCACAAGGCCTAGCAAATGGGCACTAAATTAGACAAGCGGTATGCATCAGTCTCTAAGAAAAGACAAATAGACCTCCCTCCCTTTGACTATAGCATGATCGATCAGTGAAGTCTAATACAAAAGATGCCTCGCTGGAGAATTTTCTATACCATAGAAAAAAGGTACAAGGAATGAATTTCTAAGTACATGGTTTTGCTTCACATTTTCAAACAATCAATGATTTGTCTATCTATACAATCCAGGATAAGCATAATGCAGAAACCCTCCATGCCTACTACCAGTTCTGTCATACAAAACCCCCTTGCCAACTCAATAGAGTCTCTTTTATTGTAGAGGGCAACATTGACTTTGCTTTGAACGGGGAGAATAACCAATGCCACAAAGTTCTTTTTTTCGTGGTGTAAGAGAATGTGGTCAGTTGATTCTTTGGCACCTTGAAATGATAGCAGCTATTCACTATGATTCCTCGCTATTTTTATTTGAAGTCAAAATCCTCCTCCACACTGCATTACAAGCAAAGAACTCCACTTTTATAGGAACCCCAAGTTCCAAACCTCCTTCACTAGTCGCTATAAAGGGTCTCTTTTTGAAGCAACCTCCAACACCATTTGCCAAGTGATGCCTTGTTGAGAACAAGTAAGGCTCCAATGCCTAACCCCCCTTTCTTCTTATCCAAGCACACAATGATCATCTCACCTAATTTTGCTTTCATTTTTAAGATTTCCATCTCATAGGAAGTCTCTTTGAATCTTCTCAAGTCTTAAGTGCACCTTTCTTCAAATAACAAAAAGAGATATCAAATAAATTGGTAAGTAAGACAAATTTCTTTTTATCAACATAAGTTTTCCACCTTTTAAGAGGCAGTACTGTTTCCACAAAGCAAGTCTTTTATGGAATCTCTCATTCGCCAAATTCCAAATAGCCAAGCTTACAAGATGCTCCAAATGGAAGATCAATATAAGTGGTGGGAAGCTTTCCTATTCCACACATCAGACTCCCCTTTCATAGGAATTAAATTACTCTTTTCCAAGTTGTTTTTCAGCTCTTTCCAAAAACCTCCTTTAGTCCCTTTTATGTAAATAAGCAATATTGCACTTTTTGTGGAACATTCCAAAGTATTCCCATTTCTAGCTTGTCTCGGATGATACGCCAAAATGAAATTTCCTAAGTGCGTGATTCAGAACATGGATAAATCTTTATGAATGAATCCTGGAATCACTTGAATTAAAAATTATTCCAACCATGGGCATAAGATATCATTGATATTTTACCGTTGGACTTGGATATCATCACTATTAGGAGCATCTATAAAGTTGGATAAGGTTAGGATGATATCAAGGACTGGGATCTAACTCTTTGTTGGCATCTCAATCTCTATGTTTGGAGGCTTATGAGACTATTTTGTTGCTTGGGTGTTTATTCTGTCTTATCATGAGAGAAAGACTGATATTGTTTATTTGCTTATAATGCTTAAACTTTATAAGATAGGTTTTGTTTGTTGCAGATGTAATTCAGGGGATGATAAAGAATCAAATGAATGTTGAAGCTGTTGACTTTGCTTATACTTTTGGGCTTGAAGAGAAGTTTCCTATTTGGAAAATTTTGACATCGTTCTTGCGAGAGCATAAAGAGGAATGGAAAAGAACAAGAGAAGAGGATTCACCTATTAGACTGGTATTACCCATTTTGCATTTCTCATGTTGAAGTATATTACTATTTCCTTTTGTTGATCTTGCAGTTTTATGTTGTTTATCTACAGAAAAAAGCAAATGAAAACTATTTGTCAGCTATGAAATCTGTGACCAGGTGTTTGGAAGATCACAGGGTAGATCCTTCCAAGCTTCTTTCTGGATGGCATATTGATGAAAAGATAATCCAGTTGGAGAAAGAGATGGCTGATCTTGATAAGAAAATGGAAGGCAAGGTGATGCTGAAGAGAAAAGCAGATGAAATTGACTCATTAAAGAAGATGAAAACTCGAGAGATAAAACATTCACCGATTGCTGCACCATCCTCAGTGATTGGGTTGCAAGAGCAGAGGGTTGCTGATAACATGGCTAGCAGGAGCTTTTATGATAGTACAATGCCAATAAACTTCTTAGACAGTGGATTCCCTGGTCATATAAGTACTTATCCTGCTGCTTCAGCCATGCTGCATGGATCTGGTGGTGGGTCCTTGCCTGAAAATATTACTGGCACGATGTCAGGAAGTGGAAGTGGAACCAGGGTGCATGGAACTGGTACTGGACCTGGTATGGCTGGAACTGGTGGTGTTCCGTCGATGGCTTCATTTTCTGGGGCCCATGGGGAGATGCTATTTGATAGGACAGGGCAAATGATGAAGAACAATGGTCCGCCATATGCAGGGCGCAGGGACATGGGCTTCAATGACAGAGTAATTGGACAAAGTTTTATTGCACATCCTGCATCCATGGGAGTCGATAGCATTTTTGGGCCATCAACATCCATGGAAAGCTTCCCAGGGATGCCAAACGCTCCATCTATTAATGCGGCTAATGGAAGCTCAGCCTCTGATCTCTATCAGTTTGCTGATGCTGTTTTTGGAAGGTGAGATCTGATGACAGCAATGGTTCTCGCAAGCGTGCCACCTAATTAGATGAATGCCTGATTACTTGATACATCGACCTTAAAACATTAGTCATATTATTGCATCTAAGTAAAAAAAATTAATATACCTAAAATACCTTAATCGTTATTCTCTTTCACTCTTACCTTTTTCTTCCTTACTTCAATTTTTTTTCTCTTAACAACAAACCTTATGGTAAAAATCCTTTCTTCAAATCTTGTTTGTTAATAAAAAGCATTTGAGACAAGTTCAAAGTTAATTACAACTTTTTTGTAGATTTTTTTAATCCACCTACGTAAATATATTTTAGAACTTATGATTTATGTAAATTTTGATAAAAATTTGTTGTAAAGATACTTAGAAATAATTTTAAAATGTATTAGAAATTTAAAAGTGAGAAATCTTAAAAATTTAAATGAATAAATAGATAATGAAGTGAAAGAGAAATGAACAAAAAAAAAAAAAACCTATGGTGTTGGACCTACAAGACTAGTTTCAGATACCGTTAAGGATTTCTGGAAATATAGTTCCAGATAATATAAAATTTAAAAGTATTTGGGTTATTTCATTTAAGGTTTTTTATTTTAAAAAAATTCATAATGTGTAATATTTGTTGAATATAAATATAAACACTCAATTTTTTAATGCATTGAAAGTCTTTTTCTTTTTTTCTTTTTTTGAAAATATGATTGTTATTCTTATCCCTTCAAAACAAAAACTTGGTGGATGAAAGTTGTCTATTCTTGCAAGTTATCAAGGACACTCTTCATTGTCCACAATAAATAATGGGGAGATATGGAACTCTCAATGGTGTCTAAATCATAAATTCTTAATAAGCATCTTATTGTGAAGATGCAAACCTTTAGGCAAGGAGCAAAAATTATCTACTATCCATGCTGTATTGGAAAAACAGTTTTCTACCTTAAAAAGTATATTCAACAAATTTTTGATAGAAAAATATTTTTTTTAAATTTATTCTAAGAATATATTGTTTTTCTTGTAACATATTCTAAATAATAATTGAAAGTCCAAAGAATACTTTAAGGGGGTGTTTGGTACGTCGGAATAGGGAATGGAAATGAATATTTTGTTTCCATTTATATTTCTTAGTGGATATAAATGAATTTGATGATTTCATTTCTAACATTTGGATGAACTTAAGAATGCAAGATTGGAATGATTATTTGTTTCCATTCAAATGTTTGATAATAATAGGAATGGAAATGAAAAAGAAATAAATTTACAATAATATCATTCCATATAATTTAAAATATTTTTTTATTTAAAAAAATAAATTTTGAGAGTTTTTTGTTATTAAATAATAAGACTAAAAAATATATATATACTCAATAAATAAAAAAATTAACCATAAAAAATCATATAACCCTAATGTACAAATATTCAATTATCATTTTTATTAAAAATTTGAATAATTTGTCATGCTTAAGTAGTTATAAAATTATATTTTACCAAAATATATATATATATATATATATATATATATATATATATATATAAATTGTCAAAGCTAGCAACTGTTTTTCCTATTTCCAAAAGAGGAAATAAAAGAATTCAAATTTCATTCAAAACCCTAGAAATTAGAAATTGAAATTTTTTTAAAATATCGTGGAAGATTTGATTGATTCAGTTTGAGAAAATCATTTGTTGCATAGAAGTGGACAATGAATGGGTCTTTAACTTTGCAAAGAAGATAAACATGCGCTTGAAGAATGAGATAAAATGATAAAATAATAAATTCAGGTTATTTTATATTATCAAATAGGTTTAATGAATCAGAATATCACCTACTTTTGATGAATTCAAATCCTGACTTATAAATCGAATTTGATTTCTACCTGAATAATTTTTTATTTCATTTATTTCTTCTTAACATTTATCCAAGCATAAGAATAAGAGAGAAAATGAATGATATATCTATTCTCACTCCCTATTCTTGTGTACCAAACACCTCCTAAAGACTTTTGGACCATGAGGGCAGATTACCCTTCATGTAAAATAAGTGGAGAAAACAAATTTTTCATATTTAACTTCCCAGGATAATTTTATTCCCGAAAAGTGTTGCCAAATTGATAGTAAATCTCACCATAACTCAAGTTCTTTCAACAGAGGTAGGCAATACTTTTTATTAATTATTTTAAAAATAAATTACATTTCATCTGCTGTCCAATAACTAAACCAACTTAGGCAAAAATAATTTTTCTGTATTTTGCAACTTTCATGGAACACTTTTTAATCTTACTAAACACTTAAAAGTTATTTTCCCATAAAAATTGAGTATCCTAGTTGACAATTATTTTTTAAAACAATTTCATGTTCTTCGGAACACAAAAAACCAAAAAAAACATGTTTGATAATTAAAAAAAAAAAAATAAACAGAATTTTTGAAAATATCATTTAATTATTTTCACTTTCTTTTTAGAGTTGTTTAAAAAAATAATTATATAAATATAAAATATTAAAACACTTCAAATAAAAACTAAAGAACAATATTCAAAACATAAAAAACAAGTTAAAAAGATTTTAAATTTTCAAACAGGATTTTGTTTTATAAAACGTTAGAAAACAGTGTTCAAAAACTGTTTTAAAAAACTTATTTTCATAATTGTATTCGAAATTACTTTCCTAACAGAGTTCAAAAACTTCTTCACTGTTACAAAAACTAAAACTCAAATACACTGGTCTCTCCATCTGTGTCTATGAGTGGTAGATAGATCACTACAACGCCCAAGGAAAAATAAAAAATAACAATAATACTGCTGGATAATATTAATGAATTCCAACAACTTCAAGTTTGATGTACATCTAGAGTTCAAAAACAGTTTTCTATGCCAATTAGGGAGAAGATTTAAGTGAAACAGAGTATGCTTTTTTTTTTTTTAATCAGAAGTGAAATAGAGTATACTAGGAGCTCAAATGGTAGCTCAGTACCTATTATGAATATACAAGGAGTCACAAACAGCTTGTCTTCTGCAGAAGCTCTTGTTGTAGTGTGCAGAGAATGCTTGTTGGTACAATGGAGGCTTCAACTGGGTACCTTCATCCTTACACTTCAAGATTTCTGATCAACAATGGCTAACCATCAAACATAATCTTAAGACCAGAGACATTTCCGCCTAATCAATCCGCTCAAGATTGTATTTTACCATTTTCTCGAGTGCTAACCGAAAGGCACTCTGAGGAAGGCATTGTAGATTCTGGATGGCAAGATCAGCTTTCTGTTTTGCCAAGTCTTGTGCTTTCTCAATGCCACCACAACTCTTCACCAATTTGATGGCTTCATTGAGGGAACCGGCCTCACAGAATTCAGATTCAACTATTTCTCTCAGTTTTGGCTCCTTCTCTAGAGCAAAAATTACTGGGGCAGTCAAGTTACCTTTTGCCAGGTCACTGCCAGCCGGTTTTCCCAGCTGCTCTGCAGATTGTGTGAAATCCAATATGTCATCAACAATTTGGAAGGATAGACCAAGATTCCTACCATATTCATACATTTGCTCGGCAATGTTGCTGTCAACCCCACTAAAAATTGCAGCTCCTTTGGTACTCGCGGCAATTAAGGATGCTGTCTTATAGAAGCTCTTGAGCAAGTACTCCTCAAGTTCAAGTTCACAGTCAAACAAACTAGATGCCTGCTTTATTTCACCACTTGCAAAATCTTTAATAACCTGTCATAAAAAAATGAATTACAAAAGGGAATCACAAGCTGCCCTTCACTTTCTGATGCTTGAATTTGAAATTATGAATGAAAAGGTCATTTAACTACAATGGAGCATAAGCATCTAAGAGTGGTTTTAAATTACTGTTGGATTTGGAATATTGCCCAGTAGTTCAGATATACCTGACTGATGAGCTTTATGACTTCAAGGTTTTCCAGATTCGCAAGATACCATGATGACTGTGCAAACATGAAGTCCCCAGCCAATACTGCCACTCGTGTGCCATAGAGTTGATGAACTGTTTCCTTTCCTGAGAATAAGCAGCAAGCATTTCAAGAGGTTACCTTAAAATAAACAAATAATCAAGAGGGTTGATAAGAGAGGACATAAAGATGAATAGATTTGTTTGCAATAGTTGTCAACCAGGGTGTAATTAGTCCTAAAGTAGTCAAGTAAAGCATCTGTCCTGCTTTCATTAATATGAATAAAATTACTGACCAGTCACCCAATGTTTGTTTAAATATTAGGGTGAGCAATGACATCTCATAAGCACAATTAAATAATTGTCACATGTTGAGCAGTCATTTCTACGATTTCCTGAATGACACAGTTTAAGTTGCCTCTATTTCCTGTCATGACTCCAATTGGTAAAATGCAGTTGGTTTCTTTTATTCCTGCAGAAACAAAATGGAAGGACTCCATTCTTTTATTCCCACACAATTAAGTTGCCTCCATTTCACATTTTGCAGGCTTACTAGGGTATGCAAAAAACCAGAGTTGGTCATTCATCATCCCGTTAGCTTACTGACACTCTTGCAGCCAGGTTATCAGTGTGTACAATTGCACATTTTAGCACGAAAACCTATTTGTATGGCCAAGACAGATTACAAGTGGAATATGATGAAGAGAGTTCTTGATAGATTTGAAACTCAATGAATGAGAGGCCCAGGTACTTTTGCATGTTGAAACCTCTTCATCAAGCTCTCATGGATCTAGGACATGTCCAGATTCAAGCATTGGAGCAACCCATTATAAATTCATAAAGATCATCTGTTTGCAAAAGATCACTGTTATCAAACAGTCTCTCTAGAGTCTTTACTTTTAAGTTATATCTATTCAATGTGATTTGATACAGTAAAGGGATTCATGGAATTTCTGAATTGCAAAGGATAAGGATGGTGTATGCAGAAGAGGAGGAAGGAACAAGAAAAATGTAGATTTCCAGCACTTGTCTCTATAGCCGTTGAAAAAGGCTTGAATAGTAGAATGTAGGAACAAGTTGGAGAAGGGAGACAGTGGAATCCCTGGTTTCATGGACGGTTGCATGATTGGGAATTGGAAGGAGTGGAGGCTTTTTTCAAAAGATAGCAATTAGCCTCAATTAGAAGGGACAAGGAGGATAGATTGGGTTGGAACTTGGAAAGAAAGAAAGTGTGGAAAATTTTCTATTAAATCTTACTACTCTTCATTATCATAGGGAATAAGTGAGGCTTTACCTTTAAGCATAGTGTGAAATCCTTGGGTTCCTATGAAGGTGAACTTCTTTGCTTGGGAATCCATAGGGGGAAGGATTTTAACAGTTGATCAACTCATAAGGAGGGGATGCAATTTGCTGAATAGGTGCTACATGTATAAAGTGGAAGAAGAAACAACTAATCATTTGCTCCTACACTATTCCAAAGCGAAAATTCTATGACAATTAGTCTTTTCTCTTTTTGGAGCAACCTGGGTAATGAACTCTTCAAGAAGAGGTACCCTTCTAAGTTGGCATGGTTTTATTTATTTATTTATTTATTTATTTTTTTATGGGAAAGAAGTCGAAGAAAGCTTAGAAGGCCACTCCTTTGTGTATATTTTGAATGCTACGGATGAAAAGATCATTTAAAGACACTAAATAGTCATATCAAGCAATCAAATCTTCCTTCATGTATATATTTTTTTATTGGGTTAGAGTATATATAAGTGACTAGTTGTCACAGGCGCAAAAACTCCCGTATAATCTTTTGCGTCCTTGTGGCACTTAGACATCCCTCTAAACCAGCCTTATCAAAACCCACATGAAATTAAATCAAAGAACCCACACAAACACACACCAAATTGCAAGGCATCAACCTTAACTTGTATTTTATTACTACACTAAATAAAAATACAAGACACAAATTAGCAAAACTCCCACAATAGCACTGGTGAGCTCATCATAAAATGGGCTTTCTAGAGATCCCCAATGACCAATCCTCGAGTGAATTGCTAAGGATCCAATAAGTCCAACATTGATTCCTTTAGATCTGTCAATTGGGCAAATGTGTCCATAGTGACTAGGATGGATATCTCGTATATGAAAACTAGCAGTTTGCCTTGTCAATCCTCTGGGGCCCAAATAACTCGATTTTTGCCCATGAACTATTTGTGTCAATGGATTAGTTTGATCCAAAACTTGAGATAATGGGTGTAAGCCAAAAAAAGATTCATAAGTAGTTGTTACTGGACTTGAAGTTACCAAATTCTGAGGAGTCGATATTAATTTATGCCTAATTGCTCCACATATAGTTCCTCGAACCACGTTTTCTAAATGAATTAGAGCCAATCCGAATTGATCTTGTAAGAGATCCGTTATAGAACGAATATGTTTATTTTTCAAATGATTGATATCGTCAAGTATACCCATTCCAAATTTCATTCCAATCAAATGATCCGTAGCTGCTTATATATCTTATGGTAACAAAAATGTATTGTTTTGAGGTATATCAAGATTCAATCTCCGATTTATATTTCGTCGACCAATCCTTCCTAATTCACATCTTTGTTGAAAGAATTTCTTTTGTAATTCATAATGATTCAGAAAATACCAGATCCCCACCTACATAAGCAAATTGTTGCTAAAACTCCAAAATGACACTTTCTTTTGACCCAATTTTTTTTTTTTTTTCTCCTTATCATTCAGGAAAGACAAAAAAATCTTAGGATAGCAAACATTCTCTAGAATTTCTCTTAGATTCAAACCCATAGCCGATGATAGAACTAGAATGGATATTTTTTGTTTCCTACTCACATGAGCCCATATCCTTGCTTTTCTATCAATCCCTAATTCTAATCTTCCTCCCCAGTTTGAGACCATGGCATCAGTATAGACCGAAATTCCGTTATGGTCCAATTTTGACTGGTAATAAATGCCGCATTCTCTATAAATCTCCCTCTCTAGATCCCTCTATATGTGTGTGTCAAGGAGGCTCACCTGTCCCTCTTTTGTAGAGTGCCAACCACCCTCTCCTTGTTAGACTAGGACTCCACATCCTATTTCTACTAGGACTCTTCCTAATAGGTGTGGCACCAACCACTCCTACTAGGACTCTAAGTCCTACTCAAACTACAATTACAATAGGAATAAGACCCCTATTCATGTTGGGCTCACAATCCCACTTTGAGTCCAACTCTTCATGCTGCTGCCACATGCATCTATATATAGCTTGTGAACCTTCCAAGCTCTCTTTTGGTCCACAGATCCTAATCACATCCATGCCAAGGCTACATGTTCTTGCACTCTTTGTGTTAGAGTTGCGTGCGCCCATGTGAGTAGCTCTTGTGTGTGCCAAGCCCTCTTCTTGGTCCACATGTCTAAGTCTCATCCAAGTCAAGGCAACCATTTGTCTTAATGCCCATGCCCCATTTCATTGTGCCCATGGGTCACATCACATCCTGGCTCCTTGTCCATGGCTGCATATGCTTTAACAAGGGTCACTACCACCCTTTGCTCATGTCTAAAGCCCACACATCTTCATGTTGCTGCTATGGCACCATGCCACGTTCCTTCCTTCTCTTGGTGCAGAAATGATTCATGCCATTGCACCCACCACTCCTCCTCCGCTCATAAGGCATTGCACCTTCACATGTCGCATCTCACATCGTGTCTTAAGTTGGCTTCATTGCTAGTGCATCTCCATGTCGAATCCATGTAACAGGTCATGGCATTGCACCCATGGCTCTTCAAACTGCCTTGCACAAGGCATTGTGCCCTTGTGCCACTGTCTAGAGGGGGTCCCCATCATGCCCCATGCCATTGCAGCCACGGGTTGCACACCATCACATGTTGTGGAGCCCATGTGTGGGTGCCAACAAGGCTCACCCTATATGCCTCGCTCATGGTAGAGGCCTTACATTGAGGCCCCTTATTGTGGCCACGCCAAAGCTACCATGCCTCACCTTAAGTCACCTACCACCCCCACCCCCCTAAAGAAGTTTCTAAAGGAGACATCACCCATGCTTGAGGAGAACTAATGGATTCATTTAATAATTAGGAAAAATCCATAATTTCTCATAAAACCTCTTCTTGTTGTTTGTGCACGACCCTGTGCGACCTGTTGTGCGTGTGCATGGTAGTGCCTACACCACATGCACGTGGTCCATGCACCAGCCTGTGCACTTGGCTCCTTGCACCTACCCAAGTGTTACATCTCGTTTGCCTATCTGATGTCGCAAACCCTTAATCATCTTGTTTCTTCCCTCAAGGCTTCCCTCATAGGTGCACGGTGCCCACCTATGAGACCCTTATACTGGTCTTAGTGTCCAAGTGAGGGCATGGATGCTGACACTAGTCCATAACCATGATAGGCCTTACAGATTGATTGAGCTTAAAGAAGGTAGAGAGAGGTTTTTTTTTGTTTTCCCTATCATGGTTTCTTGCATAACCATGATAGGCTCTATGTATACTTCAATGTACCCTCTTTCAGGCGCTATTCATATATCCTCTATTTTGCCAGTCAAAAAAATAAGGGTGGTGGGGGAAGGGGAAAAGTCCCTTAGTGTAGAGATCTTATAAGCCTCTATGAATTTACAAGCACAAAACTGTAGATGAACTGAAAAAAACCCTTAAAAACTATGAATCAAGTAATAAAACAAAGCTGCTATATATTACACATTTGACATCAATAAAAAATTTCATAATAACCATTGTTAAAGTCACTGATGGCACAGCCAAAATATCTTTTAAAAAATAAAAAAATAATAAAACCTTATGATGGGATGGAGGAATATGTCATATATCAAAACCCTCAAAAATTTGCATCTGGCAATGATCCTAAAGCACTACATTCTATAGTCTAACTTCAACTATATTTTTATAACCATTAGTGAATCTACTTATAGGATGGAGAGAGATGTCTCGTCAACATTTACACCAAGCTATTGTTTCTTACACCCTGAAATTCCTCACAACAAACTACTAAAGAAGGATGAGCCATTTTGATACCTTGCCATGGAGTAACCATTCCAGCAAACCAACACAAAACCGAAGCAATCATATACCCCCGTAGATGGGTGTTTCTATAAATCTGTTTGTCCCAACAAACCAGCAAGAAATCATTGGCAAGTCAAATGCAGGGATGCCAACAGAGACCACTGTCCCTGAGCTCAACTATTCTGGACCTAAAGGTTTAAACCTTACTAGTAATTGAAAGAGAGGTAGACATACTACACAATATTACAAAAAGAATAATAAAATAAAATTAAAAACCTCACACAATTGACTATTTGGTAAAGGAAATGAGAGGAAATAAAAGTGCTTACCCACAAATTTGAGGTACATCTAAGAACCATACCAATGCTTTGAGATCAAAAGCAAACAGGATACAATATATAAAGCAACTAGCCATTTATATCCTCCAAGTATTAAGGTTGGGTAAATGTAGAACTAAAGAAAAATACCCAACTCCCAAATCCTCTTTCTGTTTGGTGTTGGAGCAGTGGCATCCTTGGGAAGGACTTACATCCTCATTTACATCAGCAGTGGGAGCTGATATCAGCATAAATACAAACCTAGACCATGAAAGTGGTATCATTTGGGGCATGATTTGTTGCCAATTCCCTAAGTATCAGTACCCTTTTCTGGGTTGGAGTGGGGAAAAGGAGAGGAAAAAAATGGACTCTTTCATGTGAAAACCAGTATCTGGTCTTTTTACTGTTGTACTACCTACATATCCATGCTAAATACATTCTTTTTCCTGAGAAAACTAGCATTAGCAGATACATTTGGGTTTTCATGGACCTGGTGTGTGCTGCCCGTATAGATAAAGAGCCCTGTTTGATGCTTTATCAGCTTGTGGTAGTGATATTGTTAATGTGGTTGGGACTTAATACTGAATGCATATCCATGCTTTTTGGTGACATGTAAGCTCCACAAATTGGAGGCTTTTGGCCCTTTCATATAAAATAGAGGGAAGGGAAAAGCTCCCCCATACATTGACAATGTCAGATGCTTTCCCAAATCACAATTTTGCAACTTAGAAGCCACATGAATGAAGTTAATTTGTTGTTCATAGTTCATACCACACAACTTCTAATGCCATATAATTGCATGCATTTTAGAAGGGCTTCCAAAATGCATAATCAAATGATAGAAAAATCTCATCAACAGTCAAGACAGAAAATTTCCTTCCCATATATTTAATAATCAGAAAAAGTGATTATATGCTCCATGTGCACTGAAAGTAGTGTTGGTGTTCAAGACTGATATGAGCAGATCAGCAGCGATCTCAAACTCAAATGAACTGTCACAAGAGTGTTCGTAATAAAAGTGTCTAACAAGCAATATATATTGATGTGTCTGAGACATTGTAAAATTCTAAAACCAACTGCGCAAGTGTCACATGGGGCAAATGGTGTTTTTCCAGGACAGTTCTGCTCATTACAACATCCTAAACAACCATATGTAAAGATCTGAAGATGTACCTCTTCGCATATCACTCTCATCTAAAACATCATCATGTATCAAGCTTGCAGTATGGATCATCTCAATGATCTCCGCTAAACGTCGATGTTTTATGGTCAGATCCCTGGATAGAATAGCATGGAATGAAATTTCCATCTTGTTCAACACCATAAATTTTTAACATTTTAAGAAAGATAATTACAGCACTTACTTCAACCCCGCTATTTCTGCAGTGGCTCTAGATACTAAGAATACCAAAGCTGGTCTCATCCTCTTCCCACCAGCACCAAAGATCTGCTCAGCTGCAGACATTAAAACTGGGTTTTCTGCGCCAACAATCTAGCAAACAATCTTTATCAGACACAACAAGCAGATCTTGAAAGATGACAGAATATTCAAAGTCAGATTTGCAAAGCAGACTTATTAGCATTTGGAGTGAACAAGAATAAAGAAGTCATTTATCAGGAGCTGACAACCAATCAGAACAGATGGAAGAACAATATTGAAGATGCCATCAGCACACTTCTTTGAATTGAATCACTTTGTCACAAACCTCAGAGCATGTGAAGGACCTCATTTACTGCAACAACACCACTAATTTCAAGGAAAATGCTATAACTTTGTTTGACTGGGGAGATATTTCACTAAGATGGTAACCGATTGTCTTGTCAGGCTTCTTAGAGGTTACTATCCACATTTTTTAGTTTGTTACACACACATACAGATATATGCACACATATGGACATACACACACATGCAAACACAAGATGGATATATAAACAGATAGAGGAGAATTTCAATCCCTCTAATGCCATAATATTTCAAACATCATTTATGAATAATAGTGTCCAATATTCACTGATCACATTTTCAACTAAGGCTCCATTTTGATAGCATCAAGGAACTAGTTTCTTGATTTTGATAAAAATAAAACAAAAAAAAGAGAAAATGAACAAAATTCTTGTTTAATAGTGCTCTAAAATACCTCCTGGAAAGGAATGAAAGCACCAAAAATGTCTTCAAACAAAGATGATAAAATACCTGAAAGCAGAAGGCTTGGCTTTCTCCATGGTATTATGACTATTATCATAAAGACACCAGAACTATCATCCATAATTGATGCATGACTACAATGAAATTAGGCATCAATACACTACTATTATCATGTCCACTATCATTATGAGGGGTAGTAACACCGCAATAGCTGTGTGTGCAATTGGTGAGATTTAGTATGAATCAGACGTGGACAGTAGTTGGAGTAGGCAACTCTCCTAGAGTTCCCCCTTTTGGGATCCCTGGGGAAGAAGATAAAGTTGGCTCTTGTGAACGGTTTGACTTCAACCCTTAAGCAAAATGCAGCAAAAGGAGGGGAAATCCAAGGAACACCCAATCATCTCAACCTTGTAGGAGTTATGAGATAGCCTCAAAGGCAGTTTTGGCATCCAGGGGTTGGGGACTGACCATAGAACCTTTTTCAATTAGCAGAACATATTAGCTGTCAGCTCTCTGATTGGGCAGTCAGCGTTAGAGAAAGACAATCACTCATTTCTAAATCCAACATTCTTAAGACCAAGCAATCCTGAAAAGGAGGGAAACTCTTTGTTCTTAATTCTCCTGAAACTAGTTACTCAGGGACCACAAGAACTTCTGTCCCCACCAGCACCTCATATGTGCCACCAAAACACGGCCATTGGCAGTCCACCAACCACACCCGAAAGAGAACGAGGAAAAAAAAAGAAGAAAGAAAAACAGAAATGAGCTTTCATTGCTATTCTACTACTAGCGTCACCACTTACCACCATCATCAAGACTACTCAAAACACACGCCTTCTTATTTGTAGTCAAAAATCACTTTCATGTAGCAGTTTAACAAACGAGCAATTTTCTACTTTTTCTTGTAGAGGAAAAAAAAAAGGGACACAAAGAATAATGAACTGTATTTCTTGATTCTCCAATACAAAACCACACCAACTAATCAGAAGCAATAATTTAGAAAAAAGCACACGAAATCATTTTGTTGCAGGTAACATTCAATTTTCAAAAACAACACAACATTTGAATTTCCCAAAGGAGTACTCACTGACTGGAGATTTTGGTTTAATATTTGGAGGTCATCAGCAACCACTTCAAAAAAACTTGCCAGGGATATTGAGCTGCTTGACTCTTTCTTCACATCCAAAGCTGGTGGAGGACCTTGACCAACACCTGTATCAGTAACCACAAGCAAACCAAAACTCCATCCTAAGTGATTGAACGCAAAACAATAACAGCAACTCCAGGAAATCAAAACCAAAAATCTAAAAGAGAAAAGAAAAATGCAAAAACAAAAACAAACCACAATTAGCTAAATAAACACAACAGTACCATTGAGCAAAGTCTCAGGGGCCCTAGTAGAAAACACCCTGCAACGACCAATGCGACGCTGACAATACACCATTTTTTTAGCAGCATAACCTCTGCTACTACTCTTAGACACCCCCTTTGCAGAGTTCCTCCGTGAGAACCTATCAAATTGAGCATTGGAAGAACACCCACAAGCAACCAAATCAAACCCAGTTGGACCAAAATCAAGGCTCCGGCATGCCACTGACATCATTCTAGGAGAGACCTTAGAGGGAAAATCACCAAAACTTTCTCTGAAATATTAAATGAAAAAACACCCAGATGGAAAAATAGGCTGAATTTCTCAGGAAATAAACACCTACCAAGAAAATAATCCTTGGAAGCAAGAAAAAATCAAGTGGGGCTGAAATGGGTGTTCGAGCTTTGAAACTTTATGTGAGAGGGTATTGAGTGGACCCAAGAAGCCCACATATTTTGTTGTTGTTTTCTTATCAGTTTGAAGGAGAGGCCAGTGACGCTTGGAGAAATTCGTGAAATAGAGTTAGAAGCTCTCATACAGTTCCATTTGTACGGTTTGTTAGGTTTACATAATGGGCTGAATAATCAATGGGTGGCCTCAACTGTTATTTTTAATTTAATGAATTATCTTCAAATATAAAACTGAATTTTTTTATAAAAAAAAAAACCCACTAAATTGGTATTTTTTTTTAAAAAGTGAATATTTGAACGATTGAAAATAATTTTCAAAAGACATGTCCATCATTTTTAACTTTGAAAGTAATAATATATTGTGGAATATCAACTGCACATTGAAGCAAAAAAGTAAAAACATTTAATAGGCTATAAATGGTTGCTGAAAATTCAATATATCTTGTTCAATTTTTATTTTTGTTCAAGAATTTAAAAGGAAATATTAAAAAAAATTGTCACACTACATAAACTTAACAGAAAAATATTAAATGTGGCCTGACCAATAGATGGCATGGGATGGTTATTTTTTTGGTGCCTTAATAAAAAGTAGTCACCAAATGTATTTAAGTAATATTATTTTGTATTTTGATTTATATATATTTCTATTTCATTCAATATTTCGAATTTTATAGAATACTTAAAGAGTTTAAATCATATGTTCAAGTTGGTATCATAAAAAAATTTCATCAAGTCCATTTATATCGAATTGGTATGTATAGCTGAAAAGGTACAATAAAATTTAATACGTGCTGCCATTTTCCATTCACGCGGTACCGGACACTTTGGAATTAAGTAACGGTGCCATGGCTTCATCTGTGGGTCAAATCCATTAGTAGGAGTTAGTGGCCCAAATGAGAGGCAAGTAACACCACAAAACTAGGTGATCATGGCGATTTGATGCTGCCCCCTTCTATGACACCTTAGAGTCTTAGAAATGAGTGATACACACAGATTATCTTATATTATAATAATTACAAATCCTACACGTCCCACAAAAAAAAAAAAAAAAAAAGGGGGAGCAACAGTGGCAGCGCAATGGCCCCATCTGTGGATCAAATACAGACAGAGAAGTGGTGACCAAATCCAAAATGGCAGCTGGTAGCATTATGAAAATGGTGACCATGACGTCCATTGTACTGGCACTGACAGACAGTCTGAGATTTTTAAGAGATTTATAAGGGTTAAGGGTTGGGGAATGAGTCATATTTAAAACATGCCTGACCTACTCAAAAATGCAAGAAAAGTAATAAATTTTTTTATATTGTTACTACAATTCTACAAAATATCAAGTTCTCACCTTGCATTTCCCTTTTCTTGTTTCATACAGTCCTAATTCATTGTAACAAGTTGCACCAAACAAAAAAATAAAATTCAGGAGATCGATACAGAACCACCTTCTAATATTTCCCATACTCAATGATCAGGAACAAGTCACATTTTCTATTGGTCCTGTGAAGCAATGACAAATTTATGCTTATCATCTTGGTGTTTTGACCCACTCGTGAAAAGATGCCCTTCACTTCCTTGCCCACGATAAATGCATGTGCAATCCATAATCTCCTTGTCACGTGTAAGATATTATTCATTCTAGATTACTAAGCGCCTTCATTGTGATGATGTGAGACAAAGCTCTCCTAAAGTAATACTTTGTATCCGTGAGTGCCCATGACATGTGAAATAATGTCATAACTCTTGTTTCATACAGTCCTAATTCATTGTAACAAGTTGCACCAAACAAAAAAATAAAATTCAGGAGATCGATACAGAACCACCCCTTCTGATATTTCCCATACTCAATGATCAGGAACAAGTCACATTTTCTATTGGTCCTGTGAAGCAATGACAAATTTATGCTTATCATCTTGGTGCTTTGACCCACTTGTGAAAAGATGCCCTTCACTTCCTTGCCCACGATAAATGCATGTGCAATCCATAATCTCCTTGTCACGTGTAAGATATTATTCATTCTAGATTACTAAGCGCCTTCATTGTGATGATGTGAGACAAAGCTCTCCTAAAGTAATACTTTGTATCCGTGAGTGCCCATGACATGTGAAATAATGTCATAACTAAGACGAGCTAAAAAGTGTGGTTGCTTAAAAGGCTTGTTTTATATATCGACACATGACAGTGAATGTTATAAACTGTTGAGTTTTATTCTGCCGACAATTTAGGGGTGGCAATATGAGTGATTGCCCACACAAGCCACCAATTAGTTGGCTTAACTTAGTAAAAAAGTCAAGTGAGATTTAGTTGGGTTGGGGTTTTTCATTCAAAGCGAATGCAGTAAGAGGGAGTTTCCAAGTGGTGGAAAATTTTCAAAATTTTTCTATAATTAAAGAAAATCCATCTTTTGTTGTTGAAGTACCTATTATGTCTCTTTTTCTTAGAATGGAAAATGGTTGAAAAGCTCTTTAATGGGATGAGGTGACTTTCTAGAAAACTGTTGACAGAATGTGAGTAGTGATGTTATGTTATTCCAAAGACATGCATGGAATCTTGTACATAAGCCGGGTGTGAGGTGAGCCTTATTAACACACATAGTTGTAACACCATAGTGTGGACTAACCATGGGCGAAAGGGTTATGGCTGAGGCAAAATTTGGAATACATGGGCTATGTTGCAATGAAGATGTAGGCTAAGAAAGGACTATGCATACATTTGATTGCCTATAAAATCAATGGGCTAAAAGAATATATGAGATTAATGTTGGGATAATGCTTTTAAAAGCATGACATGGTGTAATAATAAATTAATTTCATTAGTATTTATATTATGATTTTAATTTTTTTTATTTATCTTATTTATTCATTATATATGTTGGACAATTAGACTTTCATCACTTGTATTATACACGACTTAGGTGTTTTAGGAGTTGTACAAAAGACCCAAGTCATGTGTTTCTTATAAATGGATGTTCATAACTAGTTCATTGACTTAGACAATCTATCTAAGGTTGTAATATGTTATCTCCTAATTAGAGAGATAACTTATCTTAGTTATCAAGATAATTTTCTTATGGTGAGTGCATTAATATATATAACTATGGATTAGACAAGACTTATGGAGAGTCATGACATTGGCTACCGAGTGTGTTGATACCTCGCGCTCCTGGTGTTCCACGTAGTTGCCAAATGGATGGACACGCGATCTCAACTCCCAAAGGTTCTTGATTCAGTCGTTATACCTGCAAAAGGCATCCGGACAGGGTGTCCGGATGCACCCTCCGATGGATTTGTTAGCCATGGTTAGAGAGGGAGATATAAATCAGTTGGCCTTTTTCTAGGTATCAGGAGATTACCTTCCTCTTCGTGTGAAGGTTTATATATAGTGCCAGGAGTACTGTTCCTCTCATTAATGGTGAGGAGATATTTTATGTTTGTCATGATGACATTCGGAGGCAGCATGGTCATCGCCACCCTACTGGCGGCTGTCAGAAACCGTGGTGGGTGATGCTGCTGTCAGAGATCGTGGGAAGTGATCATGTAGAATGATCGTGGGAAGTGACTTGTTGTCACCTCAACTCGTCTTTTCACTCTGCAGGTGATGGGACGTGAGCCATGGCTGGTTTGCTGCGATAGCGTGTAAGACTCGTTTTACTTTAGTCAATGATCCGGACAATTATATTCGGATAGCCCATGTTGGTTATCCGGATGCACTGTGGAGCGGACGCATTTATGAAAACCGTCCGGATGCCTATGCTTTGTAAGCGTCGTTTGCTCTTCCTTGAGGCAGTCCGAATGGGAAAAGCGTGTTATGTGTGCTTTATAGGAAGATCCGGATGAGGGTGACCCGGATGACAATGCGTGACTGTAAGATGCGTGCCACGTGTCACTGTAAGATGCGTGCCACGTGTCTCGGAGGGAGGGGTACCTACAATGCCCCTCTTTTTAACTTGCCTATTTTACCCGAGCAAAAATGGGCGGGTTAAAAAATAATTGGTTTTTTGAAACCGAAGTCGACCTTTTGTCTGGTTGGGCCACGTGGCGAGTAGGGGTGCGGAAGCCAAAAAAGGCATTTATGATGAGCCGCCGACTCTGGGTATTCCCAGGCAGCATGTCGTTTCAATGATGGCGTTTGTTAGGCGTTTGGCTTTCCAAGGGGCTGTCTCTCTATAAATAGCATACTGTGCCTACTATTGTATTTTTCCTACTACGTTTTTTCTGAGAGTTTTTGCTTCTTCTTCTTCCTGTGCTTTCCTTTGCTTTTCTGAGTGAAAAAACCCTAGAGTTTTTTCCTGCCGGTGATTTTGTGTCGCGACAGCAACCTTTCTTCTCCACATTTCCACTTGGTACGTGCATTTTTGCTCTTGTTTTCCCTTTGTTGCGCTTGTTTGTTCATTGGCTTGATTTCTGACTTGCTCTGGGCAAATCGCTTGCGACTGTGTGTTGAATGTTGGTGTTTGTTGATTTTCTGGATTGCTGTGTTTGACTGTTGCACTTTTTTGTATGTAGGTTTCGGTAAAACTCGGGCTAAAAAATGTCTTCGAAGCAAAAAGCTACTTCATCTGCCCGCGTCGGCGACGCTCATGGGAAATCTACAGACAAACTGAGCGTAAAGGAGTTCCGGGATCGATTCTGCATTCCAAATGGCGTAATTGTTGAATTTCTGAATGGGGAGGATGTCGTGTCTACTGAGAAAGCAGAACAAGATACTGTCATCTTCTCCAAGGAACAATTCAACGCGGGGCTCCGGTTCCCTCTGCCGGCATTGTTCAAGGAGTTCCTCCATTTCACCAAAATTCCACCCGCCTTCATTCATCCCAACATCATCCGGGTGTTGATGGGATGCAGCATCATAAACATGTTGTACAACATCGACCTTACGCTGCTGGAGGTGTTTTTTGTTTACTCGCTGAAGAAGGTAAAAAATGACATCTTCAGCATGTCCACTCACCTGCCCTCCCTTCAATTGGTGACGGAGCTGCCGGACTCAACGAAGGGAGGTGCGAAGGGACTCGTGATGGTCCGGGGTGCATGGGCGGGGTCGAAGCATCCGGCGAGGCCCTTCTCTCCAAACTATTCCTTAGTGATTCCGGGTAAGTTTGCTTTGCGACTTTTGTCCGGCTTTTATTTTGTTGTCTTTTGTTGATTTTTCCGGACGGTTTTCTCACCTTTTGTTACTGTCAACGCAGGTCCGGAAAGGAGGGGCCACATCGTGGATTGGGTAGAAAATGCGTCTTTTGCCTGTCTCAATAAGCTGTTTGAGATAGACGCCAAGGAGAGGTGCTACAAGACGCTGCTTACTGCGCGGAACCTGATGGCGGTTGTCCGGGAGTCCCAAGAGTATGTTGTCAATATTCTCCCCAGGATAATGCCAAAGGAGGTAGTGCCTGGGGAACATTATACTGTGAAGGATCTTCCGATTTACCAGGAGTTTAAAGAGGCTGACGCTGAAAAACGTCGAGCGCTCCTGGATAATCGGGAGAAGAAGAAAAACGAAGGAACTCTTCGGAAGGCTCCCGGACAGAAACGCAGCGCAGCCTCTCCTCCAAATAAAGCTCCAGCGAAAAAGAGGAGGTTGGTGAAGAATGGGAAGGGGGTGAAGGAGCCCACCCCTCCCAAGGATTTTGCCCTTCCGCCAATTACTCATGAGACGGAGGTAATAATAGAGGAGCCAGTGAACCCTGCTCCTCATTCTATCTCAAGCGGATCCGGGCACGTCGTGGGGCTGAACCACTCAAGCACCTCCTTGGCAGTGGTTGCCCGTCTGGCTAATTTGGCTGAGGAAGCTGCGTCCATCAATCATCCGGACTCCCCTAATCCGGATGTCGATGCAGTTGAAGTCATTTGTGCGGCCCCGATGGAGGAAGCGGGGGCAGAAAGCCGGGGTCAGCCTTCTGACGATCCGGACCGTCTGGCTATTGTTCTGGTGAAGGGGCCACCTTCGAAGAGACCTTGCTCGGCGCGCAATCTGAGGTCCGGACTCATCGGGTGGCTTCAAGATCGTCAGCTAGAGATTGAAGTTAGTTGCTCATCCGCCTACGACGCTCATCCGGAGGGGGGCGAAGTATAGATGGCAACTGAGACTCCAGCCGTCCCGGTGATGGTCCCGGATGAGGTTGCACCCGGGGAGACCCATTCGGCTGTCAATGTTGAGGCCCCGAATCCGGAACAAGAGTCGCCTTCTGTTGCCTCATCAGGTGGGGATCTTGTTAATGATGCGTTTTGCACCTCCGGTAGCCCTTTTAGTTACGCGGAGTTGGAAGATAAGCTGAAACAGATTCCACCCAGCTTGACCACTGTTATGCCTTCAGCCAAGATGTTCGAGATGGTGGAATCAGTATACTGTCTTTGTGCTTTTTGATTTTTTGTCATTCTGATGTGTGTTTGTGGTGTGATTTCTAACTTTTCTTTTCTCGTTTGTCTGTTTGCCTGCAGCTGGTGAGTGGTCTCCGTGGCATGGCCAATCAATACGATCTTTTCACTAACCTGCTGCAGACCACTGATTATATGAAGGCCTTCGTCACTCGGCGCAAAGATACTGAAGACCAGTTGCGTCTAAGACTGGAGGAGGCTGAAGCCAGCTTATCCACCGTTCGAGAGGACAATGAAGCCCTTCGGGCAGATTTGGCTGAGGCTAAGGGCCGGGAGGAATCATCGATTGCCCGTCTGCATGAGGCAGAGGATGAGATAGGCCGGCTGAGGGGAGATGTGAGGCAACTCCGGACAGAGGCTTCTATTGAAAAGAAGCAGAAGGAAGATTTGCAGCTGCGTTTAACAGCGCAAAAAGAAGAGCTAGAGCGAGAGTTTGCAGCAGAGAGGGAGGAGCTTGAAGCGGACTATCAAAAGCAAGTGGATGACACCTTCATCTTCGGCTATCGCTGTTGTATGAAGAAAAATGGCATAAAGTGAGATGTCCCTTCGATCCCTTCGGGTGAAGAGAAGAAACTTCATGACAAGCCTGCTCCCTGATAGCTTTTCTTTTTTGCAATTTCCTCTGTAATCTTCTTTCTGTATTTTCGTGGTCCGGAGACCTCTTTGTACATACATTGATATATCAATAAAATACTTTTTCTTCCATTTGTACTTGTCTTGTTTTTTCATTGATAGTACTGTTTTAAATTAGACACATTCCATGGTCTAAGTAATGGAGTTCCGTCTAACTTTTGTAAATGATAGGCTCCACTTTCGCTTGCCTTAGACACTATATAGGGTCCTTCCCAGTTAGCTTGGAACTTCCCTGCGCCTACTTCAGCAGTGTTTTCAAAAACTTTTCTAAGGACAAGCGTACCATTTTTGAAGCTTCTGGGCTTTACTTTGCGATTGTAATGGGCGGATGCTCTTTGTTGATAGTCTGCCATCCGGATGGCTGCACTTTCTCTTACTTCATCCGTCCAATCCAAATTTCTTCCTAATTCCGCGTTTGCATCATTCTGCTTTGCTGCGTCAGTCCGGATAGTAGGAAGACCTATTTCAGTAGGAATGATTGCATCCATTCCATATGCGATGGCGAAAGGAGTGTTTCCTGTTGGTCGTCCGGGTGTGGTTCGATAGGCCCATAGGACGCCGGGTAACTCCTCCACCCATTTCCCTTTGGCTTGCTCAAGCCTTTTCTTTAAGGCAGTGATTAGGGTTTTGTTTGTGGCTTCTGCTTGCCCATTACTTTGAGGATATCACGGTGTGGAGTATGAATTCCGGATGTTCAGCTCCGAACAGAAATTCCTGAATGCAATGCTATCAAATTGTGGACCATTGTCAGCTATGATGGTTTGGGGGATTCCAAAGCGGCAAACAATGTTTTTCCATACGAACTTGGTGACATCTTTGTCTTTGATGCTAGCATATGCTTCAACTTCCACCCATTTACTAAAGTAATCAATGGCAACAAGGAGGAACTTTTTCTGGGCAGGCGCTGCTGGGAGGGGTCCCACTATATCCATGCCCCACTGCGCAAAAGGTCATGGGCCTGACACTGACTTCAACGTTGCTGATGGCATATGTGGAACGGGAGCATACCTTTGACATTTATCACATCTTTTGACATATGTTGCCGCGTCTTTCTTCATTGTTGGCCAATAGTATCCTTGCGAATGAACTCTATGTGCTAGAGATCGTCCTCCCGAATGATTCCCGCATATTTCCTCATGCAACTCAGCTAACACATACTGGGCCTTTGAATGCCCTAGGCACCGAAGGTAAGGTCCTGTGAAGGATCGCTTGTACAGGTGCCCCCCAATCAGGGTGAAACGGACAGCTTGTACCCGGACTTTGTGTGCCTATTTGAGATCTCCGGGTAAAGTGCCTGTCCGGAGATATTCTGCAATATTGTACGTCCATTCTTGATGGTCCGCTTGGTTTGCGTCAATGGTGTTGCAGGTGGAAATCTCTGCGACAGAGAGATTGGTTTGCACATGTATAGGCAATAGAATAGCTTCTTTGATGGGAAGGGAAGCAGCTATACCAGCCAAGGCGTCAGCGCGCCTATTGTCAGTTCGCTTAATTTTTTCTATTGTCCATTCGGTGAATTGTTGCAAGGTGTTCCTTACTTTAGCTAAGTATCGCGCCATGCGTGCGTCTTTAGCCTCATACTCCTTCTGGACATGCCTTACCACGAGTTGTGAGTCGTTGTATATCCGGAGTTTAGAGATGGATAGAGCAAGAGCGAGGTCCAATCCGGACAAGATGGCCTCATATTCTGCTTCATTGTTAGAGGCAGAGAATCCCAGCCGGATGGCTTGCTCCAAATGTTCCCCAATTGGGGACTGTAGTAGGAGCCCAACTCCAGAGCCTGATGAGCGTGAGGCTCCGTTAACTCGCAGAGTCCACCATTCTTGTTTATTTGATTCGTGGTGTTGGCTGGGTCTTCAGGAATATTCTAGCACGAAGTCAGCCATTACTTGGCCTTTCATGGACAATCTGGGTTGGAATTCAATTCCAAACTCGCTCAATTCAATGGCCCATTGTAGCATTCTCCCGGTTAAATCTGGCTTGTGCAGAATATTGCGAAGGGTTGGTCAGTTAGTACGATCACTGGATGAGCTTGGAAATAAGGGCGGAGCTTCTAGGCAGCGCTTCGAAGGGCTAAGGCTGTTAGCTCCATTTTTGAATATCTGGTTTCTACGTCTGCCAATGCCCTGCTGACGTAGTAGATAGGTTTCTGCTCCTTGGGTGAGGGGTAGCGGAATAGAACGACGCTGATTGCCCATTCTGATACCGCCAGATACATGTACAATTTTTCCTTTGGGATGGGGCTGCTCAAGATGGGTGGTTGCATAAGACAATGCTTAATCTTTTCGAAAGCGTTTTGGCAACTGTCCGTCCATCCGTGTGTTCCAGCTTTTCGTATTGCCAAGAAGAAGGGTCGCAATTCATCAGTGAAGCGGGCTATGAAACGCCCTAGTGCGACGAGCTTGCCTGTGAGCCGTTGCAGCTCCTTCTTGTTTCTGGGAGAGGGTGTTTCCATAACTGCCTTGACTTGATTCGGGCTGACTTCTATGCCCCTTTGGCTGACCATAAATCCCAGAAATTTGCCAGCACTTACGCCAAAGGCGTATTTAGAAGGATTTAGCTTCATGTCATACTTTCGTAAGAGGTGAAAAACTTCTTGTAAGTGAAGGACATGTTGTTCTCGGGTTTTGCTTTTAACCACGATATCATCAATATATACCTCTACCGTGTGGCCTATCAGAGGTTTGAAGATTTTAGTCATCAATCTCTGGTAAGTGGCGCCAGCATTTTTGAGTCCGAATGGCATGACTTTGTAGCAATAAAGGTCGTGTGGCGTTATGAATGCTGTCTTTTCTTCGTCATCCGGGGACATGGGAATCTGGTGATATTCGGATAAGGCATCCAAGAAAGAGAGCATCCCTTGTCCGGAAGTGGAATCCACAATTTGATCTATTCGCGGCAAGGGAAAACTGTCTTTTGGACATGCATTGTTAAGATTGGTGTAATCTACACAAACTCGCCATTTTCCTTCTTTTTTGGGTACCACCACTACGTTTGCCAACTAATCCGGATAAGATACTTCTCTGATGAATCCGGCTTCTAGCAATTTGTCCATCTCATTCCGGATAACTTTTTGTCTATCCGGGTGGAAACGTCTAATCTTCTATCGGACGGTCTGGCAGCTGGAAAGACGTTAAGCTTGTGAGAGGAAATAGAGGGATGAATTCCCTTCATATCAGAATGTGTCCATGCGAAGATGTCACGGTTTCGTTGGAGGATGTTTTGCATGCTCTGAGTTTCTTTTTGTGTCATGAGGGAACTGATGTTCGTGAGGTGAGTGTTTTCCTCCGAAATTTGGATTGTTTGTAAGAGATCTGCTGCCGGGGGATCTTTGTCCGCCGGACCCAATAATTGCTATTGGTCATGTGCATGGCTGGGTTCAGGGGGAGATGCATCCTCCTAGTTGGCCCCTGCTTCTCGTGCTATCTGATAGCATTGGCGAGCGGCCAACTGGCTGCCATATAGGTCAATTTGCCCTTCGTTGGTGAGGAAACTCACCATTTGATGATATGTGGAGGGGATGGCTTTCATGTAATGTAGCCATGTGCGCCTCAAGATGATATTGAAGGGTGATAACTCTTGTACCACCGAGAATTGTACGTTGAGAGTGACTGGGTCAGCTTGGACCGGCAGTATAATGTCTCCCAAGGACGTAGTTGAAGACCCGTTGAATCCGGATAGGATTCGTCCAGGGTTTTCGAGGCCTGTGAGACTGTGTCCCATGTGGCCAACGACTGATGCTTGCACAAGATCGGTCGAACTGCCTGGGTCAACCAAGATACGCCGCACATCGAAGTCCCCAATTTCTAGGGACAAGATGAGGGTGTCGCGATGTGGTTGCAGTGTCCGGGTGGGATCTACTGGTGGGAAAATGATTGTCCCATCTATGGGGCGAGGGCCCCCTCCAGTTAGCCCAGGCCGGATGGAATTGATGTGTTCGCGTATTGATGCGACTCGCAACAATTTTTGCCTCTTTCGCCTAGAGTTGTACTCCTCGTCAGATGGACCTCCGTTAATATAGTTTATAACGGCCTTGGGGGTGGCTGGGGCCCTGGGGGCTCTAGGATTGTGATGTTGAGATGCGTCCCTTCCTTCATTATCTGATCGGAGGTATTGCTTCAAATGCCTTACTTTTATGAGCCTCTCGACCAGATACTGGAAAGCTCGGCATGTCTCTGTTGTATGGCCATGATCCTTGTGGAAGACACATCTCCTACTACGATCTCTTGTGGATGGGTCCGTTCCAATGGGTCTAGGCCACTTGAAGTCGGACAAGCCCTGGATCATTGGGAGAAGTTTCTCATACGATATGGAAAAGGGTGTGAGAGGCGGCCTTTCCGGGCGACTTGGCCCTTCCTGCCTCCGATCGGATGGCTTTGGCCGGTCCGGAGGTTTAGCATTTCTCTCTACGTCACCTCCAGATGGTCGTCTGGCAACCAAAACTTGTTGAGTGGCTGCACGTACGTCATCTTCAAGTATTGAATATTTGTTGGCACGCCTGAATAAGTCATCCATCGTTGTAGGAAGCTTTTTAGCCAGTGATTCGAAAAATGGAGTGCCTGGACAGATGCTTCGCTTGAAGATCTGCAGGACAGCATCCATACTGCAAGCCTCTACTTGAAGTACGACTTGGCCAAATCGCTTCACAAATTCCCTCAAGGATTCGTTATCTTGCATTTTTATGTTCTGCAGGGTGCTGATATTTTGCTTGTGTCGAGCGGAGCACAAGTATTGTCCCACGAAAGCTTCGGACAGGTCCCTGAAATTGCCAACAGAGTTGGGAGGTAGGCGATGAAACCATGAGAGGGTCTGTCCTTGTAGGCTGGCGTGAAATACTTTGCATAGTAATGCATCGTTGCCGATATCGAGCGTCATGAGCTGTCGATAATGCATGATGTGATCGAAGGGATCGTTGGTTCCATCGCATGTGGAAAATTTTGGTACGAGGAATCCCCTTGAGGGCTCGTAATGGATGATAGAAGGGCGTGGAGAGCATGTCATCCAACCTTCTGCTGATGGAGCTAATGGGTGGCTCGTTTGGAAGGTTTCCCCCAGCCTGCTGTACCGCTGGGTGCGAATGAACGTTGCGCATCACAGGGGTGACTATGGGGTCACGATGCGGGTGTACGTTCTGCACCATGGGGATGGCCATGGGGTCAGGGCGTGGTGCCCAGGTTGTGGCCATTGGTGGCCTTGATCTTCCAGGCTCTTGTGGGCCTAGTCTTGCGCGCATTGAATTTGACAACTGAGGTCTTCTATCGCGTTGTCTTTTTGCTGAAAAGTGAGTGGAGTCTGAGCTTTCCTCACGGGGAGCTCGGGGCATAGGCGTGTGTGGCTCATGAGGCCTCACGTTGCATGCTCCTGGGATAGCTCCTGTTGTCCCAGGATATATTGATTCTGGTTCTTGTTGAGGCCTTGAGTTTGCTACTTGGCCCCTTGAATGCTGACGTCGAGGAGGCCCTGATGTTGAAGCCTGGATGCGTAACACAGGGTTTTCTTATCTCAATCTTTCTGTCTCCTGGAGGAGAGCTTTTAGTTGTCGTTCGCTTGCCAACTGTCTTCTTTCGATGGTTTGACGCCATTCAAAATTATCATTCCCTCCCCTACCAGACGAACGACTTCGGGAAGATGTGGCCATCTTTGCTAGTGACTGAATCAAATATGAAAAAGTATTCCCACAGACGGCGCCAATGTTGATACCTCGCGCTCCTGGTGTTCCACATAGTTGTCAAATGGATGGACACGCGATCTCAACTCCCAAAGGTTCTTGATTCAGTCGTTATACCTGCAAAAGGCATCCGGACAGGGTGTCCGGATGCACCCTCCGATGGATTTGTTAGCCATGGTTAGAGAGGGAGATATAAATCAGTTGGCCTTTTTCTAGGTATCAGGAGATTACCTTCCTCTTCGTGTGAAGGTTTATATATAGTGCCAGGAGTACTGTTCCTCTCATTAATGGTGAGGAGATATTTTATGTTTGTCATGATGACATTCGGAGGTAGCATGGTCATCGCCACCCTACTGGCGGCTGTCAGAAACCGTGGTGGGTGATGCTGCTATCAGAGATCGTGGGAAGTGATCATGTAGAATGATCGTGGGAAGTGACTTGTTGTCACCTCAACTCATCTTTTCACTCTGCAGCTGATAGGACGTGAGCCATGGCTGGTTTGCTGCGATAGCGTGTAAGACTCGCTTTACTTTAGTTAATGATCCGGACAATTATATTCGGATAGCCCATGTTGGTTATCCGGATGCATTGTGGAGCGGACACATTTATGAAAACCGTCCGGATGCCTATGCTTTGTAAGCGTCGTTTGCTCTTCCTTGAGGCAGTCCGGATGGGAAAAGCGTGTTATGTGTGCTTTATAGGAAGATCCGGATGAGAGTGACCCGGATGACAATGCGTGACTGTAAGATGCGTGCCACGTGTCACTGTAAGATGCGTGCCACGTGTCTCGGAGGAAGGGGTCCCTACAGAGTGGTGGTGACTTCATCAAGTTGTTATGTTGTAGAAGCTCTCAATAATGAGATAATATTAAGTTTTTTGTGGGTTGATGCATGTTGATCTTATGGTAAATAGTCAAAAGGTGGTGAATAAGACCGATGTTGTGGCTAAAGAGGTATCAATTCAATTGGATAGTTGGAAAGATACACTCAGTTTACTCAGTATCTCTTGGGTGATTTGGATTTGATACTTATCAATAAATTCTTTATAAAAGCTAAGGTGGTTTTGTTGCCATACTTAAATGGATTGCTAGTGATATATGAAACCAACAATATTTTCTGTGCAGTTTCAATAAGGTTTAGAATGCAAGCAAGTCATCAAAGGCTAGAATGCACTCTATAGCACCACTAAGGAAAGAATAGTGTACTTATATAACCATGTTAATGGAAATCAAACAAAATCAGATTGTGGAGGTCCAATATCATGTTTAAGGTGTTGTAAGAGTTTACCGATGTGATGCCCATGTTGTCAAAGCTTTTAAAGAAGTTATTAAATACTTGCACCTAAGCTAGCTAAACTTAGAAAATAGTTAACTGAGCTACTGGATGTAGGTTTCATCCAACCTTCATGAGTGTCATATTGGGCACCAATGTCATTCCAAAAATAAAAAACAAGATTGTTCATTGAGGATCGATGACTTTGAATTATCATGCCTTAAATAAGACAATCATAAAACACAAATATATTTTTCCTCTTAGTGCAAATTTATTTGATAAACTATCTAAAAGTTCTTATTTCTCAAAGTTGGACTTGTGATCTAGGTATTAGTAAGTTTGAATAATAGCATAAGGGAATAAAGTATAGGAGTTGCAAATTCCTTATGGGGCCATTTGGTCTTATTAAAGTTCTACAATTTTTTATAATTTGATGAATAATGTATTATTTGAATATGTTGATTGTTTATCTCAATGATATAGTGGTGTATAATCAAACACTTGAAGATCATGTAGCCCATTTGTGCAAGGTATTGTAGGGACTAAAACAATATCATATGTATGTATGAAAGGAGAAATGCCAGTTTGACAAAATTGAGATTAAGTTTTTAAGACACCTAATATCACAGGGTTGGATTTTGATGGATAAAGAGAAGGTGAAGGCAATAAGCGATTAGCAAACATCTATCAAGGTAACTGAATTGCACTCATTTCTTTAGCTAGACCATTGTTGCTTCATAAAGAACTTGCAAAAGAAAAGGGAAAATAACATATATAACTTTTGAGCACTTAATCCATGTTTCTCCTCTTTTGATACTTACATCCTTATCCTTGAGTCATATTCCATCTCTAGTTATATTGTATTAAATACTTTTTATTCTTCATCACATCTCTACTTATTATTAGTTTAAACTTTATATATGTCAATCCATCTTATAATTTTTTATTTTTTATTTGCTCTCATGTCCTAAGATAAATTGGTTGAGTTATACCTTTTGTAATCCCACAATGTAATGTTCCTTATTAATTTCATAACAAAATCTATTTCTACAAAGAAACATAATATATTATAAATTACTCTATATAATACTTTATTTTATGGGAATAAATATGCATGAAATAGGGATTTGAAAATAATATTACTTAGGGAATATTAATATATAAAATGCTCTACGCTTTATCCTAATATGTGATGTCATGCATTTTTAATGAATTTGATGATGTCTTTAGAAATAAATTAATGTAATTGTGAAATTATCCAAATTTTCAATAGAATGAATTAAAAGAGAATAAGAGATTATTTATTTATTGAAAAAGAAATCATTTTGATTTTTGGGCAAAAAAAGTGAAGGAAAAGCCCAGACCACAAACTTTCACGATTAAAGCAATGCCATATGGCAGGCAACACGAGGCAAAAGTGTTCCAAACGTGGATAAATGTGAGCCTCTTCCACTAGAAAAACATGATGAGGTTCCGGCATAACAATTCATCCCTGTGTTCTTACAAGGGAATACGCGTGCCCAAATGTTGGACACATTGACTCTGCATATATAGAGTTTGCACGAGTGAGGAGAAAATGTTTCTGAGATTTGTTTTTCCACCACCTCCTTCTCTACTGGTGACAGCAATGTCAGTGGTGAGTTTTGCATCAATGGCAAATGCAGGGCTATCAGAGTTGAAAGGAAAACACATGGAATACTCCAAGTTCTGGGAGCTCAAGTCTGGGAGAAAGTACAAAGTGGATAGTAGAACAGGCATGATCGTGTGTTATACTCCAGCATTTCTTGCTGGTGTGGCCTCTTTTGCCCTTTTCCCAGATGAGAGTTTCAGGTTTTTGCTGCTCACTTCGGCTCTCTCCATCCACTTCTTCAAGAGGATATTTGAGGTGCTTTCTCTATCTCATCTCAAAAATTAATCAAACATTTTCCCACTCCCCATTCCCTCTTTCAAACCTGTCATTTCTCTCTTACATCTCATATTCCATCAACTCTTTTCTCTGTAAATATTATTTTGGGGAAGTCCATCATAAGAATAGCTAAGGTGCAAAACCCACTCAAAAACATTGTCTTATACCATGTTTTTGCAGGTGCTATTTGTTCACAAATACAGTGGTGGGATGGCTCTCGATGCTGCCATTGTTATCTCTCTTAGCTACTTCATCTCTACTGCAACTATGATCTATGCCCAACACCTCTCTCGAGATTTTCCGGAGCCGCTAATGGATCTCAAGTATCCAGGAATGGCGTTGTTTTTGGTGGGAATACTTGGTAACTTGTACCACCATTGCCAACTTTCCAAGCTGAGGAGCAAGGGTGAGAGAGAGTATAAGATTCCCAAGGGTGGTCTCTTCAACCTGGTAGTATGCCCACACTACCTTTTCGAAATATTAGGTTTTATTGGCTTCTCCTTCATTTCCCAAACGGTGTATGCATTCGCTCTTGCAACAGGCACAGCCTTGTATTTGATGGGAAGAAGTTATTCTACTAGGAGATGGTATGTTTCCAAGTTTGAAAACTTTCCCAATAATGTCAAGGCGCTTATTCCATACATTCTCTAATGTATGCAAGTGTTTGAAAGATTAAGATAAATTCAATTGGATTCTGTTGTTTCTTTTAGTTGTGTGGCTCAGTGAGAGCCTTGGCTCTGCTTCAGCTGTTTGGAAGCCCACTCATTCATGCTAAACAGCCACTACACTACATAATTCAATTTCTTTATTAATTTTGACAGGCTTCCTGTTTTTTATTTTATTTTTTTAAAATATATATAATTACTTTATGTGTTTAAGAATTACTTTTAAAATTTTTTAAATTTGAGATGATAAAAAATTTTAAAGGCCTCAATTTTTTTTTACCTCACACTTGGTTACTTTATACTTTATATGCAGGGATTACGTTTTATAGTCGATTTGAGTTGATTCCTTATTGCTTTGATGCCTTTTCCTTCCATATTTATACTTTAATCCATCTCTTTGTGCTAGCCTTGTCGGTCATTGCTCCAACCCCTATATTTTTCGGTAAAAAAAAAAAAATTGTGGACAACGGTATCTATGAGGAGGTACGGCACTGGAACGTTCACACGGTAGCAACTAGCAATGACGTGCTACTTTGAAGGGGGGGCAATTTTGATCAAAGGTCAGCTTTAAATTCCATGTTGTCTTTGAAAAATGAAAAAGCATTGGGTGGACAAGGCATAAGTGAGATTGACCTTAACCCATCCTGAATTAAAATTAATTATATTTAATTCATCGGGATGGTCGGGATGAGGATAACCGTCCTGAATTGGCTGCTGACGATTGTGGGAAAAAAAAAGGTTGGAACGGAAATGCCAAAGAGAAGTAGAGAACAGAATATTGCCAAAAATACTAGAAGTGAATGAAAATTGCCAAATAACACTCGGTTTTGCTGTATTTCTGCAGCAGAATATTGCACTCTTATGTAACAGACTAGCACTAGCAGAGAATTACAAGCTACATAAGGACAAACAAAAAAAAAAAAAAAACCTAGAAATACACGACAACTACAAGCTCTTGTCATCCAAATCGTTACGCATAGGTGCAGCTGCCATAACCTGCAAAAAAATTGATTCAGAAACTTCTGTTGCTTAGCAAAAAATACACTGGCCACACGGGGTTATTTGATTAAAAGATCATTATTGTAAATCTAATATTTCATCTTTTTTTTTTTATCTTTTTTTTATTACTTTTTTTGTAAAAATATATATATATTTTTTTTAAAAACATATTGTAAATATTTAAAATGATTAAAGATATTTATGTAAAAAAATTAAGTTGCCTTTCAAACATAAACATAAGGAGAGATAAATTCACAAATATAAGGAATATTTTATTTCTTTTAACCAATTATTTATTTACAAAACACGTATAAAACTTCTTTTGAAAACAAATTTGAAATATTTTTAGTTATTATGGAATATCGAATATTCTAAGTAATAGTTGACAATATAAATAAGGCTTAGGAAAGTTTTCCATTTAAATTGTCAAACAGAATTTTGAAGAAACAAATTAATTGGTAAAACTATATCACAGTTGAACAGTTGAATGGGCTTGTTGGAATTGGTAGAAATGTGACTTACTTGGATCGGTCATGACAATGACGGCAGAGTTCTGAAAATAGCAGTTCCAGTGGTTCCTTCCCCTTGACTGGTAGTAAAGATTCATGGCTATTGAGGCATGGTTCATGAGATTATCTGGGGAGAAGCAAGGGCAGCCCCTCTGCAGAACCTGGCAATCTACTTGTGAACATGCATAATTGATGTTGGCTAAAAGAGTAGCCTGATCGGATGATGGCTTGGCCACACACCAAGTTTTCTGCGTTCACATTACAAAATTTCCCCAAAATCAATTCGAATAAGAAAAGCAAGATTTTGATAACAAAATGAAATGGGGCTTGTCTAGATCTTGGCTCTACCTCTCCATTCACCATTTTCAAAGTTCCTCCTGCAAAATTAGAAGCACCCTAGAGTTAATGAATTTCATGCAGTGATCAAATTGTAAATCTATATGATAAAATTTACACAGTTGAATCAGAGGACAAAGTCAAAAGATAATATTACAAACATATGATTTATGTGAGATATAATCTAACTTGACTCGAGTTACACCAATGACACCACCTAATTGGTATAGATACCAAGAAGTACCTTTCAATCCAAATAATCAAAAGTGCATATTAGGTGATACTTGGATCTGCTGAGATTATGGGACCATATCAGTGAAATACAGCACAAGCATTTCAAGAAAAAACACAGGGATATCCCAATCCACGACATTCTCAGAGAAAATGCAGCTTATGGTATAGAAAATGTTACAAAAATGAAGCAAAAGTTCACAAGTTTCAGATCCGAGGGAAACAGAAAACCAAAGTACCCATGAAAATCAGGTTAATAATTGATGGCCGGTGAGAATCTAGTTCAGATCCAATGAAGGAGGCATAGTTGTTTGAGAATGAAGACGGGTAATCCATGGAAACCCATTTCAGATCCAAAGAAAAAGCGACAAAATTGAGAGAAATTCAAGTTTGTATTTACTCCGAAGCTAACAAACTGGTCAAGTTGCTGCAAGCCCAGTTCAAATCACCAGAAAATGGAGAAAATAAGCAAGGACCAGTGTGAGCAAATGCAAGGAAAAGGCCAAGAAAATGTAGAGGAATGAGAGCAAATCTGCCTTGTTTTTCTAAACAAGGTACTGAAGAATGCAGAACCACTGAAAACTAGGAGAAGATGATACCTGAAATGAAGGACAAAAGCAGGAGAAAGAGAGAGAGAGCAGCTGCTTTAGCCATGGCGGTGTGTGATCGTACAGCAGTGAAGAAAAGTGAAGTGACTGTTGGGCACTCAAAATTCTCAAGAAAGGTGGACCTTTAAGGATGAGCTTAAGGCATATAACATAACGGCTACATTCATTTGCTTAGCCGTTGGAGAGAATCTTTGATAAAAAAGGCCAAAGAAAGCAGCTGAGAGGGCGGACATGTGGTGGGACGACTCCTTTATGACTTGTTTGACACTCATTGGCCTTTCTACCTGCTCTTTCCCATTCACTCTTTCTCTTCTCTTGTCATTGGGTAATGGATATTTCATATTTGACATTTGAACCATCATGGCTGGCTGCTGAGTTTGGCGGACCGGAGCCGTACCTATTTCTCTCCACCGACAAGATTTTCCTTGGACTTAAAATTTTCTAAAATATTAAAGCTTAAACAGGTTACGATCCTCACTAACCAAAAGATCATAAATAGAGTTTTTATAGTTTGGATGGTTGTTTTCAACTTTAATGTGTTCAATTATTTCTACATAAAGTTGATTAATTATTTTTTAAAGCTAATAAAATCCTAATTTAAAATAAATAAAAATAAAATATAGATAACAATTTTCTAAAACATTTAATAAAATCACCAACATTATCAAATTCATGATCTAGGATGAAGTGAATTCAAGATTAAAAATTGAATCTTAAAATCAATTTGCATTTAAAACTTAAATTTTTATTTTTGAAAGTGAATTTCTTAAATCAATTAAATATGATAGCTAAATTAAATTTTCAATGTTATTTAATCAAAAACTTATATTTGACCCTTAAATTCATGAACAATATAATCTAATTAAATTAATTAATGTATTCCTAAAAACTTTGTGAGAATCCATTAGGTCTTATTTAGAGTAAATTAACACAAAAAAAAAAAAATTATTTCTACCGATTCAAATATGGAACATAAAGAAATTCAATCAATACATTACTTTTTTTACTATTTTTTTAAATTTTTTATTATTAATATCTTCACAGTTCATAAAATTAACTAAACATGGTTTTGTGTGGGGACATGGAAGGAAAAAATTCTTCCGATTGTCAACTCCACTTCTAGATCATACCTAGGCATCTTTATGAGCCAGACTTAGGGCCTCCTGACTTGGATTCAAACTAGGTAAATATTTGGAGAAAACTCATCATCAAATTAAAAATTTAGATCTGTGGGAATTATAAATGAAAAACAGTTTTCCATCTTAAAAATCATTTTTTTGGCATGTAGATACTAATGATGTGCCAGAGTCATTAAGGGTATTGTTGCTCATTAATACCCTTGTTACACATTTTCCTCCTGATATAAAATGTTTCTACTCCCAGTCAGTGGCCACAATATTCTTTGTCCAGACATCTTCAAATGAGGTTCATATGAAGTTAAACTTTGCTAAGCCACTTTCATAATTGAAATTAGTAGGATAAAAACGTGTTCCCATGGTGTTCCTTCTAATATTTCATTCAGTAAGGCATTCAACCACTGTCCGCCAGCCAACCACAGTCCCAACCCCTACACGCCCACCTATTTGAAGTAACAACCCTCTTTTCTCTATCCACATGGCATTACTGGGCTGGTGACAGGCTGGCAAATTCAATGCAACTAAATGGCAAAAATATCCGCTCCCAAAACTGTCGAGGGAAAAATAAAAGCCCTTTTTTGGTTTCTCATTTTTTATTTAATAATCCTACTCTGTATTGAATTTTCAGAAAATGCTTGGAACTGTAGCAATTCAACCACCCATTTGGCTTCCATCATCAAAACCCACAATCTGTTTTCCAGGAAAACTTCCAAATTCAGGAGTCACACGGTACAAAATCCACACTTGTTCACTCTTATCCACATTCGCACATCATTTCTCCCTCCAAAGAAAGGACAGATTTCAGACCCATGTCTCTCCAAATGCTTCCTCTTCTTCTTCTTCTGCTTCAGGTGAGCTCATGCCATTGCTCTTTTATGTAGATTGAAGCTCCTGTACTGCACACAATTTTCTTACTTGATTGTATGATATCAGGAGCTGAAAGTATTGTTATAATGTACTGGATTACTATGACCTCGCGCGGTTGTTTTTCTTTCTCTTGGTTTTCTTCAAAGATTTTTAAAGCAAATATGTTGCATTGTGTTTGAATTTCTGGCTTTGGGTCTTGTCGTAAGTACATTTTGAGAACTTGTAATGAATCTCAAGGCTGAAAATCTTGGAAAATAGAATTGAAAACTGGGATTTCAGCATGGATATATTTCAGGTAGAAATGTAGGATTCTTCAACAGTGGGCTGGCTTACTACAATGATTTAAAGGTTTTAAATCATGGTAAAATGGCATAGAGTTGGTTGAATTTGGATCCTAACAGGGTGCTCCAATTGTGTTGTGAAAGGAATTCTTTTTATAGCAGATAATTCAACCCAAAAAGGGAAATTTGGAAATTGAAACTAGCTTGGACGAAACAAAAGTTGATGACTGCGCTGATTTTAAATCATAATCCAACATCTTTTAGATATGAGAGACACATCTGTATAGTGGTTTCCTCTATACTAATGTTGTGGGCTTAAATGTGAGACACTTTCTTCAAGAGGCATCTTAAATGAAGTCTAAATAATCTAGAACAGCTGAAGTTTTGCCAAAATAACATTTAGAAAAAGATTTAAGAACAGAAAAAGAGGAATGGTAGATTTTCCAGAAGTGATTTTTTATCTTGTTCATTGGCTTTCTTGTTAAGTGTATTTAGTTCAAACCTTAGAGGAGGTGAATAGAATTAACCCTTACTTATCTAGGAAGGTGTTTGATTAACATATTGAATGATCAAAGGTGGAAATTATGATATAATAAACTTGACAAAAACTAATAACTTGACTCATAGCATCAAAAGCATAAAGATTTGCTTCATGCAATCTACATGACAGCATATGGGGTTTTATTTGCAACATTCAATGAACAGAAAGTTTAGGTATGCATTCAAAGTTTGAGATGTTATGGTAGACATAATATTCGAAATATGAAATTTTGTAGAGGATCTTGGATTTAAGAACAGAAAAAGACATAATATCCAAAACTTGCAATGTTTTTGCATGCAAGTAGAGCAGCTCACTGCTTTGATCTTATCCATAGTGATGTTTGGGGACCTTCCCCGGTTAGTTCACATGAGAAATTTAAATATGCTCATATTCCTTGCAGCAAAAACATTGCAAGTTTTTAGAATGCATAGGTGGTCCGTGTCCTTGGGCAGCATAAGCTACAGTTGTCGTCCCGGAACTGCCATGAGATTGCTCCAAAATAGCTTGAGTACTAAGGCATTGCTCTTCGCGAAGTAACTCACCAAAACAAATATCAAGAGAGGGAACAGGAGATCTATTCAGTAAAGAGGAGCGGACAGATTCATATTCCGGACGTAGTTTCATAAGAAACTGATCACGCCGGGTAGTCGCGTGAATAGTCTGAATAGTTGAGAGAGCGGCAATAAGAACATCCGCTGTAACCAAATCAACATATTCATGCCAAAGAGTCAGAAATGCTGAGTAGTAGTCCTGGATGGAAAGACTACCATGTTGAAACATGACAATCGCATGTTCTAATTGAAAGCGACGAGCATCGTTATCCTGATGATAAACTTTCTTCAAATAAGCCCACATAGATTGAGCGGAGCGATGGGGCTGCAAGTGGGTGACAATATGAGGCTCCACTGAACCAAGAAGCCAAGACATGATGCGTGCATCAAGCACAGCCCATGAAGGAGAAGACCCAACATCCTGAGATTTGTCAAAAGTGGATGGTTTTTCAACATCAGTGCCATCAATATGACCCCAAAGGTCTTTTCCCTTGAGAAAAAGTTCAAACTGAAATGCCCAGGTAGAATAATTTGTGTCTGTAAACTTAACACACAGAGGTGCGGAATCCATAAAAAATAAATAGAACCCGAGACAAAAGGATGGACCAAAAAAAAATCCTAGAAGAAAACTGACCCATGACAGCCACAGAAATACTGAGAAAATGGTTGTGGTTGGGTGCAACACGGATCAACACAAACTTGACCAAAAGACACGAGAGGCACCTCCGAAACCGAAAAGACAAAAGAATTTGAGGGAAGAAAAATTAGCAACCTTGCTCTGATACCATGTCAAAATATTGTGTGAATGACCGAATACCTTGGCCTTGAGTTTTGTATATTATATATAGACTTTACAAGGATGCTTTACATGGAAAGTAAATAAAAACAAATAAATTCCAGCATGATTCTAACCCTATACATGTAAACTATAATCTGTCAAATAATATATGCTAACTGTATAGAATAATAAATGGAGAAATAAGGAAACAATTGTGGGTTAAAATAAGGAAAGAAGGGTGGGCTAAATTAAAGAAAGAAGTGTGGACAGCCAGTGTGGGCTAAAATAAGGAAGGATGTGTGGACAGCAAAGCTGTCCTTTGACACTCAAAAGTAGCCAATAGAATTTGGTGGAATTGCTATATTGTGTTTGCGCACTTCTTTCCATGTAGAAGGTATTGGTTTGAGGGCAGTATATTGGGTTAGGCTTTTATCACACACACACACAGAGAATTATTTTAGGAAGATTCATTCTTTTAATCATCAAGGATTTTGGTTCTTGATGGCATGGCTAACCTAATGCATAATGCAAGGGTGCATTGATTTTTCAGACCAGACTTTGGAAAGCTATGCACCAAAACTGTTGAAAATGTACCCAATAGCCAAATTCAATTAGAGAAAGTTGAAACCACAAATTAGCCATCAAGGATTGTGGTTGGACTAACCTAATGCACATACAGAAAGCAGGAATTTTGCATTAAAACTGTTGAGAATGTACTCATTAGTCCACTCCAACTAGAGAAAGTTGAAACACATTCAGGCTTCGAACAAAAGATCACCAATCTTTAATAGTAATAGCATCTTATGATCTATTGATGGCATCTTTTTTATACTAATAATTTCAATGTTAACCAAACTATCAAGTTTTAGTAGTTTTCTTGACAGCAGACATTGAAATAACCATAGTAGAGGTTTGAGAATTGCTCAAGGGGTTAATCTTCCAGTTTCAACCCAATTAATAGATGGTTATGGTTTGGATTGAGAATGCTAGGATTTGCATGGACTTGGTTACTTAATACGAAGTATTGCATCTACTTGAAATCTTTGAAAATACAGATTTATTTGAATGGAAAAGGTTGAAAGTAAGTGGAAACCAAACTGTATTTTATCACATTCTATCTCTGTATGTATGCATGTTAAAAGACTGACATCTTTGGTCCTCTGATTTCATCACTGCAGTTGGAAGTGCAGAATACATAGAAGAACCTTCAACAAATGTGAAATTTCAGACATCACTGACCCTGCCAGAGTGCTCAAGTCCATTATCTCTTCTTGGAACTGGTAAGTTTCCCTATTATCAGTAGAAAAACTCAGAACCCTCAGACCACAATTAATACTTCGCAAAGTATTAATGTTTTCCCATTAATGTACTCAGAACCGTCAGAAAAATCCCATTGCTCTCATACCTTGGACATGGGAAAATTGGATATATTATTGAAAACTATTTATGTATTCCTCACATTTCCCTAGAGATACACATTTTACATGGTGACATTTATCTCATATATGTTTGGTGCTTTATTTCACCAAGAATTGGACTGCCACCATATAATATTCCTCTATAACAAGTGTGAGATGTTTCTTCACCCGATTTTGTTTCCTTTTCTTTTTCTCATTGAACAAGCAAAGCATTAATTAAAATGTAATCTAGTAGCTCTACTTAAAGCCATGTAAAGATTTATTTCACTTTGCATAACTCTGATGCAGTCTTTGAACATCCTAAGCTAACCAAAGCATTTATTTTTATGGTTTGCAATAATTCAGGGTACAGGGAAAAGGTTTTTGCAATCATTGGTGTTAAGGTCTATGCTGCGGGATTATACTTGAATCAGTCTATCTCAAATAAATTGAATGCCTGGAAAGGACGATCAGCGACTGAGATTCAAGGGGATTCATCCTTGTTTGATTCAATTTTTCAGAGTAATTGTGTTGTCAATCTGCCTTTTTCACTTGCCAGATAGAGGGAGGATGCTAACATTAATTTTCTGAATTGCAGTTCCTCAGGAGAAATCATTACAGATTGTACTAGTCAGAGACGTTGATGGTAAAACCTTCTGGGATGCTTTGGATGAGGCTATCTCCCCAAGAATCAAAGCACCCAGTCCTGTTGATGTATCTGCTCTCTCCACATTCCGTAGCATCTTCCAAGGGCGATCTCTAAGGAAAGGAACTTTCATATTTTTGACTTGGATGGAACCATCCAAAATGCTTGTGAGTGTGCAATTAATTGAAATAGGATGGTTTTGCCAAAGCAATTATTGGTACTAAAAGTTTATGCACATAATATATAACTGGCTATTTGCATTTTTTTTCTTGTTTTTCCTTTCATTTTCCCAATTTATTCTCATTTTTTGGGTTTATGGACAAATGAAATATGATGACTGTATTGTGATTTTCAGGTTTGCATCTCATCTGATGGTCTGCCTTCTTCTGTGGATGCTACAATCAAGTCAATGAATGTGACAATGGCCCTCTTTGATGTATTTTTTGGAAATTCTCCGGTTTCTCCTTCCCTCAAAGCTTCTGTCGCTAATGGTTTGGCAACAGTTCTCAAATAAATTCCACTTCAAGTTAGCTTCTTATATTGGCCTTTTCTTTTTCTTCTTTTTTTTTTTTCATGAATGAGTGGATAACTCCATGATTTGGTTTAGATGCCTGCCCATCTGTTCATATAAAACCATAAACATGGAAGCCCGTCAAATAGTTTAAGGTCCAAACTGCCTTCTCTTTTCTTTTTCTTTGCATTCTGAATAAGCAACTATTGACTGATGGCATCTGGGGAAGCAAAGGAATTGCCACTTGAATAATTTCTAAACAATGAATGCCCTGTTAATGGTGAAAATGTGGCTAATAGGTTGTTTCATTTCAACTGAAGTGCAATGAACCTCTAAGAAGAGGCACTTTCTGACCTCTCAATAAGCAGGTGCAACCAAATGGAAATCTGCTTATGTCCTGATAGTATAATTGCTCCTGCTGCCAGGCTGCAGTCTTGCTGATAAGACCTGGATATTAGGACAGGTACCATAACAACAGCTTCGTAGATGATTCACTTCCAGTGCACCTGCCTTGTTGTAAGCTACTCAACAGTGTCATTTCCTGAAGTTACTCAGGAATGTGGTTTATTACCCAAGAGAAGGAAGATGGCCTTGCCTTCATGTTATTGTGAAGAAAAGCTTAACTACAAGTCATACTTTCTTGTATTTTTTTCTCTCAGATATCCTAACCCACAGGTTAGTTGCATTTAAGGTCCTTCGATTGCTGCATGTCGTAGTAGCAGCCACCATCTATTGATGGTTTAAAAACATCAATCTGCATGTTTAAGCTTCTGAACTTAATCTGGATAGTATACTGATAACAATTCAGTGTGAATGAAACATTTACAGATCTTGGTTACCCTAGATTCTTGAACCAAAAGTACATTTACAAAATATTCTCTTTTCTTACACCACTCTACAAGGCCAAGTTTCCTCTTCTTTCATTAGTCAGTCTTCCCTTGTTCACAACTTCATCAAGCCATTACTTTTTTCTACTTTCCTTTATCCTTTTTGTGGCTTCAACCCAACCAGTTTGTTTAGATCCCAACAAGAAGATTAAAAATATGTGTTTCTCCATTCTTAACTACCTGCAAAAGTAAGATGCTTGAAGAATCTCCCTTATTAGAATGTGTTGATATGGTGATTTTATCTTTCAGACATTTTTTCCCATTCAGATTTTTTATTGAGGATTAATATAGTTTCAACTAGGGATAAAATTGCAAATGAACCTGGCTTTGTGTCTCCAAACAACAGAAATAAGCTAAATTGCATTCCCCACCTGTGGAAAATTGGATTGGCTGGTTAAAACTAAGATAGGATGTAACACACCATTGATGGGAAAAAAAGAAAAGAACAACTGTTAAGCAAAGATTAGGATTCTTTTACAAGTTTGTCTGATTTTATTTGCTCAAGCATCTTGAGAACCTCAGCCATGGTAGGCCTCTTTGAGGGCTCTGACTCAAGGCACATTGTAGCAATACTGAAGACATTGTTAACCTCATCAAGAGAACAACATTCTAAACTGCTGTCAAGTACATGCTCTTCCTTCTTCTCTAGAACAACGGCTTTCACCTGTTCCAACATACAAGGATCATTGGTTAGTGAAAGATGTACTAGGAAAATCTTCATATTCATCCAAAACTGGGCATGACCCAATACAGATGGATGGATTCTCACTTCTGATGGTTCAACCATCTGAACCAGAAAGAAAGATTTGAAAGGTGGTAAAATAGAATCTTTCTCTGGAATTCCAGTTTGTAGAAGTCAAGGTCTTCAGTTGTAATTGAGGTTTTAAATCATTTACTACTAATTCTATCCACATCTTATATTGTTTTGCTCCAGTTTGTTGTCTAGTGATGCACAGGCTTCTTCATGAAACAATTGTAGGTGTGGAAGGTTTTTTCAGGCATGCAGGGGTATTGGTGGAAGACCCTAACATGGGGGCTAGGCTTAGTGTTCTCTGGCCCAAAGTAAAATTGAAGTTAGGCTTGTGCTCCTAAATGCTCATGACATGAAGTTTAGAGGAACAAAGTTCTACATGCTGAAGTGCCAATCTCACTTGAGTTTGGGGAAATAACCAACTCGCCATTCAACTATGAGGCAGAGAAAAATGCTTCAGTGATAGCTTATTGATATTAACCTACAGAGGACTATGAAAAGCATATTAAAAATGGAATTAGAATCCATTGAGAAGTTCATTGGGTTTGAAGCTTACCCATGTCACAAGCCTGGTTCCCTCCTCTATAAATGCTTCATCTGATGGTCTTTTTCCTGTTAAAAGCTCAAGTAAAACAACACCAAAGCTGTAAACATCCCCTTTTGCAGTTGCTCTTCCTGTGTCAAAATACTCTGCAGAATAGCAATATTCCTTGTACATTAGTAGCTGAACAAAAGGGGGAGATGGACTATATTTTTTGTGGTCCAGAAGCCAGTACCTGGAGCCAAGTATCCAAAAGTCCCGGCTACAAATGTTGAAACGTGAGTCTTATCTGGTTCCATTAACGTTGCTAGTCCAAAGTCTGAGACTCTAGCCTCCATGTTCTGATCCAGTAATATGTTACTAGACTTGATATCTCTGTGGATTATGTGTGGGATGCAATCATGATGAAGGTATGCAATTCCTCTTGCAGCACCTACTGCTATTTTGTATCTTGAAGGCCAATCCAGGAGCTTCTTTTCTTTCAGTCTTCCTGCAGTAAGTTCTTCCTTCAGATTAAAGATAAATTCAACAATTGGGGGGTTTCTAAGTGGATGAACTTGAGCATGAAATTCCTTAGTTTGAACATGATTGAAAATAATGTCACATACTTGGAAGGTATATATGTATTACCATGGAGGTAGGCATCCAAACTCCCATTAGGCATTAGCTCATATATGAGAAGATTATAATGAGGGGCAGTGTAATATCCATGAAGGGTTACAATATTTCGGTGCTTTATGTCTCCCATGGCCTCCAACTCTCGCTCAAAGCCTCGATCCTGATCTGCACTTCCCCTGTTTAGTCTTTTTACAGCAAAGGCTACGGAGCCATCTACTGTCAGTCTATAGACAGTACCATGGCCTCCAGACCCAATGACATCTTTGTTGCTCAACCTTGTTGCCTTCTTCAACAACGCATCGGAATTGAGAGATTGCATCATTGGAGACGTAAACATCACCATCTTCCCACCTGAAATTGCAAGTAAGAATTTCTAAATATTCCCTTTCTCAGAAGCCTAGTTCAGAAATTCTCAATATAGTTTTAGCTATTACCTGAGAAGCTATCTTTGTAAATCGAGTGCTTTCTTTTCCATCTCTTATACAGGAGGACTGAGATGATGACCTTTGATGTAACAAAAGCAATACAACATACTGTGATATAAAGCACTATGATCCGAGCATTTCCCATTTACTGCTAAAAGGAATATTGAAATCCAGAGAATGTGAATCAGATTACTGAACAAAAGGGTGTTCCTGGAATCAAATTCTTAGAAGAATCATTTATAATGATTGGTTGAGATGGTTCGGAACAAACCCTTTCATTTTTTGCTTTTGATGATATTGTAAGGGTTCAGCAAAAGACAAGGGGAAAAAAACACATTTAAGGTAATTCAAAGTTCAGCTCAAATCTTCCTTTTTTTGTGTCACTTTCAGAGGAATTGCTTGAAATCTATAGAACTAGAACATGACATAGAAACACAACTAAGTCTTCTAAAACTTTGAACTCTAAATCTTAATGATTAATCCAACCAATCAAACATTTCCCTACAAAAAAGAAAAAAGAAAAACAGAAGTCCACTGTAACAGAAACATGAAAGCAAAGGAGATACATGGCTAGTTTTGCTTACCAGATAGAAAATCTTAAAAAAGAAGAAAAAATAGATCCTAGAAGATTAAGGGAAGGATAGAGCTTAGTGTAGAGAAGCAATTACGAAAGTAATGAGAAGAGAAAGATGAGGATATGAAGAAGACAAACTCTAAGGTGTACAAAAAGACAGGTCATGTGGGGAAGGAGTGTTTTCTTTTTTATCATGCTATCATTTGACATCGGCGTACACAGAAACTATTCATTTGCATATGCACATTGGTTGACGACCCGATGGGGACTGTGGGGGCACATGTTCGATTGGGTTTGGATTGCAATAGGAACAGAATGGGTGAATTCTCAATGGGCTAGCTGAGTTTAACTCATCAAATTGGCCATGCCAACTTTTTGATATGCAATGCACAGAATCCCTGCTTTGGACACATCTTTTCCACCTTGGTAGGTCTGGTGTGATGCATAACGGTGGCTGTGAAAATGGTGGACTTTGCAATGGTCTATGACTCGTGTCATGACCCGTCCATATTGGGTTCAATATTGTTGGGTTTGGATCACCCTAGCCTTCAAAGCCCCTCATGTCCACTCCATTCAGACTTATTAAGAAAAAAAATATTCTCATACACTCATGTAAAAATAATTATAAAATAAAAATCCTCTAAAAATAATTCAAGTTTTACACAAGGGGCACCTAAAATAGTCAAAAATAATATTTATATCATTAAAAGATAATACTTAAATAGTCAAATATAATACATTTGATTAATAAGTGCATGAAATACTCATTATTTTTTTTATAATTGATTAAAATTTATATTATATAAACTTGAATTCCTATTTTATGATTTTATTTATTTATTTATTTATTTATGTAAGTATATGGAAATATACTTTTCTTGTTATGAGATGCATCGATTCTCATACCATATGTCATCACTCATCCACGAATATTGGGCATTTTGGACCGACAACCTTTAAGGTGTCGGTGGAGTTTGGCAGCAGTGATGGTGGTGGTTGAGGGTGGTGCTGTGATGCTTTTGGTTGACAAAATGCCATGCTTGGCTTTACGGCCTGTAGCTGTGAACAAAAATCAAAGCAAAGGATTCATACAGGTAGGAATGGAGGAATCATGTGAAAATCTCTACCATTTCAACCAATTATATGCCAACTATCGTTCGCCTTTATATGGAGGTCGAAATTTCAAAAGCTTGGTTGACATCCTCTTGTTGGGAAGAAGAAAGTCTGGTGGGAAAGGGACTCTCATTCTGCTCCTAACCAAAAAATACAAAAAACGCATGTTAACTCTTGCCCAATTTTGGTATGGGAGTGTTAAAAGAGTATTTTTCAATGTAAATGCTATCCTAATAAATAAATAAAAAGTGGGGCTAATTTTGACATTAACATGATATAAATACAAATAAATTAACCTAGGTTTACTGAATCAAGTTAAAGTCGTTTAAATAGTTGAACAAAATATTTACCAATATTTTGAAAATCTAGTTTGATAATTTGTTTTGAACCAGTCTATGATTAAGCCGTTCAAGAATCAATGACCCCATTGTAGGGACCCCTCCCTCCGAGACACGTGGCACGCATCTTACAGTGACACGTGGCACGCATTGTCATCCGGGTCATCTTCATCCGGACCTTCTCATAAAGCACACATGGCACGCTTTTCCGAACTACCTCAAGGAAGATCGAACGACACTTATAAGCACATCATCCGGACGACTTACACAATACATCCGGATGATCAAGGACTACCTCAAGGAAGATCAAACGGCACTTATAAGCATATCATCCGGACGATTTACACAATGCATCCGGATGATCAACATAGGCCGTCCGGATACAATGGTCCGGACCATTGACTAAAGTATAGCGAGTCTTACACGCTATCACAACAACCAGCCATAGCCCACGTCCCATCACCTGCAGAGTGAAAAGACGAGTTGAGGTGACAACAAGTCACTTCCCACGACCTCTACACAGCAGCATCACTTACCACGGTTTCTGACAGCCGCCAGTAGGGTGGCGATGACCATGCTGCCTCCGAATGTCATCATGACAAACATAAAATATCTCCTCGCCATTAATGAGAGGAACAGTACTCCTGGCACTATATATGAACCTTCGCATGAAGAAGAAGGTAAGAAAGTGAGACCTAGTAAAAGGCCAACTGGTTTATATCTCCCTTTCTAGCCATGGCTAACAAAACCATCGGAGGGTGCGTCCGGACACCCTGTCCGGATGCCTTTTTGCAGGTATAACGGCTGAATCAAGAACCTTTGTGTGTTGAGATCGCGTCTCCATCCATTTGGCAACTACGTGGAAGCCCAGGAAAGCGAGGTATCAACATTGGCGCCGTCTGTGGGAAACTTTTTACTTTGATTCAGTCACTAAAAAAGATGGCTACACCTTCCCGAAGCCAATCATCTGGTAAAGGAGTGGATGATAATTTTGAATGGCGTCAAACCATCGAAAGAAGACAGTTGGCAAGCGAACGACAACTAAAAGCTCTCCTCCAGGAGACAGAGAGATTGAGAGAAGAAAACGTTGTATTACACATCCAAGCTTCAACATCAGGGCCTCCTCGACGTCAGCATTCAAGAGGCCAAGTAGCAAACTCAAGGCCTCAGCAAGAACCGGAATCAATATATCCTGGGACAACAGGGGCTATCCCAGGAGCATGCAACGTGAGGCCTCATGAGCCACGCACGCCTATGCCTCGAGTCCCCCGTGAGGAAAGCTCAGATTCTACTCACTTTTCAGCAAAAAGACAACGTGATAAAAAATCTCAGTTGTCAAATTCGATGCGCGCAAGGCTAGGCCCACAAGAGCCTGGAAGATCAAGGCCACCAATGGCCACAACCTGGGCACCACGCCCTGGCCCCATGGCCACCCCTATGGTGCAAAACGTTCACCCGCATCGTGACCCCGTAGTCACCCCCGTGATGCGGAACGTTCATTCGCACCCAGCGGAACAACCAACTGGGAGAAACATCCCAAACGAGCCACCCATTGGCTCCATCAACAAAAGGCTGGATGACATGCTCTCCACGCCTTTCTGCTCCCATATCATTAATTACGAGCCCCCAAGGGGATTCCTCATACCAAAGTTTTCCACATACGATGGAACCAACGATCCCTTTGATCACATTATGCATTATCGACAGCTTATGACGCTCGATATTGGCAACGATGCACTACTATGCAAAGTATTTCCCGCCAGCTTACAAGGACAGGCTCTCTCATGGTTTCATCGCCTACCTCCCAACTCTGTTGGCAATTTCAGGGACCTGTCCGAAGCTTTCGTGGGACAATACTTGTGCTCCGCACGACACAAGCAAAATATCAGCACCCTGCAGAACATAAAAATGCAAGATAACGAATCCTTGAGGGAATTCGTGAAGCGATTTGGCCAGGCCGTGCTTCAAGTAGAGGCTTGTAGTATGGATGCTGTCCTACAGATCTTCAAGCGAAGCATCTGTCCAGGCACTCCATTTTTCGAATCACTGGCTAAAAAACCTCCTACAACAATGGATGACTTATTCAGGCGCGCCAAAAAATATTCAATGCTCGAAGATGACGTACGTGCAGCCACCCAGCAAGTTTTGGTTGCCGGACGGCCATCTAGAAATAATACGGAGGGAAATAGTAAACCCCCGGATCGGCCAAAGCCGTTTGACCGAAAGCAGGAAGGGCCAAGTCGCCCGGAAATGCCGCCTCTCACACCTCTTTCCATATCATATGAGAAACTTCTCCCAATGATCCAGGGCTTGTCCGACTTCAGATGGCCTAGACCCATTGGAACGGACCCATCCACAAGGGATTGTAGTAGGAGATGTGTCTTCCACAAGGATCATGGTCATACAACAGAGACATGCCGAGCTTTCCAGTTTCTAGTCGAGAGGCTCATAAAAGCAGGGCATTTAAAGCAATACCTCCGATCAGATAATGGAGGAAGGGACGCATCCCAACATCACAACCCCGGAGCCCCTAGGGCCCCAGCTATCCCCAAGGCCGTTATAAACTATATTAACGGAGGTCCATCCGATGAGGAGTACGACTCTAGGCGAAAGAGACAAAAATTGTTGCGGGCCGCATCAATACGCGAGCGCATCAATTCCATCCGACCCGGGCTAACTGGAGGGGGCCCTCGCCCCATAGATGGGACAATCATTTTCCCACCAGTAGATCCCACCCGGACACTGCAACCACATCGCGACGCCCTCATCCTGTCCTTGGAAATTGGGGACTTCGATGTGCGGCGTATCTTGGTTGACCCAAGCAGCTCGGCCGATCTTATACAAACATCAGTCGCTAGCCACATGGGACACAGTCTCACAGACCTTGAAAACCCTGGACGAATCTTGTCCGGATTCAACGGATCATCAACTATATCTTTGGGAGACATTGTACTGCCGGTTCAAGCTGGCCCAGTCACTCTCAACGTACAATTCTCGGTGGTACAAGAGTTATCATCCTTCAATATCATCTTAGGGCGCACATGGCTACACTACATGAAAGCCATCCCCTCTACATATCATCAAATGGTGAGTTTCCTCACCAGCGAGGGGCAGATTGACCTGTATGGCAGCCAGTTAGCCGCTCGCCAATGCTATCAAATAGCACGGGAGGCAGGGGTCAACCAGGAGAATGCATCTCCCCCTGAACCCAGCATTGCACATGACCAATAGCAATTATTGGGTCCGGCGGACAAAGATCCCCCGACAGCAGATCCCTTACAAACAATCCAAATTTCGGAGGAAAGCACTCACCTTACAAACATCAGCTCCCTCATGACAGCCGAAGAAACTCAGAGCATGCAAAACATTCTCAGACAGAATCGTGACATCTTCACATGGGCACATTCTGATATGAAGGGAATTCATCCCTCTATTACATCTCACAGGCTTAACGTCTTTTCAACTGCCAGACTCGTCCGGCAGAAAATTAGGCGTTTTCACCCGGATAGACAGAAAGTCATCCGGAATGAGATCGACAAATTGCTCGAAACCGGATTCATCAGAGAAGTTTCTTATCCGGAGTGGTTGGCAAATGTAGTGGTGGTACCCAAAAAAGAAAGAAAGTGGCGAGTTTGTATAGACTATACCAATCTCAACAATGCATGTCCAAAAGACAGTTTCCCCTTACCACGAATAGATCAGATTGTGGATTCCACTTCCGGGCAAGGGATGCTCTCTTTCTTGGATGCCTTCTCCGGATATCACCAAATCCCCATGTCCCCGGACGACGAAGAAAAGACTGCATTCATAACGCCACATGACCTCTATTGCTACAAAGTCATGCCATTCGGACTCAAAAATGCTGGTGCCACTTATCAAAGATTAATGACTAAGATCTTCGAACCTCTAATAGGCCACACGGTAGAGGTATATATTGATGATATCGTGGTTAAAGCAAAACCCGAGAGCAACATGTCCTTCACTTACAAGAAGTTTTTCACCTCTTACGAAAGTATGGCATGAAGCTAAATCCTTCTAAATGAGCCTTTGGCGTAAGTACTGGCAAAATTCTGGGATTTATGGTCAACCAAAGGGGCATAGAAGTCAGCCCGGATCAAGTCAAAGCAGTCATGGAAACACCCCCTCCCAGGAACAAGAAGGAGCTACAACACCTCACAGGCAAGCTCGTCGCTCTAGGGCGTTTTATAGCCCGCTTCACTGATGAATTGCGACCCTTCTTTTTGGCAATACGAAAAGCTGGAGCACATGGATGGACGGACAATTGCCAGAACGCTTTCGAAAAGATTAAGTATTGTCTTGCGCAACCGCCCATCTTGAGCAGCCCCATTCCAAAGGAGAAATTGTATATGTATCTGACGGTATCAGAATGGGCAATCAGCGTCGTTCTATTTCACTGCCCCTCACCCAAGGAGCAGAAGCCTATCTACTACGTCAGCAGGGCGTTAGCAGACGTAGAAACCAGATATTCAAAAATGGAACTAATAGCCTTAGCCCTTCGAAGCGCTGCCTAGAAGCTCCGCCCTTATTTCCAAGCTCATCCAGTGATCGTACTAACTGACCAGCCCCTTCGCAACATTCTGCACAAGCCAGATTTAACCGGAAGAATGCTGCAATGGGCCATTGAGTTAAGCGAATTTGGAATCGAATTCCAACCCAGATTGGCCATGAAAGGCCAAGTAATGGCTGACTTCGTGCTAGAATATTCCCGAAGACCCAGCCAACATGACGAATCAAGTAAAAAAGAATGGTGGACTCTGCGAGTTGACGGAGCCTCACGCTCATCAGGCTCTGGAGTCGGGCTTCTATTACAGTCCCCAACTGGGGAACATTTGGAGCAAGTCATCCGGCTGGGATTCTCTGCCTCTAACAATGAAGCAGAATATGAAGCCATCTTGTCCGGATTGGACCTCGCCCTTGCTCTATCCGTCTCCAAACTCCGGATCTACAGTGACTCACAACTCGTGGTAAAGCATGTCCAGGAGGAATATGAGGCTAAGGACGCACGCATGGCGCGATACTTAGCTAAAGTAAGAGACACCTTGCAGCAATTCACCGAATGGGCAATCGAAAAAATCAAGCGAGCTGACAATAAGCGCGCTGACGTCTTGGCCGGCATAGCTGCCTCCCTCCCCATCAAAGAAGCCATTCTATTGCCTATACACGTGCAACCCAACCCCTCTGTCGCAGAAATTTCCACCTGCAATACTATTGAGACAAACCAAGCGGATGGCCAAGAATGGACGTATGACATCACAGAATATATCCGGACCGGCAATTTGCCCGAAGATCTCAAACAGGCACACAAAGTCCGGGTGCAAGCTGCCCGTTTCACTCTGATTGGGGGACACCTTTACAAGCGATCCTTCACAGGACCTTACCTTCGATGCCTAGGGCATTCAAAGGCCCAGTATGTGTTAGCTGAGTTACACGAAGGAATATGCGGGAATCATTCAGGAGGACGATCTCTGGCACATCGAGCCCATTCACAGGGATATTATTGGCCAACAATGAAGAAAGACGCGGCAGCATATGTTAAAAAATGTGATAAATGTCAACGATATGCTCCTATTCCACATATGCCATCAACAACATTGAAAACAATCTCAGGTCCATGACCTTTTGCACAATGGGGCATGGACATAGTGGGACCTCTCCCGGTTGCGCCTGCCCAAAAGAAAATTTTGCTCGTTGCCACAGATTATTTCAGTAAGTGGGTGGAAGCTGAAGCATATGCTAGCATCAAAGACAAGGATGTCACCAAGTTTGTATGGAAAAATATTGTCTGCCGCTTTGGAATCCCCCAAGCCATCATAGCTGACAATGGTCCACAATTTGATAGCATTGCATTCAGGAATTTCTGTTCGGAGCTAAACATCCGGAATTCATACTCCACACCGCGATATCCTCAGAGTAACGGGCAAGCAGAAGCCACAAACAAGACCCTAATCAATGCCCTAAAGAAAAGGCTTGAGCAAGCTAAAGGAAAGTGGGTGGAGGAGCTACCCGGCGTCCTATGGGCCTATCGAACCACACCTGGACGACCAACAGGAAACACTCCTTTCGCCCTCGCGTATGGAATGGATGCAGTCATTCCTATTGAAATAGGTCTTCCTACTATCCGGACTGACGCAGCAAAACAGAGTGATGCAAACACGGAATTAGGAAGAAATTTGGATTGGACGGATGAAGTGAGGGAAAGCGCGGCCATCCGGATGGCAGATTATCAACAAAGGGCATCAGCACATTACAATCGCAAAGTGAGGCCAAGAAGCTTCAAAAATGGTACGCTAGTCCTTAGAAAAGTTTTTGAAAACACTGCTGAAGTGGGCGCAGGGAAGTTCCAGGCCAACTGGGAAGGACCCTATATAGTGTTTAAGGCAAGTGACAATGGAACCTATCATTTACAAAAGTTAAACGGAACTTCATTGCTTAGACCTTGGAATGTGTCTAATTTAAAGCAGTACTATCAATGAAAAAGCAGAGACAAGTGCAAATGAAAAAGAAGTATTTTTATTAATGTGGATAAATGTATGAACAAAGAGGTCTCCGGACCACAAAAATACAGAAAGAAGATTACAGAAGAAATTGCAAAAAAGAGAAGCTATCAGGAAGCAGGCTTGTCATGAAGTTTCTTTTCTTCACCCGGAGGAATTGAAGGCACGTCCCACTTGATACCGTTCTTCTTCATGCAGCACCGATACCCAAAGATGAACGTATCATCCACTTGTTTTTGGTATTCTGCTTCAAGTTCCTCCCTCTCTGTAGCAAACTCCCGTTCTAGCTCCTCTTTTTGTGCAACCAAGCGCAGCTGCAAATCTTCCCTCTGTTTCTTTTCGATAGAAACTTCTGTCCGGAGGTGCCTCACCTCCTCCCTCAGCCGGGCCATCTCATCTGCTGTCTCATGCAGGCGGTAGGTTGTTGATTCCTCCCGGCTCTTTGCCTCAGCCAAATCCACCCGAAGGGCTTCATTATCTTCTCGAATGGTGGATAAACTAGCTTCAGCCTCTTCCAGTCTCAGACGCAACTGGTTTTCACTTTCTTTATGCCGAGAGGCGAAGATCTTCATATAGTCAGTGGTCCGCAGCAGGTCAGAAAAGAGATCGTGTTGTTGGGCCATGCCACGGAGACCACTCACTAGCTGACACACAAATAAGCAAAACAAAGTTATAAATCATACCACAACAACACATCAAAATGGCAAAAGAATCAAAAAGTACAAAAAAACAATTTACCGTTTCCACCGTCTCGAACATCTTGGTTGAGGGCATGATGTCAGGCGAGCCGGGTGGAATTTGTTTCAGCTTATCTTCCAACTCCGCATAGCTAAAGGAGTTAGCGGAGGAGCAAGATGCGTCATTAACAGGTTCCCCCCCGGATGAAGCAGCAAAAGGTGACTTTCGTTCCGGGTGAGGGGCCTCAACATTTACGGCCGGATGGGTCTCCCCGGGTGCAACCTCATCCGGGACCATCACCGGCGCGGCTAGAATCTCAGTTGCCATCTCGACTTCACCCCCCTCCGGATGAGCGTCTTGGGCGGATGCGCAACTAATTTCGATCTCTTGCTGACGATCTTGAAGCCGCCCGAAGAGTCCAGACCTCATATTGCGCACCGAGCGAGGCCTCTTTAAAGGTGGCCCCTTCACCAGAACGAGAGCCAGGCGGTCCAGATCGTCAGAGGGCTGACTCTGGTTTTCTGCCCCTGCTTCCTCCATCGGGGCCGCGCAAGTGGCTTCAATTGCATCGACATCCGGATTACGGGAGTCCGGATGATTGGCGGACGCAGCTTCCTCAGCCAAATTCGCCAGGCGGGCAACCGCTGCCAAGGAGGTGCTTGAGTGGTTCAGCCCCGCGACGTGTCCGGATCCGCTTGAGATGGAATGAGGAGCAAGGTTCACTGGCTCCTCTATCATTACCTCCGCCTCGTGAGTAATGGGCGGAGGAGCAAATTCCTTGGGAGGAGTGGGCTCCTTCACTCCCTTCCCATTCTTCATCAGCTTCCTCTTTTTCGCTGGAGTTTTCTTTGGAGGAGAATCTGCGTCGCGTTTCTGTCCGGGAGCCTTCCGGAGGGTTCCTTCGTTTTTCTTCTTCTCCCGATTGTCCAGGAGCGCTCGGCGCTTTTCAGCATCAGCCTCTTTTGACGCCTGGTAAATCGGGAGATCTTTCATAGTGTAATGCTCCCCAGGTACTACCTCCTTTGGCATCTTCCTGGGAAGAATGTTGATGACATACTCTTGGGGCTCCCAGACGACTACCATCAGATTCCGTGCAGTCAGCAGCATCTTGCACTGCCTCTCCTTGGCGTCTATCTCAAAACACTTGCTGAGACAGGCAAAAGACGCCTTTTCCACCCAATCCACGAGGTGGCCCCTTTTTTCCGGACCTACATTAACAGCACCAAAGGTTGAGAATACCATCCGGAGAGATCAACAAGAAAACAACAAGGTAAAATCCGGACAAAAGTCGCAAAGCAGACTTACCCGGAATCGCTAAGGAATAGTTGGGAGAGAAGGGCCTCGCCGGATGCCTCGACCCCGCCCACACACCCCGGACCATTACGTGTCCCTTCGCCCCTCCCTTCGTCGAGTCTGGCAGTTCCGTCACCAATTGAAGGGAGGGCAGGTGCGCGGACAGGCTGAAGATGTCAGTTTTCGCCTTCTTCAGCGAATACACGAAAAACACCTCCAGCAACGTGAGGTCAAGGTTGTACAGCATGTTTATGATGCTGCATCCCATCAGCACCCGGACGATATTGGGGTGAATGAAGACGGGTGGAATCTTGGTGAAATGAAGGAATTCCTTGAACAACGCCGGCAGAGGCAACCGGAGCCCTGCGTTGAATTGTTCCTTGGAGAAGACGACAATATCATGTTCTGCTTTCTCAGTAGACACCATGTCCTCCCCATTCAGAAATTCCACAATCACGCCATTTGGAACGCAGAATCGATCCCGGAACTCCTTTACGCTCAGTCTGTCTGTAGGTTTCTCATGAGCGTCGCTGGCGCGGGAAGATGAAGTAGCTTTCTTCTTTGAAGACATTTTTTAGCGCAAGATTGCACCGAAACCTGCATACAAGGAGCGCAACAGTTTAAGCACAGCAAATCCAGAAAATCAACAAACACCAGCATTCAACACACAGTCGCAAGCGATTTGCCCAAAACAAGTCAGAAATCAAACCAACAACGCCAAAGCATAGAAAAGGAAAGAGCAAAGCACAAAGAATACGTACCGAATGTCAGAAAGAAGCAAAGGTTGCAGATCGCAAGGCAAGCACCGTCAAAGCGCAACAAATCACCGTAAAAAATTCTAGGGTTTTCACTCAAAAGAAGCAACAATACGCACAAGGTTGACGAAGAAAGCTATCTCAGAAAAACGCAGTAGAAAAAAGCAACAGTGAGCATAGTATGCTATTTATAGGGGGACATCCCCTCGGAAAGCCAAACGTCCAAACAACGCCATCATTGAAACGACATGATGCCTGGGAATACCCAGAGTCGGCGGCTCATCATAAATGTCTTTTTGGCTCTCGCACCCCCACTCGCCACGTGGCCTAACCAGACAAAAAGTCGATTTCGGTTTCAAAAAAACCAATTATTTTTAACCCGCCCATTTTTGCTCGGGCAAAATAGGCAAGTTAAAAAGGGGGGCATTGTAGGGACCCCTCCCTCCGAGACACGTGGCACGCATCTTACAGTGACATGTGGCACGCATTGTCATTCGGGTCATCTTCATCCGGACCTTCTCATAAAGCACACATGACACGCTTTTCCGGACTACCTCAAGGAAGATTGAACAACACTTATAAGCACATCATCCGGACGACTTACACAATACATCCGGATGATCAAGGACTACCTCAAGGAAGATCAAACGGCACTTATAAGCATATCATCCGGACGATTTACACAATACATCCGGATGATCAACATAGGCCGTCCGGATACAATGGTCCGGACCATTGACCAAAGTATAGCGAGTCTTACACGCTATCACAACAACCAGCCATGGCCCACGTCCCATCACCTGCAGAGTGAAAAGACGGGTTGAGGTGACAACAAGTCACTTCCCACGACCTCTACACAGCAGCATCACCTACCACGGTTTCTGACAACCGCCAGTAGGATGGCGATGACCATGCTGCCTCCGAATGTCATCATGACAAACATAAAATATCTCCTCGCCATTAATGAGAGGAACAGTACTCCTGACACTATATATGAACCTTCGCATGAAGAAGAAGGTAAGAAAGTGAGACCTAGTAAAAGGTCAACTGGTTTATATCTCCCTTTCTAGCCATGGCTAACAAAACCATCGGAGGGTGCATCCGGACACCCTGTCCGGATGCCTTTTTGCAGGTATAACGGCTGAATCAAGAACCTTTGTGTGTTGAGATCGCGTCTCCATCCATTTGGCAACTACGTGGAAGCCCAAGAGAGCGAGGTATCAACACCCATCAGTTGAAATGACTATCAAATTGAACAGTTCGATTAGAGAGAAAGGACTCCCTTTTTCTTCAACCCATTTTATTGAAATCGGCCAACTCTTTCTCCCGGCTTTTTGCTCTTTGAACTCTTTATTTAATAGGCCCTTATTAATAACTTTCTAGTTCAATAATTTATCTGATTGCAATAAACAATGATATTTATTGGTTTTTTTTTGCCTTGTTTAAGTAAATATTTCTATATTTTTTAGAATATTTAGTTAGAATTTTCAATAATTTTCATAATATTACCATTATAATAGAAATAGATATATTTTAGTGTACAAAATAATAATGTAACTTGAGCAGGTAATTTGTCCAACTTAAGATTTATATTAGTATGGATAGGGATTGCATAGGTTATATTGGACTTACCTTAGAAAATGCAGAATTTGAAAATATTAAATTTGGTGTTTCAAGGCTATCCATTGTTATTTATTCATTATTTTGTTAATTATTTTATGTATATTAATATTATTTTGTTAAAAATATGAAAAATATAAAACAATCCGGAAAGAACTTCATCCCTTCTCACTTTTTTAACCACGCTCATCAATAAATTTATAATTTTTTTTTGTTTAATTTTTAAAGCATCTTTGAATATTGAAACTTAGAGATTATAACATATGGTAAATCAATTATTAAAGATATATTTCATGATTTTCGAAACATATTTAACTTTTAAATTCTTATTATAAAATATGGTTTATGCTTTATATATTTAAAATAATTATTTTACTTATTAAAAGCCTTCCTTCTAAACTTTTTGTTTGGTAATTTCGAGTTGGATATATTGATAGGTGGATTTAGTCGAATCAGCCTTCTAATCTTTCCACCTCATCCAAGTTGTAGCTCACCACCCTCAGCCCGTAGGGGTAGGGCTTGGCTGAATGGGCGGGCGGAAGCTGCCTATTGGGCCTAAATTGCCCGGATGATTAGCCCCTTGACCCGGGTCGCGGTTCGGTTATCCCAAAATCAGGCCTCCGGGGATGAAATGTCGGCGTTTCGGAGGGAAAGGAGAGGAAGACATGGGAGCTCTGAGCAAGCTAAGCCAATGGAGGACGCTAGCAAGAGAAGCAGCCGAACGAACAGCCATTCTCGCCAAGTTCCTCTGCATCCTCCACGTCACCAACACCTACATTTGTACCCCTACTCTCGTCCGCACTCAATCCCCTCCTCCTCCTTCTCCTTCCTCTTTTCTCTTCCAATTCAATACTCCATCCAGCTGCAAACTGAGTTTAATCCCTGTGCTTGCAGGTGTACGGTCCGAGCATGCTCCCGACGTTCAATCTGACGGGTGACGTGCTGTTGGTAGAGAACCTGACGGTGCGGATGGGGAAGGTGCGACCGGGAGACGTAGTTCTGGTTCGATCACCTGAAAACCCTAGAAAGACTGTGAGCAAGCGCATTTTGGGAATGGAAGGTGATAGGGTCACTTTCATGATCGATCCCAAGAACAGTAACAGATGTCAATCCGTCGTGGTATGCACCTTGAATTTCATTTTTTGGTTTTTGCATTTTTATTAAATGATCATGGAGACTTGAACAGTGATTTCCATCGCCAAGAATATCTGCTACTAAATTGTCCAAGAGTTTAAGCCTCGATGGACTATTATGTAATTTGAATCTCACATAAAGCTTTTGGGTGTGTTGGGTTGACACTTGTTTGTGTGGAATCAACTGAGTAGTGAATTTAAGCACAGGCCCATGATTATGACGAAGTTTCAAATGTGAAGGTAAATCTTATTTATGGATTAGCACCTATAGAGGATGAATAGGTGATTTGAAAAATTTTATCCTCAAGTTTTGTCATCCTCTGATTTTTTTTCCACATGCAACACGAGCATTAATGAATGCTGCAACACTCCCCCAATAATTAAAATATGCTAGTCACATGCAAATAAATTCAACAATCTCCCAATATAATAGCGATTCCATCTAGTTTTCATTCTCAATCACACAACGTACTCTAATGCAAATTTTACTATTTCAATACTCTCCCAGTGATAGCAAATTAATCAATAATCACAGTTATGATATTCAGTTAGAATAAAATGAAATTGAGATAGTATAGAGAGGGATGAAAGTCAATTTTTTTTTTTTGATTGGAAACGACACAAAGATATATTGATGAAAGTCAAATATCTGAAGAAATAAAAACCATGGGCCCCCAATGATTACAAAATCCAATATAATAAAAGACAATGAGTATGAGATTTTACTAGGGGTGCAATTTGGGCAGACGGGCTTAACCCAACCTGGCATTTGGGCGAGTTTGGGCGATCATTTTTAATACTAGGGTTGGGCTTGTGTTGAGTTTTTTCAACCCGAGCTCAATTTAGATTGGGCTAGGATAATGTTCAGACAACCTGAGCCTAGAACAAATTTGAAGCTCGAGAACACTCTCAAGATTGCTCTCTCTTCTTAAACCCTATTTGGAAAAAGAATGGCTTAATTGGTAGAGTATAATTCCATCTAATGATCCCAATCATTTCAGAAAAATGTAAAATTTGTATGCTGTGATCGAAGCTCGATTGATCCATTAATTAGTTAGAAACTTTCTGGATAATCGTTGATTTTAAAGTTGGCACCCATCCACAATTTTGCACTGATCCTTTTATTTTCTCACAACCTCTAGCCACTTTCAAGAGCATTGATCTTCAATATGATAAGAGTCTAAACGAAGATTTGAAGTATTTGAACTAGGAGTTCACAATGGAATTTTGATCTAGAATTGCCAACACAGACATTCACAAAATGAATGATGCCCAAATGGTTTGTGTATAGTGTTTTAAGGAAAAATTAGGTAGATGTCCCTGATTGTGCAATGGATTACATGTTATGTCAATGAGTATATCAGATAAGCAAATTGGAGAAGTTGTTTGCAGCACAAATCATTTTTTGTTTTCTTTGCTGAAATGCTTGGCTGGTTTTTCTTTTTTCAAACTTAATGACATGTGACGAAAATTTTGCAAAATTGGGTCCATTAATGCAGTTGAAGAGGCAAATTGGGAAGCTCAATACTCGAATAGCATTCCTCCTTTAGGAGAAGGCTATGTGGATAACCGTTGTCATGGGTTCTGGTTATAGACAAAGTGCTAGCCATATTATTGGTTGAGAAGGAACCCATATGTGGAACAACCTTCTAAGTTTGAAGTCCAAACTCATTTGAAAATGGTTTATTTGTGCCTCTCTAAATTTCCTTTTTCCTTTTTTCTCTTCAATCTCACTTAATCAGATGTGCTAACTTTAATCAGAGGTGTAGTTAGGCAGTTATGTTTTGGGAGCTCAAATTTTACTGTTGAAATGGATTTGTGTTCCTCAATAATATGAGGTTGTGTGAATTGAAACATGTGCCACAATTATGGGAAATCAAGAAGATAGCTTATAGCAACGTTATAATGTCAATTTTTATAGTTTTTCATCATTTTAGATGTTCGCTACTTCTAATCCAGGAGCTTGTAGCTGTTCTTTATCACACTCAAATCATTGTTGAACTTTCAACATCCAATTTGTATTTATTTATTTTATTTTTTGATAGGCAACAAGAATTTTATTGTAAAAAGTGCTCAACAAAAGGAGCCATACCCATGTTATACAATGAGGGTGCCTAAGGCACCAACAACACCTTCCCCTTTACCTAAACGGTCTGTGAGATCCATAGATTACGTAAACGAGCACATTCATCCACAAATCTGGTACTAGGATTCGTTGGATTGTTGAGAGATAATTCTGGTTTGTGGCTAGTGTATGCTATTCAGTACATCTTAAAGGCCTTCTGACTGTGAAGTTTTAACAACTACAATACTTTGATGCTGATCCATAATAGTTGCCTGAACTTCCAAATATCATTAGTATAGGAAAAGACAAGCTCTTATTTTTTAACTTGCAAACTTCAATTATGATCCATGATAGTTGCATAAACTTTCAAATATCAATGCTGGTAGCAACTCTTGTCTAATCAAGGTGCCATTATTTTTTATTTTAATTTTTTTTTGATAGGTTATCAGAAACATTTTATAAAAAAGAAAGGTAAAAAAAAAAGTGTTTTAAAGTACATAGGACATATACAAAGAAACACCTCAAGACAACACAAAAACAAAGAGGAACACCATCAGCAACCCCCTTAGCCCAAACCCAACCACTCACAAAGTCTACAAAGGATAGAGGACTAGGAACTATGTACAACTTACACCAAGCCCCAAGATTACAAAAGAAGGAGAATTTCAACCCTTGAATTGACCGCCCCTTATTGTCAAACGCCCTACTATTTCTTTATTTTCAAACAGTCCAAAAAAGGCATAAAGGAGCAATCCACCACGCTTTTTTCCTTTTCTTACCCACGAAAAAACCATGTCACCGAAACAAAGCCTCTCTAACCAAGGAGTGGAGCACCCATGACACACCAAAAAGAGAGAACAGAAGATACTATAAAACTCTTATTCTATTACAATGAAGGAGAATGTGATCAACGGATTCTTCCTCCTTGAGGCATGGGAAGCATCTATTCGCCAAGGACCACTCTCTCCTCTGAATGTGCTTTAAAGTTAGAACCTTCCTCCAAGTAGCCTCCCAAACAAATAAGACCATCCTCAGTGACACCCACGGATTTCAAATCACACTTGTTGGGAAAACGCCCTGCCTTACTAGTTCCAACACCTTGTACAAGGTCTTGACAGAGAAAGCTTCATTCTTAGACGTGGTCCACAAAATTTCATCATCCCTATCCCTAGACACCATCCTCCCATGCAGTCTCAAAAGGATGCACTCCATGGTTTCCATCTCCTAATCGTTGATTTGCTTAGTGAAGCGAGGGGCCCAACATCCTTCCTCAAATGAATGATTCCAAACCTCCTCCACCCATGCCTCTTTGGAGGAAGCTACAACAAATAAGGAAGGAAAAGAGATGCACAAAGGCTCATCACCACACCACTTGTCCTTCCAAAACCTCACCCTCCTACCATTTCCCCACCAAAAAGACAACATTGTAGCTTAACAAGTCTTCCTCATTCTTGATGACTTTCCATAACCCTACCCTGTATGCTTCCCTCACTTCATGAGAGTGCCACCCTCTTTCCTCCTCCTCATATTTTCTGCTGATAACTTGCCTTTAAAAGGCCCCCTTCTCCTTAGCAAAATGCCAATTCCATTTGCATAGAAGAGATCTATTGAGCAGTAAGAGATTCCTAACCCCCAATCCACCTTTACTTTTGTCTAAGCAAACAATAAACCAACTAACCAAGTGAAGTTTCCTCTCAAGGGCCCCTCATTCCTTAAGAAAGTCTCTTTGAATTTGCTCCAATCTCAACCCAACCGATCTTGCCATGCAAAATAAGGACATAAAATAAATAGCAAAGCTAGACAAAGTGCTACAAATTAGGGTAAGTTTCCCTCCCTTAGAAATATACTGTCTTTTCCAAAGAGTCAGTTTTTTCCAAAACCTCTCATCCACACCGTCCCAAACTACTATAGAATTAGAAGGAACACCCAAAGGGAGGCCTAAATAAGTGGATGGGAGTGCCCCAACCTTGCATCCAAACTTGTGAGCCAACTCCCTTATATTCTCCACCCTTCTCACTGGCATTAGCTTGTTTTTTTCCAAATTAACTCTCAACCCTAATATGACCTCAAATCGCATAAGCACCCAAATCAAGTAAGTCAATTGGTCTAAGGAAGGCTCATAGAACACTAACATATTATCAGCAAACAGTAAATGAGAAATATCCACCCCCCCTCGTCCCCTTCCTCTCACCTACCACCTCAGTGGAAAACCACCAACCTTGGCCCTTTTTAGCAAGCAACTGTGGGCCTCCATGACAATCATAAACAGATAAGAAGAAAGAGGTTCCCCTTGTTTTGACCCCTTAGAGCTCTGAATAAAGCTTGAAGAAGAACCATTAACAAGACAAAGAAGCTTACGGTAGAAATGCACCACTTGATCCAATTGATCCACCTATCACCAAAACCCATCTTTCTTAGCAACATGAGTAAGAAGCTCCAATTGACATGATTAGACGCTTTCTCTATATCAAGTTTGCAAATTATCTTACATTTCAAAAGCGAATCAATGTCCTCATTAGCTATCAAAGAAGCATCTAGAATTTGCCTCCCCTACACAAGCATTTTGAGATTAGGATATTACCTTACCCACCACCTTCTTGAGTCTATTGGCTAACACTTAACTAACAACTTGTCAAGGCTACTCACTGAGCTTATGGGCTTAAAGTCCCTAAGATCTTCAGCAGCCGCGCCCGCGCCGCGCCCCCGCGCCCCCCCCTTCTTAGGAATCAACACCAGAAAAGTAGCATGCATTCAAACTCTTTACGAATCTTCCATAGTCATGAAAACCCCTAACAAGGTGCCATTATGCTTGTAATAACTTTTCCCCCCTTACAATGGCTGCACTCTGGCCCATGTTACCCCTTATATAAGTTGAATGAAGGATTTGCAGTAGGATGAGAATCCATATGTTACGAACCAAACAAATTATCAAAACCCTGAAGATTGATGATTCATGTCAAATCAAGCCCTTTTTAGCTTTTTGGGATTGCGATTTGTGACAAATGCATCTTATCTAGGAAGCATGTCTCCAACTGGGAAGCAGTGTGGGGTAGGACCTCAACTATAGACTTGTTAATGATGAGGAGGTGGACGATGGTTAATAGATGTAGTCTTTGCAAAGAATCTGAAGAGTCTGCTGACCACATTTAGATTCATTGTGCGAGGACAAAGGTGCTATGGTCATTTCTTTTAATCAATTTTTGGTCAGTAAGGAATCTGCTCCTCAAGTAGAAGTTCAAGGGATTGGCTAAGAAGAGTTGCCATGTTTGGCAAATGGCGTCCCTATGCTTGTTCTGGTGTATATGGAAAGAGCGAAACCACAAAATCTTTCATGGAGAAGAGCTTGCAGATCAGAGGTTGAAGGAGTGCTTCATTAAATCCCCCTTTGATTGGTTCAAAGTTTCATTAGAAATGGAAAATATCTGGATTATGGCCTTCATAGATAGTCTTAGTTGCAGATAGTTTGGTTTTGCGGCTGTTTTTTCTGTAAATGCCTACTAGTATTTTTTGTTTTGATTTTTGTGCATACTTCCTATATATATAGGGTACTCCCCATTTCATTGCTGCTCTTTTAATAGATTTCTCTGTTTTCTTTTCAACAAAACAAAACAGGAAAAAAAAAAAGAAAACTGGGGAATTTTTTGGTGGTAATGTTTAAAATGTTGAAAGTGCTTCAGAGAAACTTGGCAAGTGTTAAATGATATGACTAGCAAAGCACATTTTCTGTAATAGTTCTTATATGTGTTTTTAACCAATGTTTGTGGATATTCCAACTGATCAAAGTGCAATAACTACTCTAGTACTACCTACTTTTTAAGACAGCAATAAGCAATCCAGCCACAGAAAAAAATTTCCTACGATGCCGACTTTTATTTAAATAAGAATTAAGAAGACAATAACCTTTTAAAGCACTTCTCTAACATTGTATATATTATTCTTTATATTTTAGAAGAATAACAATTATCATGCTTTCTGTTTATGTTACATTTTGAACATTTAGATCATTATAAGCTTTTTGATTCTAAAATGATTTATTCTTGTTTTTGACTCTGGATGAATAGATTCCAAAGGGGCATGTCTGGATTCAGGGGGATAATATTTATGCTTCTCATGATTCACGGAATTTTGGGCCTGTTCCCTACGGCCTTATTCAAGGCAAAGTTTTCTTCAGGGTAAGTATCTTTTCTTTGAAAATGTGGCTGTTATAGTTTTTAATTGGAAGTAGTTACTGCTCACCATTTTAATACAGATTTATCCTTAACATGATGAAAGTTGCAAGTGTTATGCAGTTAGTCCTCTCTGCTTATTGGGTTCAATAGGAATATAGGATGATAGAGGCCCTAGTCCTAAATCTAAAGTTAATTTACACATTAGGTCTTTGAATTTCTTGATTTTTTACTTTCTTTTAAATTCATTGCCAGCCCTTTCATGAACATCAGCAAAAGTTCATAATATGTATAAAACAAGAGACTCTTGTTAGTTTAGAAGCTGGAATGAAATCAAATGAATGGAATAGGTTTGTTTTGGGTTTTAAGAATTAATTATAATATATAATTTTGTTAAGGGTAGTGAAGATGAATCTCACCTATGGATAACACCGCGAGGGGGGTGAATATGTGTTTTAAAAACAATTTGAGATAGTACCCACAAATGCTACACACTCCCCTGATTTTTCAATTGTTTTCTCTTTCTCATTCAATCCTTCGAATAAGCAAGCAAAGCACACAAGCAATATGGATGCACCAACACTCCCAACAAAATAATCAATGCAATTTACATGCAAATGGGTCAACATTCTCTAACCAAGATATATATAAAACATTTCATCAACTCAAATTCACATTTTCACATGTCCATTAACATCAAAACCAAAATAAAAATATTTCATCGTCTTTTAAAGCTTAAATGATCCAATTTCAGCTCATAACCTCAATCTCTCAACAAAATAAATCAATGGAGATTTCATAAGCCAATAAAAAATTAATCAAAAGATGAGATAGAATAGAGAGACAATGACACCAATATTCTAACAAGGAAAACCTCTAAAGAGATAAAAAACCATGGGCCTCAAGCGATCAAATAATCCACTATGAAGAAAATTAACTGAGTACAAGGATTTACCTAGCCCAAGCCTTTAATCCTCTCTCAGACCACTTGATAGAACCTTCAAACTTCAACTACTCACTTTTTTTCTTTTGGAGCACACTTGAAATCCACATCAAGCTTGATCTCGACCTGTTCTTGAATCCACACAAGAAGAAATTTTGGTTTTACCCCAAAATGTTGAATATGAGAGTAAGGATGAAGAACACACTGAATCAACTCATTTTGAAAGAAATTTTCTCACTCAAAAAATGATTTTCAACTCAAAACCCATAAAATTTTCTTTCAAACCAAACACCCCTAAAATAGATAAGAAACTTGAAGCTTAAAGAGGGTTTTCTCAGTTCTAACAGCCGCCTCTACTCATCTAGAAAGAAGACTTAAATATTAGGGTTTTAAAACCCATCAAACAGTTGAGATTTGTTTGAAAAAAGCTGAAGACATGCAGATGTGATTGAAGCCTGATTGATCAGACAAGAAAAAAAAGAATTGGGTACAACAAAAACTATTACTCTTAAGTTCAATCAATTAGAAATCAATCCAAATGATTTAAACACAATGTTTTACACTCCTTAAGCAGTCGCGCCATGTTTCAATAAAATGATAAGAGTTTAAACATGGTTGATCAATGTTTGCCATCATTCAACCCCTCAAAAGCACTTACCATTTCCTCTAACCATCTTGAAACACGAACAATTTGGAAAAGGAAAGTGTCCAAGAGAGGATTTGAAAAGTATGAGCTAAGAAACACAATGGGAATTTTGACCCAGAATTGCCAATACACAAATGCGCTTATTATTGAACCACGACTTTAAGATCTAGGTTATTGATACTATTTCATGCAGTTATCAACTGCAAACTGCAACTCACAAAATTTCCCCTTTCATCGGTATTTGCTTGGCATGTTAATCATCTGGAATCTACTATAGATTTTTCATTGTTGGCTCTAAGTTCTTTGTAAATCGTGATCAAAGTTGTCCTTTTGCTTGTAGGTATGGCCACTTAACGGCTTTGGATCATTGAGGCAATGAGAATGGTGAAGATTTAGTTTAAGGTATATAATTGGTACTTTTGAACCATTTTTTCCCCTAAATCTAACCATTGTACAATGTATGTTTTTTTTTTTTAATCCATTATAGTGTGATGCATTTATCCTATATAGAATGCTTACAGAAAAAGCCTGCTAGATTTATTCATAAAAATGTTTGTGCTTTGTGGATTTGATTATGAGCTTTTGTAATTTTTTTGTAACTGTTCCTCGTTTGCTTCATCCCCTCAAGATTGAAGTGTCACTGGGTGAGACTTTTATAAGAAGCTCTTTGATCCAGCATACCTTTCCACCACTTTTATGAGATCTTTAATCTCCCTCATAAGGTAGGGCATAATGGCAAGCTCATCCTCCCCTGCTTCACATAGAAAACAATTTACAACTGAGTCTCCCTCTGCTGCATAACCTCTATTCTCCATGCTAATCAGAATAATGGACTTAATCCTAGAACTGACACGTATTGATATTCTACAAAGGGCTTGAAACAATAAAGGCTATGTGGGTTTATGGTCATTAGTTATTTTACCAACTTTTGTATGTGTTTGCTTTTTTGGGTGCATAGATTTTTCTTTTTCATTCATGACATTTTTTTACCATTTTTAAAAGTTTTGTTTTTGAAAATTTTGTTATATTAGTGCATGGTGGTTTGCATGCCATGATGTGGAGGATTTCCCCATCCTCCACTTCTAAATCGTCACAAAACTTGCATGTGAATATTTCAATGTCAATGTGTTCCACTTAAGTTGTCTTATCCTGTTAAGCAGGGTACAAACCAATTACAGCAGATGTTGAAATTCAATATATCTAGGATTATCTATGGGTAAAGCTTGCTTGAATATCAAAGATTGCATATAAAACCCCGGATATCAACCTTCATAGACTAGTGTATTGAGAATGTTTGAAGAAATGGACATCAACTGTCTCATTCCTTTAATTTTTCCAATTTTACCATCTTCTTCTCTTTTTCTTCCCTGAACTCCTACTACAGTGATTAAAAAATTAGGGCCATTTTTATCTTGACTGAAGTGTAAACAACAAGTGGAGGAAAAAAATAAAAAATTAGAGTGCGGTGATCGGTAATCTTAAAGCTTATAACCTCAGATCCTTGCATTGGCTTGACTATCTATGCCTCAACATTGTTTTTAGTTACTCTCGGAACCCAAGCTAATTGTGTCTTAGAACAAAACAAAAAAAAGTTTCCAAAGCTGGTTGTTTGATTTTGTAGAAGGGATGTCTTCCATCAGCTTGCAGTAGTCTTCAAGTTCAGTGGATAATGGTATGGCTGAATGAAGCCTTTGGTGGGATGTTATAATTGAAGTAGGGTTGTAATGGTAAAAGAACTTTCATTTCAATTATCTTCCATGTCAAACATGATGATGAAAACGAATTCGAATCCTGTTTGTCTCGTGTATTTGGCCCCAAAGTTGAATATAACCATAATACTCGATTGTGACTTTCTGTTTAAGACAAAAAAGAAAGGGAGAATATAATGCTGTAAGATTGGGGAAGTGCTATTACCTACCATTTCTCTCTCAACACTCGTCAATAGGCTATAACTTGGACGGGTTTGGTAGATTAAAAGGTTATCCAACAACAAACCTATATATCAATATGTTCAAACTCATGTCAAACTTAACCCAAGGTCGGATTGAGAATTTTTAATTCACACCAAAACCATGGTCATTTTAGAGTGACTAAAATATGTCATGTTACAAACAACATGTGAAAAGCTAAATCTATCAAAGTGATAAAATATAATATTAACTACTAATTTAACATAAATAGATGTACATAAACTTAAATTTTTATTATCAAATGTATTTTAATAATTAAAAAATGATAAAAAGTGAGAAAAGTTTTATTTATTTCTTATCCTTTTTATGTTCTTAATATTTGAATAAAAAATATATAATATAATTGAATATAAATAATAATGTTTGAGTTTGGGCTTGGTTGAATTACCTGTAACTTTAACCTATGTTAATTAATATTTTCAGGTTGGTGTTTCCCTAACCATGTCCAAAATTAACATGTTGAACACACCAACTTGGAGGTTGGATGGATTGGATTTACCCAAATTGCTACCTTACTAAACAATGTAGATGCGGAGTCAAAAAGTAAAGGTACCCATGTTTAACATTATATCAGGGGAAAAAAAAAACCCTGCAAGAAGAACTTTCTTTTATTTCTGATCTAAATTGCGGAGAATACAAGAAAGCTACATATCATGAGCATGGTGATGGTTTGTAACAAGTTTCCAGCTCAGATATTAGCATATTATAACAATTTAACAAGATAAACAGCAACAAAAACAATCAGCTTAATGCATTATATAAAATTTCAAATACTAATAGTGGGGCTCATCCTGGACCTAGCTTGACATTTGAGTAGGTCTGAGTAATTAATTTTCAAGATCAGGTTCTGTTTGGATTGAAAGTTTTCTATCAGTCTGTATTTGGGGTAAGGTTTTTGTAAAAATAGATGCCTTAAAATAAACAGCTGTAGTGCCCTCTTTGTTAATATATAGTGTTTTGCTCTTCTAATAAAAAATGGTAATTATTTTTCATTTTACTATTTTTAGTTGAAATAAGAAAAAATAATTATATTTTAAAATTTTGTTTTTATTGGAATACATCTCACCAGACTTTCTAGTCTGGATTAAATAGTTAAATGGTTTTTAAGTTTGGATTGAACAAGATATGGATTTGCATTTCCACAAAAGATGAAACTGGGCTCATTGGTGCTTTGCCATTTTATCTTTTATGGATCGGTGTATTTTCATATTTTGGGTGCTTTTATTTGCAAATCAAGCTATTTTAGTCATGGAGTGAAACTTACTTTCGGATGTGTTTGCTTGGCAAAGAAAGTAGAGAGAGAAAAATACAAGGACATAAATAACGTAAAAAAAAATTATAATTTTTTATTTGATGGTTTATGAAAAAAATGGAAAAGAACTATATAGTTAAATAAGATATTTTTTTCCCAACTATTCTAAAAAAAATGACAATTTTTTTTTACAATATATATATATATATATATATATATATATATATATATATATATATATATTTTTTTTTTTTTTTTTCTTTTCATTTGTTTTTGTTTTTAATGTTATTATTACATAATTATGGATAATATAACTAGTTCACCATAGACCAACTGAGTTAACCAAAAACATTATATACATAATTATACGTCATAGACAATTATTCATTTTTTAATCTTTTATTAGTTTTTAAATGGTACTTCTTTGAAAAGAATACTTCAAAGTTTCAAATAAAATTTTTATTAGAAGATTAAAAGTATTTTACAATATTTTAAAATATACTTCTTATAAAAATGGGATATTTGACAAAGTTTTTAAAAAATCCAAAAAATTATCTAATGACTTTTGGATTAATGAGTAACGGGACTTTTTTTTTTTTTTCCAAAAATAACAATTTTGTTATGTATGTAATCATCAAAAAATGCTTTTGAAGTACTTTCCTCTATTAAAAAGGAAAAAGAAAAATTAAATAAAACTAAGTGAGATAAATGTTTTTTCATTTAAATGAGTCATTTACAATAGCATAATAGGTCTGCTATAAGTTTTGATTTTTTTTTTATATTAATAATAAATATAGTTCATTTGCTCTTTAATTTAAGTACTAAGCTAAATTTATACCTATTTTATTGTAATCAAAATTGTAAAAGAAGTTTTTGCAAATAACTTAAGAGCGTTTTAAAACTAATTTTGAAAATCAAGCTCCCAAGTATTGCACTCAAATGCAAATGCATTATTGACATGAATTTAGAAATTTATGAACTTGGATTGGGTTGAGTACTCTCCATAAATTTTGAAAACCCATACTTAATTTTAGTGAATTTTCCTACTCTCCCATATAAACATAATTTGTAAGCTTTTAGTCTTTTACCAATAACCATTACAAGCTTATCTTAATTTGTTTACATTTAGCTAAGTATTTAGTTAAAACACACGAAATAAAATAAAGTTGCAAGGACATAAAATAGAAAATAGAAAAAAGTTAAAAGAAAAGGAAATTCTTAATTGAAAATAATTTTGAAATTAGGTTATTTTTTACAATTAATTTAAATATTTTATAAAATATTTAAAAAAATAATCGAAAAAAAATTAAGAATTTCTATATTATATACAAATGTATAATATTTTATGGAGAAAAAGTTTTAAAATTATTTTTTATATTTGAATTTTCAAATAGATTTTGTTATTATAAATATTTTTAAAAATTGTTTATTAAGATAGCTCATGTTCCATAATTATTTTTAAAAACACTTTTTTTTTTAATTTGAAAATATATTTACAAGACTTTTCACAAAAACATTATATATAGTTTGTTATAAAAATGGGCTATTGTTTAAAATAAATTTAGGGTATTTTCAGTTAATTTTTTTATAGTAACTAAGCAATAATTTAAAATGATAAATAATATTTTAGATATTTTTGTATTGTAAAATTGTTTTCTATACTTCAGTTCTTAAATAAAATTTTATTTTTAAAAATGATTAAGAATTATTTTTTGACAACATGTGGAAAAGCTATTAAGATATAAAAAAAGAAATTATGGATTAGTGATGGTTTTCTTGTATAGCGCGAAACAGAGGATGTTTGCCCATTTCCAAAAACATTCAACACCAACCGTTAATTAACAGCCGTCACAATACAGAGAAAGACGCGCTCGGAAGTCGGAAGAGGGGTTTTCAAAGAAGAGTCCCTGTATTTATACACAGAGCAGGAGAGTAAAGAGAGTAGAGACGAGCAGGGAAGACAAGGCACTGACAAAAGCCCAGAAAACCCAGTTATCAGAAGCCAGTAATCATGGCTGAAAATGTATCAGAAGACGCCCACGACTATTCTTTACTCAAGGATCTCAGATTGCAAATCGGTGTTGAAGATTCATCTTTCTCCCTCTGCTTTTGGGTTTACCTCATGAACTCCACTCCATTTCCTGCTACAATAATCGGACAGGTCTTAAACTACCCCGTTTCTTGTTTTCTTGGTTGCTTTTCTATTTTCCTGTCAATTTCATTGTTGTGTACGATGCCCGTTTATCCCCTTCTTTTTTGGTGTTCTTGAGGTTTTGGTGTGCTTGTCGTGGGTGTTCTGGGTATGGTTGTTGGATCTTCTTTTGTGGGTTGGTTGTGGAAACTGGGACAAGTTTCAGTTTTTTTAAGGTTCCACAGTGTGTCTGAAGTTCACTGAGTCTGTAATTATCTTTGTTAATCAATTGAAGCAAAATACCCATTTGTCAAATTTGTTGTTTTCTGTTTGTGTGGTTATTATATGCTGTTTGTTGATATTTTTCTGCGGATTGGGGGTAAAAATATAGCATAAGTTTCAAGTTTTTTGGGTGCCAAAAAGTGTGAAGTCAATTGCAATATGTAATCTCTATACCATTGGTTGGAAAGGTGTCAAATTCTCATTTATGTGTTTTTATAATTTGATTTATCATTTGCAATATTAAATCATATACGGTAAATAATCCCCATTGTTATCTCTCTGTTTCTCTGTTTATCTCATTAATGATATATATATATATATATATATATATATATATATATATATATATATATATATATTGGATAGATTTCTCTCATTTTAATGAAATTATTTGTCATTTGGAATGCTTTTGTGATGTTTTTTCATTATCAGTTTGTAAGATGATTGGGGGTTTTGCATTTAGTAGGTACTAGGTGCATCTAAAATCTGTGGCATTTGCGGTTGGTAAGAACAGAAGTTATCTATAATAAGATCATCTCTCTGCAGTCCATTTTCAACCTCTAATTACCTCCTTTTCATCCTCATTGTGGTCTTCAATTGTTCTCTCTTCTATCTCCTCCTCATTGGCTGCATCAAACATCTTTTTTTGTATCAGCATTGCCCAATGTACCATAGAGGTGATATGCAGATAATGGTTGCTGTAAAAATTGGGTCCCCTAGCAACACTCCTCTAGCATTTGCTTTATCACCTCCATTTTTGTATATCTAGTTGGCCCTGATAAGAGATGCATTTGTTCAATTGGGGTCTTTCAGTGGTGATTGAAAGATTAATGGGTCAGCTTTGATGATGGGAAGTCAAGTTGAATCAGTTGTTTAACTTTTTTCTTGTGGTCAGCGGTTTATATTTCTAAAGTTTTGCTAGACCAACTTTTTTTTTTTGATAAGTTTTGCTTGACCAACTTATTATTTCTAGTCTTACAAACCGAGCTTGTGTGTATAGCTCTATTAATGTTTTCCTTGATGGATTAATAGGTTTTAAGCTGAGAATTTTTTTCTAATAATTATTAATGCATTTTTATATAAATTGTTAATATTATGCAAACAATTGTAAATATTGGAACTGTAAATTATTAATTGAATGGCTCATGTCCTCTCTATCTTGCATGCACTTGCCACCATCCACTTTGATGTCAGAGCTTGGTCATTATCTTCTTCAGACCTATTTTCAGTAAAATCTCTCTTTAGCCCTATCCAACCTTTCAAATCTTGCTCATTTCTTTCCAGTAAAATTCATTTGGAAATCTAAAGCCCCATCTAAGATCAAGGCCTTTGCTTGACTAGTGGTCAACAAGAAGGCTAATATCAATGACTTGCTACAAGTGAGAAGTCCTTACAAAGCCTTTAGTTTTGATTGTTGCACTATGTGTGCGGAGAGTAGGGAATTGGTTGACCATCTTTTCTTACATTGCCCTATGACTTTAGGGCTATAGCATAGGCTTTTCAAACTAGCTAGACTCGATTAGGTTCCTCCTAGAAGCACAAGTGATTTAATGACTATCTTTTAAGGATTTAGGTAGTACAACTAGAGGCAAAATTTAGTGGCAAATTGCTTACCTCACTTTGATTTGGATAGAATGGAAGGAAAGAAATGCAAAGATTTATGAGGATATATAGAGAACTACAAAATCCATTTGGGGCCTTTGCATGGCTTTTGACAAATGAGAAGGTCAATATTAATGACTTGCTCTGATGGAAAAGACCATACACAATGCTTAGCCCAAAATGGTGTGTTATGTGCAAGCAGAATGGTGAGTTTATGGTATTATGGTATAACCTTTTTTGACTTGCAGGAGTTGATTGGGTTTCCACCTAGAAAGATGGAGGAGATATTGATTATAACATTTAGAGGTTTTGAGAGACTTTTTCAAGGCAAGACACTTTGATGCATTGCTAGACTATCTTTGATTTGGACCATTTGGCAGGAAAGGAACACAAGAATTTTTGTTTGTTTGTCACAAGTTTGAGTCGAGTAAGGATAGGTGGACTTCAGAAGCGCATTGGGACTTATTTTACTTCTCTTCTTCATTGTAGGCTTCTACTAGTGAATTGCAAGCATTTATTTGAGCCTTATTTTGCTAGATTGGAACCTTGTTTGTAGAACCACGAGATCGACAAAGGATTAACCTTGTGAATGGCTACCACTATTAGTAGGTTTTATCAAGCTAAATTTTGATGGATGTTTATTTGGCAACCCTGGGCAATTTGGGATTGGAGGGTTGATTAGAGTTCATTTTGGTAGAGTGTTAAAGAGCATTATCTAAACCTACAAGCTAAGGTTTAGCCATTGAGACAAAGATTCTAGCCCTTCTGGAAGGGTTGTTACTAGCAAAAACTTAGGGTTTTTCCAATTTTCTAGTAAAAGGTGATTTTGATGTTGTCATATTGTGAACGAATAAGAAAGAAAGAAGACTACGGAAGTTTGATTGGTGGTTGTTCTAGACTATTGACATTTCTTCATATATGGGATGCTCATTCTCATGGACTCCTTGCTTAGGCAATGACATGACAAATGCGTTAGCTGATCCTTCTTTGTGTAGAGGATTAGGTACTTCTTGGAAGGATTGCTTGTCCTTCTTTGGACATAATACTTCATCACACTGAAATCATTGTTTTCTTATAAAAAAAAAAAATGAAAAAAAAAAATGTGGGACCTAATTTATTTTTCTTCTTCTTGTTTGGCCTTTACAACTACAACTTGCGAGGGAACTCCTTTCAATGTCATTAAGCTCAATTGGAATATTGTGTCTGAATCATAAGGGTTAAAATAGTAAAGCTAGGAGCAAAGCTCCGATCTATAGAGAGTAGAGTCGCCTTCTTATGTATGTTTCTTTTGGCAATATATTAAGGTATAGGTCTTGTTTTGTACTTTGGGGAATTCATCCACTTGCTTTGTTTATCTAGGGTTTTGTATCTTAAGGGGGGATTCCTGGTCCTTCACATTACTTTCAATTTCTTATCAATGACTGGTTGTTTCTTGTAAAAAAGAAACTGTAAATAGTGGAACTGTTTTTTGTTTTTTCCCTACTCTTTATATAGTGAACCTTAGTGACTAAATCTATTGGATATGAAAAATAACAGAATAATCTGAATAACAAATAGCTTTGAAGATCCAAATCATGTATATAAAGGCTACTCTTCTCATCATAGCTTTCTTCATTTATCCATGATTAGTTGTTGACAGCAATTGAATGGGTTAGCATTTTAATGGATTCTGAAATAAAGGCTATACCTTTTTTTTTTTTGATCAGAAACGAAGAAAAATATATTAAAAGAAGAAAAGATATAAGAGAAGGAAGAGATACAAGAGAAGGAGAAGAAACAAGAGAAGGATGAGAGATCTTTCCCACAAAAACAAAAACTGAATAAAAGAGAAAACACCCAACTTTAGAAAACTAAATACAAAGAAAAACCCCAACACTCTCAAACTTTTGAAACGCAAACCGCAGTCCAGTTGAGTTGTAAAACACTAAGAGGAACTCCGTTAAAAGCTGCAGTACAAGAGGCCCAAAGAGAGGAATAGAAAAGAAGCAAGTCCCATAACATCTCTTCCGTTCTCCCCTTATCCTCAAAAATCCTATTGTTTCTCTCTTGCCTCACCATCCATAACAAAGTGAGGCAAGCGATTTGCCAAAGTGTCTTGCCTCTTAATGAATTCCCCAAACCTTTAAAAGCAATAACCATCGTGTCCACAATACTCCTTGGAGGGACCCAAGCCAACCCTGCTAGATTGAACAGCTTGTGCTAGAGTCCAATGGTAGCAGGACAATGAAGAAAAAGGTGGTCGATCGATTCTCCATTTCCTTTGCAAAGAATGCACCATTGAGGACAGAGGGATTTGTAGGGTCTTCTCAATTACAACTTGTCATTGGTGTTTACCTTCCCATGTACTACTAACCAAGTGAGGGCCTTAACCTTTGAGGGAGCTTTTGAACTCCACAAAAACTTGGCCGGAAGGAACAAGATAGGATTTGAGACTTTTGATAAGGCCAAGAAAAAAGATTTCACTGAAAACAAGCCTGATGATGAAAAAGACCAAACTCTTGAATCTGCCAAAGAAAGTGAGAAAAGCATTGAACTAAGGGAGGATATGATTTTCTGAAGGAGATCAATTTCTGTATCAGTAAGATTACGACGAAAATTAAAATTCCAAGACAGTAGAAAGAAATTGCCAAGGATATTTGAGATAGTGGGGTTTTTCACAGAAATAACTCTATAAAGACCAGCAAATTGAGAGCACAAAGTTTGGTTACCCCACCAAAGATCTTCCCAAAAACGGATTCTCTCCCCATTCCCCACCACTAGGCGAACGAAAGGGGAGAAATCCTGGAAAACTTGAGCAATAGCCTTCCAAGGACATCTGTGTGACCATCTAACCACCATCTTGGCGTCCCATCCATTAGGATGTGTCCCATAAATACTTGTAATAACCTTATGCCAAAGACCATTCCTTTTTCTAGGGAACCTTCAAAACCATTTCCCTAAGAGAGCAATATTTCTCAAAGAAATCTTCCCGAAACCCAAACCTCCCAACTTCTTTGGCCTACAAACAACATCCCATCTGATAAGATGATCTTTCTTCCCTTCCCCCGCCCTAGACCAAAGAAAATCCCTTTACAGCTTCTCAATCTTTGAGGCTATTGATATTGGAATTTTGAAGAGGAAGAGGAAGTAGCTAGGGATGTGAGACAAACTTGACTGAATTAAAGTAATACTCCCTCCCAAAGACAAAAATGCTTTTTTCTAACCATCCAACCTCCTCGATATTCTCTCAACCATCGGGTCCCAAAAGCCTATTGTCTTTGGGTTCCCTCCCAATGGAAGACCTAAATAAGACAAAAGCCACTCTGACACTCTGCAATAAAAAACTGAGGTTAAACTAGACAACAACTCTTGCCTTGTATTAATACCTGAAATGATGCTTTTTTCTAAGTTGATTTTTAATCCCGATACTTGCCCAAAAACCAAAAGGATAAGCTTAAGGTTTTGAAGATGTTCCAAAGAGGCTTTAGAGAAAAAGATGGTGTCATTTGCAAACTGTAGCAAAGACACTCTAGTCTTGTCCCTTCCCACAAGAAGCCCTCAGTTAGCCCAGTTTCCTCTGCTCTGATCATCAACCTACTTAGAACATTTGCTACTAAAGTTAAAAGGAAAGGAGAAAGGGGGTCTCCTTGTCTCAAACCTCTAAAGGCTATACTCTCTTGGTCTCCCGCTTCCTCTCCCTTCCTTCTCTCTCTCTCTCTCTCTCTCTCTCTTTGTTTGAGGGATGATTGATGCACTTTTTATTTTCGTAACACTCGGGTGTATTTCACACCAAGGATATTTTCTTTCATTCTTGACTAAGATTGGTGCATCGTTATAAATTGTTTTTTCACTTTTCCTGTAGTTTTGTATCTCTTCTGTTTTTCCCTTTTCCATGATTTCAAGATGGCTAAGTTCATGTGTTTTTGGATTTGCAGGTGCATTCAGACATCACAGGCAGTGCCCCTTTTCTTGTTTTAAATGAAAAGAAAAAAATGATGCTTTTACCATTGCTTTATCTACACAGAGAAGCTCTCTATCCTGGAAATTCCACTTCATGGACTGAAGTTCCCTCTGCATCTGCAGAGGTTGACTTTCCCCTCAAGAGATGGGTTCATGTGGGATGTGAGGTACATTACAAACACCCTTCAAATCACACAATTATCCATCTATGGATTAGTTTAAGGCTTATTTTCTGTCATCAATTTTCTCATAAAAATTGAGATTATTATATAACAGTTTTTTCTTAAATTCTTCAACAGTTGTACAAATAAATTAACTGAACTGATGGTGTATTAAATCCATGTTGCTTGAACTTGGGTCCTAGGATTTTGTTCATCTTGTGCTACACCCTTTATGTTTTGGATCTTTGATGCATAACATTTTAGGGGCAACTATACTTTCTGAAAATGTTTTATGGGGCGGCTCTTTAAGTAACTATGAACTCAAGTGCATACAGATTTATGATTCACAAATTGGGTGTAGATTTCCAATAAACGAAGCTTTATATATACAGAATGGCCTTTGTTAGCCTTCATGGATAGAAATAGTAGATTTATTTTTTCTTTTAATTTTTTTGGGTGTGTGTGCACAAGCCTGTATGTGGGGTTGGCTGTAAAGCTTTTCTCTATGGTGCATGCTATTTTCTAGTGAAAGATCATGGTTGATGCACCAAAGTTGGTCTCCTAAGGTAAGTGGGACAAGGACAGAATATATACAGTGTGATCTCAGTAAACCTATGGGATAGAGGTAAGTGGGACAAGGACAGCATATATACAGTGTGATCTCAGTAAACCTATGGGATAGAATGAGGATACTGAAAATTGATGGTTGGGAGATACCATCTTTATTTATTCTTTTGGATTGATTTTTTGTCCTTCAGGGAAGATTGAGAAGTGTATTGCACATAGAATTAGAGCAGTATTCATCTAAGACAGTATTAGTATGTAAATAGTGCTGTCTATAATTGGGTTTAAGGCTTGGCATGATTTTTAGGCTACATGTGGGTCATAGAATGAGATAGTTGTTGTATTCCATTTCACCCATTCCAATGTTTGGATACAGGAAGGCATTTTATCGTCAAATTCTAATAGGTCTGCAACACCTATGAAGCATAGTGGTAGAAATCCATCTAGAGATGTGAGTTTGCAAAAATGATTCCTTAATTAAAAGTGACAAGTTTATCCTTATAGTTGTCAGGCAAATCACAATGCTATTTTTTTTTTTTTCAAAAGAATCTTGCAAAAAGGGGCATAACCCGTAAGCACAAGAGGTATGATGAAAGCTCTTGTCTAAGAAGAAAATAAATATAAAGACAAGAAAATAACCTTCGCTGATAAAATAATAAAGGTCCAACAAAGAGCAAGAATCCAACCCTATAGGATCTCTAGGCCATTGTAATGATGACTTGAAAAAGACGTCTTTCAACCTCTGAGCGAATCTCCACACCTTTCACCTCCTTTTATCCAAGTCTTTCACATGCCAATTCAGAAGGAGATCTTTATTTGTCTAGAGAAGAACCTATTGAAACCCAAAAAATGTGAGTAAAAGATCTTATAACAAATTTGCTTTGTCACAAAGAATAATGATGTGGTTTGTCATCTCCTTTGCCATCTTACATAAATTGCATTTGTTAATTAAGGATCACTCTCTCTTCATCAACTGATGTAGACTAGTGTTTAAAGTTTATGGAAATTTCCCCTATATTTTCACAAAATTTCCGTGTTTCAAAGGTACCGAAAGGATATTATAGTGGAAATTTCTATCAAATGATTGTTGCCGAAACCCCAAGCCATAGTAAGGGAAAGCTAGATCTTTTGTCTTATTATTTATGCTTGCATATGCTATATTTAAGTAAATATCTATGCACAAAATTAATTATTAAAATAGAACTTTAGCCTAACACTATAATATATTAATGCATAAAATTAAATATCAAAATAAAACTTTGGTAAATAAATTAATTTTAATTATCTTATTTTCAAATGTGATTTAATTGATTGTTAAAAATATAAAACCATCATAATAATTTTTCTAAGAAGTCTTTTTTATATCTTTTGTGTAGTAATTAAATATGGCGAGAATATAAAGTTTTAAATAAAATTCTAAATATTTTTAAATATAAGTAATTATACTTATTTATTATTTCTTTTATGTCCTTGAATATTTTTAGATTAGATAAATCATCATTTTAGCATTAAATATGTTTTCAAGTTATACAAATTATTGTCAAATTTCACAACTATTATCATACATATATTGTTTTCTTCAATAAAGTGGCTTTAATATGCATGTTATTGCTTATTTTATTATTTCTTGGAGTTTTTCCCAACATTTCTATGAGTTTGATCAATTTTTGTCCAACGATATTTTTTTGTTTGAATTTCCTTTTAATATTTCCAATATTTCTGTAAAGTTCAACCATTGATATTTCCATAATTTTTTATATTCTTATCCTTGATCTAGAATAAAGATTTTTGACCTGGTAGTCTCCCAAACAAAGAAGAAGAACCCCACAGGTGCACTAGAACTCCATGCCTCCCTTGTAGGAAAGATATTTGCTCTTGTAGTGTAGAAAAAATTGTAATAAGACTTGCCTGAAGAAGACCCCTCCTTCGCTTCCCTCTAAACCATCTTGTCCACCCTCATCTCTAACACTCCCATGGAATGAATGAACTCCATAAAAGGATCCATCATCTCTAGCTCCCAATCTTTAAAAGGCCTATGAAAATAGGGTTGTAATGAACTGCATTCTTAAGTACTGCAAGATTCTTAAACTCATGGCTTCCCTCTAATGGCTTTCTGTAGTCCCATCCTAAAAGCCTCTCTTGCCTCCTATTACCCTTGCGATTCTCCTCCACAAGTTATTTGTCTTGGTTGCACATATCTCTAAAGCCACCTAGCAAATAAGGCCTTACTTATGGAAGAGAGCCTTCTGATTCAAAAACATCCCTTTTTTTACCCAACACCTCATTAACCCACTTATGAGGTGAAGCTTTCTCCCCTCAACTTGATTCTTACACAAGAAGTGTCTTTGTATCTTCTCCAAAATGCTTTTAATCACCCTTGGAATGACCATTGATGCATGAAATAAATTGGAAAGTTTGAAAGCGCATTTTTAATAAGTGTCAATCCACTTCCCTCAGACAAATCTTGATGGAAGCTAACTTCTTCCTAAAATATTCCTTTACTGAATCCCCAATAGAAGGTTAACAACATGATGGTAATGGTTAACAACACAATCTCCAGATTTTGATTGACTTTTTTGACTTGTAAAGCTATTAACTTTCCTAAACACTTACGTTATTAAGATCCATGATGTGTACTGGATTAACACTCTTCCTAATGTGTGGCCCCTTACCCTCATGTAGACACAGATTAGCAGTTATGGATTATGTTAAATAGAAGGGGGACTAAATAGTAAGAGAGACTCAAATTTGAGACCTCTAGTTAATGGTAACTCCGATACCATGTTAAGTTACAAATTGACTAAAAAGCGTGAGGTGTTTGGATATCGCCCTACAATGTTTACCGGGAAAACGTAACTAATTACATGCTTTAGCTACGTTTGTCTTTTGTGATGTTTTGTGTTCTTTTCTGGAGTGGCTTATGATTTATTTGTTGATATGTTCATGTTAGGTTGCTACAGATTTTATGCGGCTTCACATTGATGGCAAGATTGTGGGAGAGAAGCTTCTATCTTCCTTGTCTAACAATGAATCTGATTCAAATGGTTCAGGGAGAGTAACTTTGGTTGGTATTGGTGGAGATGATGCTGTACAGGGTTATATCCATAATGCAAAAATCTTGCCTTTAACATTTTCTATCAAGGATCACTATGTTCAGGTCCATAGAGAGTTGTAGTACTTGATATTCTTAGAATGTCTTCTTGTCAGACTGTAGAATCACTTAATTTCTTACTTGCTAAATATATTTATCTGATGCCAGGACCCGCCTTTACAACTATCTATTGATAGTTCAACTGCCTTAGATATTGAAGAGGACAGTGATGGTGTTTGGAGCATTGTTGGTGGCAAGGTATGACTGTATGAGAGGTTCTTTCTGAATAGTCCTGTCAGTTGTGTCCATTTCTTATGTTTGGATTAGAGGTATACTTCCTTGTTTCTTTTGCATTATTATTTGTGGAGTATCTAACAAACTGCATTTTGTCTCTGCACTTACACTAACTTCTGTATCTCTTATAATAATTGAGTGAACCCATTGAATTTGCCTTCAGTGGTGTTTTTTTCCGTGTTTTGACCTGTTTTAGTTGTTTCAACTCATCTAGCTTTAACATCATGGACTTAGTGTGTGATTGAGATTTTGCCTATCAAACTAAAGGGAAAGTTTTATAAGGCAGATATTGGACCAGCATTGATCAATGAAATGGAGACACAGTATTGGGCAGCCAAGAATGAAAAAATCAGTTGACCTGGTTTTAGGCCATATTGAGATGGATTAGTGGTGGGACAGGAACAGAAAAATTTAGAAATGAATGCATTTGTGAAGAGTTCGTAGCTGCAATTGGCAAGGCAATGAGAAAATCAGTTGACCTGTTTTGGCCCATGGTATCTAGATGCCTACTGAGACCAAAATATTTTTTGCTGTGCTTTATTTGAGTTTGGGCTGAGCTGAGTTGGGGTTACAGTTAGCTAAGGTTAAAGCCTGTCTAAAGCGTGAAGTATGATAATACTTGTGTTTTACATTTATGGTGTACATGTATCATATTCATAAAGTTAGCACGGGCTACAGAAATGGTCAACATCTTGAAAAGTTGACATCAACTGGGAAAAGTAGCTACATGGGGGAAGATCCTTACTTTGGATAGGCTCCAAAGACGAGGGTGTCAGCTTCCTAATTGCTGTTTTTTGTGTGGTTGTGAAGAGGAAAATGTAAATCACATTTTTTTACATTGTACAGTGGCTAGGGTTCTTTGGGATATTATCCTTGCTTTGTTTGGGGTTCATTGGGTGTTCCCAGAGACGGTCATAGAGGTGTTACTTAGTTGGAGGGGCTCCTTTGTGGGGAAAAAGAGGAAAAAAATCTGGAATTCCATACCGGTGTGTATTTTTTGGACGGTTTGGAAGGAGAGAAATAGATTAGCCTTTAGGGGGGGCTCTTTAGACATACAGAAACTCAAAAATTATTTTGTTTGTAACTTGTGGAGTTGGGCTAGAGTGTACATGGGAGAGGAGTCCTCTTCGCTTTTATTCTTTTTGGAGTGGCTAGCGGCTACTTAAGGGTCGTTGAGGATGCTCGTTTCTATTGTTTTTTGGGGTGTGGCTGCGTTTGTATACTCCCTGTATGCCTTATGGCGGTTTGCCCTTTAATACAATTTGTGCTTACTTATCAAAAAAAAAAACTGGGAAAAGTAACACTTTTATTCATTGTTAGTGTAATATATTGCTTGTAACCTAGAATCAAGGTTGCCTGAATTTGGTTGAAGCTCTTCCCTTGATTGAGCTGGTTTCTGGCTGATGCCTATGGGCTGAGATTAGTGTTAAGTTGAGCTTGTAAAGATTGTTTATTAGTTGTGTTGAGCTTGGACAAACCTAGGCCTGCCTCAGGCTGTTGAAGTTGAGAATCCTCTTTGTTCCTGTGAAAAGAAGACATGTAAATGCTTCACTGAGGAGTGGCATAATTCAGGTTAAAGATGCTGTAAGGACAAGGAGTGGCACAATTCAGGTTAGAGGTGCTGTAAGGACAAGGAGAAGACAAAAATGGATGTGGAATAATGGTCTATGACAAAGGATGAATCTGGATGGAGTGAAATGGTGAAATGGATTTGGATGTCCATGGGACACCAAATAATTTGGAGAAAGTTCTGTAGCAAAGAAAGAAAATAACAATCAGCAATAGAAGAGATGCAAATGACTTCTAGTAAGACTGATTAAAAGGAAACAAGATAAACAGGCAAGCAACAAGTGAAAGGTCAGAGCAGTAACCAGCTTTCAGTATTCAGTCTTTATAAATCCTAAATTGATTTTTTTCCCCTAGATTGCACTTAGAGGATGATTCTATCTTCCTAAAACACTCAAAACCTTTTAAAAGATAATAGTCTGGAAACTAACTGAAACAGATAAGGAAAAATAAATAAATTAGTAGGTTGGCCTTGTCCTTTCGTTGATTCACTTTATGTGTGGGTTGTTCTTTAGCTGTATCAGAAAAACTTTATCAAGTTGTAGTGATGGTAATGGCAATGGTAATGGTGAGGAGGTGGTGAAGCATACTGTGGGTAATGGTTTTAGTGGATGGGTTAAGGTAGCAGCAGAATGCCAGTGATGCTTCTGGTTGTGATTTGTTGCTGGAGGCAGTGGCAGTGGCCCCATGATGGCAGGCTGCTAGTAGCTCTGGTAGTTGCAATGATTTTGGCATGGTGTTAAGGTAGAGATGATGATTGACCAAATACTGAATGTGGTTATGGTTGCACTCTCTCTTTCGCTCTCTATACAAATGCAAACACAAAAATATCTATATATATGTTCATATATTGGTTTTCCTTTCTCCAATTTCAACTGCAGATGCACCAGAAACTTTAATGAACCTTGGCATAAAAAAAAATGCCTTTTGAAATCCTGAGAATAAAAGATTTTTAAGTTTTGAACGCTGACAATTGATCTTAATCTTTTTTCTTGATATAATTTCATTAATTGATATGTTTACCCGGGGAAGATTCTAAATTTCATTCATAACTGAAGCCTTGAATTTTGACAAAGTGGATTGGTGATGAAGAATAGCATTATAAAACTGAGTTATTGCTGTCTAGAAGCATTGCTGGTGACTGAAGTTTACCGAATGATACGGTCTTCAGGTTTGTGAAGATGAAGGCCAATTATTAAGGTTTAAGGTAAAGTATTGAGAGCATAAGTTGATGGAATTCCAGAAAGAAGGTTGTTAGAATTTTTTGGGTAGCCACTAATATGGGGCTTTGGGGTGTCAGTGAATGGCTAAAGAGGTGGAAAGAGGTTTCTGATTATGAAACAGGTTTTAGGTTAGAGAATTAAAGAAATGATGGTAGGATTTATGGGGTTAAACGGATAAAGTAGTGCAAATAGACAAAAGAAGTTAGGCAGTCATTCCTTTAATAATTGAACCTTCTAAAAAATAAGATAAACCAATATGTAAACAACACTCAGGTCATGCAAACCAGGGAGTTTTTAAAAGTCTAATAGGCTGGTTTTCAATGCAAGAGGACACTTCTAACTGGACTTGGAGGAGAAAAATAAACAAACTCATGTAGACCCTAGTGACAACAATCCAATAGCCAAACACTTTCTAACCTAGATTCTAAACTATGCTAATATGTGAAATTACTAAACTGCACCAATATGGATTGTATTAATATATATATATATATATATATATAACCTTTCATGGTGAATCCCTTAGGACTCTCTATGGGGACTCAAACCTCGGGGTGCTGACTGTGCCCACAACAACTAACACCAAGTAAATCAGGGTATTTAACCAGCAGCAGGATTCAAACCTGGGACTGTGCATCTTTAATATGGATTGTATTAATTCCACCACAAGGAAAATAAAATTTCTCTTCTATTAATGTGCTTTAACATCAAGCAGAAGGTTACTCCGTAAGTTGGGAAAAGAAAGAAATGATGAGTTTCACTTGCTATTACACATCAAGTGTTACTTCATTGCCTATAGATGGATATTTAGATGCCAGATACTAAAATGTTATACAAGTTATTTTCTTGAGATATGATCTGAAAATACTAGTTTATTATTTCTTCTAATGATTTTACTTGTTTCTGTTCACCAAATGGCAGGCATCTTGCCGCAGGAATTTTTCCTTGGATGTTATTTTATTAGATGCCTTGGGCCAGCCTGTGAACAAGGAAATAGAGGTCATTGACTTTAGTATCATTGTCTGCTGATCGCATTTTTTCTCCTCAGTAAATAATTTACTTACTTTGCATGGCTTCTTATATCAGGTTGATGCTTCACTCTTGTATGCTGATAATGGGGAACCGGTTGAGAAGCCAAATGATTCAGAAGCTCCTCTTCTAACGAGCTATGATGGGATTGAATTTTCTTCTTCTGATAGACCAAGTAAACTATCAAATGGACGTGCATCCTTTAAGCTCAAGATATCTCAGGTGCTAATATTATTATGCAAATGTACCTTCTGGATCTTACTGCAACTTAAATGACTGATGTTAATGTTTATCCAATATTGCTAGGAAGGTCCAGAACAATATTCTTGTTTGCTTGATTTCTAGTCGTTTGTGATCATCAGTCATTGGTTCCTATAAAGAGGATCGGAGTGAACAGATCTTGGCTTTCCGAGGATACAAAGATTAAGGTTGGTGTTGTGAATGCTTTCTGTAGTCGCTTCTCTGAGGAAGGGGATTGGAGGCCTAGTATTAGTGGTATGGTCTTTTCTTGTTGAGAAAGTGTATATGTGAGGGTTTTGAAGGCTTCTTTCTCGTAGGAAGAGGTTTTTTGTGCTTTGTCTAGCTTAGAAGGGGACAAAGCTCCTAGGCCATATGGTTACATTTTGGCTTTTTGGTAGTAAAACAGGGATTTTGTAAAGGTGGAGGTGATGGATTTCTTCAAAGAGTTATTCTTTGAAAGAAGTTCCTTTGTGAGGAGTTTGAATGCTATTTTTTTGGTCTTGATTCCAAAGAAAGGAGGTGCAAAGGATTTAAAGGATTTTAGACCCATTGGTAGGGTTGTCAGCAAAATAGTTTATGATTTTCAGCATGCGAGGGTAGAGGTGTCCAATCCCGGCACGGCCCAATGTGTTGAGCCAGCACGACCCACTTTAAATTTATGTTGGGCCGGCCCAGCCCATGCATGCTAAATAGGTGGCTCGACGTGACCCATAAGCCCGCGGCCTAATCGTGCCAATGGGCCGTGGCCCATGGGCCACTCGCTTTGTTAAAAATTTTAATTTAATTTTTTAAGTCATTTTGTCTTATGTTTTTTTCATTATTAAATAAAATTTCTTTTTGTTGCTTTAAACACCTCTAATAATTATGCTTTTTATTTTTTATATTTATATTTATCGAGTTTGTAATAGTAAAATTTATAGAAATGTTAGTTTTTGTTTTTAAAAATAGCAAAAAAATTATATTTGAATTTGTTTATTTTTTATCAATATAACATTAAATTTAAAATAATGGAATATAAAAGGAAATGAAATATAAAAAAAATAATTCTTTTATTCAATATTTCAACAAATTACATGAAAAAATAAGGAGAAAAAAAAGGTGAGAATTGCATCACTATAGTTTGAGTACATCCCAACTAGTTTGGCACCCACCCAACTATCAATATTATGCATTACTCAACCTTTAAAAATTAGCTACATTTAATAGATTTAAAAGAAATGAACAATAGCTATTGATTTACCTTTTTACCCCTCAAACTAGCTGTTATATAGTTATTGAGAGGGGTACTATAAACAATTAACATGTAATGAAAAGGAAAAAGTAAAAAGTGAAAAGTGGAATTTAAAAAGGCTAGGTGGGCTGGCATGGGCTGTTTCCTTTGGCACAGCACGGCCCGCTCCTTAGGGTTGTGCCAGCCCGGTCCGCTACAATACTGGGTCGTGCTAGCTCAACTCAGTCTTTTGGTGTGCCGGGCCATGGGTCAAAATGGGCGGCCCAACCTATTGGACACCTCTATGCGAGGGAAGGCAAATCTTAGACATGGCTCTAATTGCAAATGAGGCTATCGATTCAAGGTTAAAGAGCTCCGCTTCAGGAATCATTTGTAAGCTTGATATTGAGAAGACTTATGATCATGTTGATTAGAGTTTTCTATTGGCAATATGAAGAAAATGGGTTTTGGGCAAAAGTGGGTGGGTTGGATGAAGTGGTGCATTTTTTCAACTTCTTTCTCAATTCTAGTGAATGGGACCTCTATTGGCTTCTTCCATAGTTCTAGAGGTCCAAGACAAGGGGATGCACTCTCCTTTTATTTATTAGTGCCGGCGACGGAGGCTTTAAGTCAGTTGCTTGTTAAGGCAAGGGAATGAGGTTTCATCTTTAGGTTCTTGGTGGGTTAGAGGGGTAGTAGCTTAGTTGAGGTGACCCACCCGTTGTATGTTGATGATACTATCATTTTCTATGAGGCAAATGAAGAGCAATTTATGTATTTGAACTAGATTCTCATGGGGTTTGAAGTGATTTATGGGTTGAAAGTTAATTTGGATTAGAGTAAGATCATCCTAATATGGAGGATTGACAATTTGGAGAGTTGGCAGTTAAGTTGGGTTGTCGGATGGGGAGTCTCCCTTCTACTTATTTAGATCTTACTCTTGGAGCCCTGTTCAAGTCAATGACGATGTGGGAAGTGATGGAGGAGATTGTGCAAGAAAGATTAGCCTTGTGGAAAAGACAATACTTATCGAAAGGGGGGAGATTCACTCTCATTAAAACACTTTATCTAGTCTCCATATTTATTGCGTGCCCCTTTTAGTGATTCCAAGAAGGGTAAGTTCAAGGCTTGTAAAGTTCCAAAGAGATATTTTTTTGGGTGAAGGTGCTTTAGAGAAAAAAAACTCACTTAGTAAACTGGGTTAAAGTGTGCTTAGACAATAATAGAGGGGGATTAGGCATTAGGAATCTTATTGTTCTCAACATGGCGCTTCTAGGTAAGTGGGGTTTGAGATTTGCTTCGGAGAGAGACTCTTTGTGGAGGCATGTGATTGCTAGGAAGTTTGGGGAGGAAGGCGGAGGTTGGACTTCGGTGGTACTTAGGAAAGGTTATGGTGTAGGCTTTTGGAAAGCCATTAGGAAAACTTGGGAGGTTTTTAAAAGCAATGTTTGCTTCATTATTGGGAATGAAAGGAGAATCAAGTTTTGGTTGGACAAGTGTGGCGACACCTTGTTGTTTCTTAAGACAATTCCATGATTGGGAATTAGAAATGGTGGAGGCTTTTTCGTGCAGAATTCAAAAGCATTTGATTTGGTGTTAGATGGAGGATAGAATGATTTGGTCAGCCTCAAGGAATGGAAAGTTCTCTGTTAAAGCTTTCCATTCTTTTCTAACTTCAAGGGGTGTAGAGGCTTTCCCATAGTGGTTTGGTTTTTTTGCATGGGAAGCATCTTAGGGAAGGATCCTAACTTTAGACTGCTTGAAAAGAAGGGTTTATTTATTTATTTATTTTTTAGTAAATAGATGTTTTTTTTTTTGTGTAAAAGGGAGGAGGAGTTCATCGACCACTTGCTTCTACATTGTGTTACATTTCGATATTTATGACAGTTGATTTTCTCGTTATTTGGCTTGTAGTGGGTGATGCATTCTTCGGTTAGATTGATGTTGCTAAGTTGGAGTGGGGTTCAAGTAGGAAACAACAGAAGAAAGCTTGGTTAGCTTCCTTTTTGCACCTTATCTAGGTAATTTGCCATGAAAGCAATCAAGGGGCTTGAAGATGTGAAAACTTAGGATGAAGCACTTAAATATGCTCTTTTTGTTTTCCTTTTTGGACCATGTTAGGATTCATTTAGAAGGAAATCATATGTCTTTGATCGATATTGTAGATTGGTTAAGAGCAAAGTAGTTGTAGGCAGGTGATTTTGTTTTTGTGCCTTTCTTTATTTGTTCTTTCCACTTGGCTCTCTTTGTATACTCCTAATGTACGTTGGCAAACTTTAGCCTATCTTCTATCTATAATATTTTTCTGCTTACTTATAAATAATAATAATAATAAATAAATAAATAAAGAAGATATCCTTTTTGAGAAGATAAACTTATTGTGGATAGCCAATTTAGTCTAAAGAATGCAGCAATCACTTGGTTAAATCATGTCATTGGGTCAAGTTTAGCCTAGGTCTCTTATATGGGACATTGAGATGACAACCCTATACAAGCATGGGAACAACTAGCAATGTAAAGTTGTTTTTTTAATAGGCATAATAGGAATATAATATGCGCAGCCCCAACGACACAGGTAGCCCAACTACAAAAAGTACCCAAAGGTAATTACAAACCTACAGACATAGCCCTAATAGGACATAAGCACGTCCAATCAATTAACTGTAACAATGAAAGGTTATTGACCCCATAGGAACAGGGATTTGAAGAAAGACTCTTTCAAAGCTTGATCAGAACATCCTAAGTCTTTAGAAAAAATCATCTGATTTTGCTTTTGCCAAATACACCAAAACATGCATGTAAGCATCAAAAAGGGGGCAACATTATAGAAGAAGTATACAAGAAGTGGCCAAAGGTAACATTATAAACCTATAAACATAGTCTTATTGGGAATAAGCATACCCCATTTCTGAATCTAAGAATGACAGGTCATCAGGTCCAAATGAATCCCTAGATCATGCTAACCAACAAGCATATTCTTTATTGAGCAAGGAAGCACCCAAGTGACCTTAAATAAGGAGAACCAGAAGTGCCACAACATGTGAATGTTTCCATAATGGATGAAGATACGATTGGCTTACTTCTTTTGGTGTAGAAATAACACCTATAAACTGGGGACCTACCTTTTTCTTACATTGGCTGGTCATCACAAAGAGGCCAACCTTCAAAGAATCCCTTCAGCCCCATCCTCCTTTGGAGGAAACAAACACGAAAAGGCATGAAAGTAAGGTTTGGAATAAGGTCTAACAACAAAGCCCCACACAAAATTGTCCTTATAATTTCCTCTAACAGCATTTGATTGAACGTGTTCAACAGATACCTCCATCCAATCTTGAAAGCTCCACAAAGAACAAAGGTTCCAATAACCTTGAGCACACCCCCCTGCTTGCTTTCATCCTAAAAATATGCTACCCAAGCATTCTTTTGCTAATCAATACAAAAAGGATGGGGAAGCTTTGTCTCAATGAAGAATCTCCAAACCACACATCCAAACAAAACTTACACCTGAGACCATCAACCACTGAAACTCTAGTTATAAAGCATCCCACCCTTTGTTATAAACCTTGTTATAAAACTTACACCTGTCCCACACTAATTTCTCTTTCCCCTCCCTGGAAAACCAAACCCCCTCATCCTTCACAAACTTTCCTTTTATGATGTGCCTGCATGAACAATTCCACTCCACCACAAACCTTTGCATCCATTTACTAAGAAGAGCTTTACTCAACGCTAAGAGGCATCTAAAACCCAAGCCTTCCTTACCCTCTTTGAAAAAAATAATTGGCCACTTAACCATGTGTAATTTCCTCTCTATGTACCCTCTTAGGATAAGTACTGTCTTTCTCAATTAGCAAGCCTTTTATTGAATCTCTTCTCAACTGTCTGAGACCTAGTAGGACTTGAATGGATCTCCCAATGGAAGACCTGAACAGTTACTGGCAGTTGGCAACTTCCCCACCCTATATCCAAACTGTGATGTCAACAAGTCCACATTAGTTACATTCCCCTCTGGAACAGGTTCACTCTTCTCTAGAGTTGCTTTAACACCAGACACCCTCTCCAAACAGAGAAGAATCCATTTCAAGCACATCAACTGATAGCAGCTAGTTGGCTAGTGTTCTTATGTCATACTCAGCTTACCTCACCCTATGTGTTAACTTAATATTTTTCTTGTAAATGTTCTTATTTGGTATTGGGATTATCTCAGCTAATCTACCTATCTTCACTTTCTGGCGTGCATATAAAAGTTATTCTTCTGCATTATTGTAAATAATAGTAACACAAATTCCCCGGTAGTGATGGTAGTAAAATTATGCTTAAATGTAATAATTTAGTGAGACTTCAAGTTATAATTTTTGTGTACTCGGGATTAAAGTCTCTTAGAGATATTTTTTTGCTTAAAGAAAATGGATGTACCTCTGTTAGTTTGATGGTACATACTTGGTCTGCCCAATTGTATATTTTTGGTCTTAGGCAATAATAATCTGCTTTTGTACAGTCAAAATTTAGATTGTGGGTATGATTACATCCTGTTACCTGTTTAATCTGGAGCATATAGAAAGAGAATCTGTTATCAAGCAAGATCAGTTGGAAAAAGGTGTGAACTTCATTGATTCAGAAAATCTGAAATTCTAAAATATAGATGCACTCTTGGATTGTTGGAGCAAGATAAACACTGTTTAAATCCTACCTGTCCATTCAATGGCCACTTTTTGGTCTCAACCATAACCTTCCAATGAAGTGTTGAGGTTTGCTTGTCTACCTGTCAATGGCATGACTATGATTGGCTTAATTTTGGTTAACTGGGGAAGTAATCTCAAATTTGTAGTTTATCTTTAGACCCTTCCTTCAGGAAGCGTCTCAAGTATCTTAACTAGTAAAATTATTAATGTGCTTGCATAGGCGAACGCTGTCCAAACTGTTTATAGTCTAAATTCTGCACCCTGCTGTCAAACAATGGACTTCATTTGATTGTCATGTGCTTCACAGCCTTCATGTCATAGATTTATACTCCTGTTTAATTGGTGAAGATGTGTCCGTGATAATATGACAACTATTGAGAACTATATGCTCTATTGTGAAAATAGGTCATCTCATACTTGACTGATTAACTTTGATGTGTGCACCTCACTTAATATTTGGCTGTTTGCAACTTAAAGGAATCTTGTGATGGAACACACATAGAGACAATCTTTTGATTTTCCTTGTTGCTTTGGTACAAACTTTACTTTCAGTTTTCAAAAGTTGACAATTGAGATGTTTTCCCATTTTTACCAGAATATATCAATGATTCCTATTTCTTTTGCATATTTCAGCTCTCTTCCAAGTGTGATAATAGATTGTTCCACATTAAGTTTTCCATACCAAAAATTGGAACATATCCTTTCCTAGAGACCATCTCCCATTCAATTCATTGTATCTCACGGAATCGTAATACCCGGTCCTCCTCTCTGATGTGTAAAAGATCTTCCTCTGTTGTCCATCCTCTCAGTGGATCTCAGTCATCTGGGCTGGATGACCTATCATCTGATATTCAGCACAGTAATTTACGTGAATTAAAGCCAAGTCCATCATTAAAGAGGATCAAATCAGGACAAGAAAAATCATCTGCAACATTTATGGTTGATCCAACCATGGACCAACCTGATGAGGAATGCAACTCACATGCCTGGACTTCTAATCAGGTAATTCCTATCCCTTGTTTCTTCATTTTTCAAAACTAATTTTTAGCATCAAGCTGACTTCAACTACCTACTGATATATTGTTAAAGCACTAGAACTAGTTGTGGTATATTGCATGGACAACTGGTTGGGCTACCCATCTTTTAATTAATTATACCTAGGTTGGATTCCTGTCCTAATGTCTAGCATATGTCCTATATGGTGGTAGCAATTCAATTTTGTGGCTTTTGCACATGCACACACATCCACAAACACAAAGGCATATGCATATGGTTGTTGTTTTTTTTTTTTCTTTTTTTTCCTTTTGCTAATAAATCCGAGAAATTGGTTCCATTATTTATTTATTCTGAAATTGATCCAATTTCAGCCTAAGGTTACAAAAACTCATCTCCTGGTAATTTCTTATTTATATTGTATTTTCTGGAATAGAGCTATATTTCCTTTTCTTTGCCCTTGGCCTTTGCTCTTAAAATTGGCATTCCATGCATAGTTTCTGTCTACCAGGGCAATTCCTTTCATGTTTTCTTTAATGTATAGTCTGTTTGCCTTTAAAAACTCATCTTCCAAGCAGTGGATGTTCAATGAGTTAAATATTGGTATCATGTTTAATGTGCCAACTCCTCTTTGATGTGAGCTTTCATTGTATCTTTGAACTTGCAATTGACAATAAGACCGAGGTTCTTGAACTATAGAGAACTTTCTAGGGTAAGGAATTTCTGAATTCTGAGGTTCCCAAGGGATTTTAATGATTGAATTACAATTAGTTGTTGTGAATGACGATTTTCTTGGATTACAATTGGTTGTTATGAATGAGGACAAAGAAGGTTGGAGAAGGCCAAACATGGATGCCCTTTGGTAAAGCCTTACCTCAAGGCAGTGGCCCAGACTTTGGATGGTGATAAACACTGGAACGGTTGCATTCTATATATGGACAGAGCTTTGGGCAAGGATCCTCACTATCAATTACCTCTGCGGAGAGGGAAAGTTTTGACAAACTGTGCTGCATGAACATTGGGAGGCGAGGAATTAGAAAATTTCCTAGTCACACACTGCATGGCAGCTTAAGAGTTTTTGTTGTTGGTTTTCTTTCTATTTAGGTTAAGGTGGGTGCTCTTGGGAAGAAATAAGGTGTTTCTGTCCAGTTGGCATGGGCATGGTTTTAACTACCAAATTGGCTGAGTTGTATAGCCTCAGCCATGAAGACGAAAAGTTCGATACATGAGTCAGTACTGTGCAGTTCAGCAATAACTCAATCCTGACTTGATTATGAAATGTTTGACTTGTCCAATTTACAAGACAATTGGAAGTCTCAACTACACAACTCAGGTTTGATGAAAATGGAAGGAAAAATATATAATATCTACACTTCTCACATATTTCCAAATAAATCAAGAAAAAAAACCTCAATACATGATTAGGAACAAAAAATTCAAACTTGTTTATTTTCAAGTGATTCTTGACATGTCATAAATCACATTTCTTTTTATTAATTTCATTTTTTGTTTTCAAGATATACTAATTATAAAAAATTGGTATTGTCAGTAAAAATGCTTCCATAAGGTTTGGAGAGTTTTGAAATCTAACACTATCATAAACCAATTTAAATGCTTGCCTTTACAACTATTTAGACAATGTTAAATGTGATAGATATTTCTTAAACTAAAAGTTCTGTTTTATTGGAACTTCTAAAACTATAAATTATGTGTGGTGTATTTGGTGAATTTGGAAAGGAAGTTGAACCTAAGGATGTATTTGCAGATTATATAAAAAAAAATAGATATTAAAACCACGTCAAGGTCTAGTGGCTTTTCCATAAATAATCATAAAATTTAAGAAAATAATGAAACTTATTTATTTATTTATTTATTTTATAAAAGGAGACTATGAAGTAAAATACCTATAAATTCAATTAAAAGATGAACCACAATAATCTTCAAACCAAACTTTATAACAACTTTAGGAAAATTTGACTACCAAATGATCGACTTTATGTTACAAATACATTTCTTAGCTAAAAATCTATTGTTCTATTTGTTTCCTTAAGTTGAATTAACAATTTGCATGTTAGTATCGCTACAAGCCTCCATCGGAGTTTCCTCTAGTTTCGCCCTGCTTAGGCATACTTCACCATCTTTTAGGTTTTGATAGACATGCTCTCACTCGAACCTGTCTTATAAGATTAAGGTTGGTTGATGGTGCACCCGAGGATCCTGCCGATCAACTTCCTTGTGCCTTACAGGTTTTTACTGGCCTATTGACTCGCACACATATTAGACTCCTTGGTCTGTGTTTCAAAATAGGCCGAATAGGGGGCCTACGGGTTGACACCATGAGCATGCAGGTGTCGAGGCATGCCAAGACGACACATGTTGCATTCCATGATCAAGGCAATGATATCTCTATGGGCATGACAACAGCCCGAGCTTGGGTCATCGCTTTAAATTGCATTGGTCCACGCCCTAGTCGATCGGCAGACTGGCTTGTTGTCATTCCATATCAGACCAAGGCGCACCGTCGGCCCATCCACTTTCTTTTCGACAATTTCAAACACTCTTTGACTTTTTTTTCAAAATCTTTTTCATTTTTTCCTCACGATACTTGTTTGCTATTAGTCTCTTACCCATATTTCGCCTTGGATTGAATTTACTGCCCGATTAGGGCTACATTCCCAAACAACCTGACTCGCCGACAACGCTTTGTGGTGCGAATGGGTTCAAGCACGACAGGTATACACAAATAATTAATGAGTGTGTATACACAAAAATTCTTGCATACATATATTTATGTGTGTAACTAAAGAAGTTAAAAATTGTGGGTATATAATGTGGATCATGGAAATGGTGCTTAATTTTGGTTTTAGCACATTAGATTAGATTTTTAGAATTTTTAGCTCAAATTCTTGTGTTTGTGCATAATTAGCAATTCTATTTGAACCAAAAACTTCGGTGTTTTTCATAATGCACTGAGACTTTCTCGAATTCAAGGGTGAGCTACAATTTCAGTCATTTTCGTGGTGTGCATATTCATTGCCATTTTAGATAAGTACTGTGGTTATGTGTTTCAATATGATTGATTCACAAGTATAAGATAAATTAAAAAGGAAAAGAAGTTGGTTCTTGATTAAAAAAAAAATGTAGAATAGGTTTTGCAAAAGGATCCATTTATTGCCCTCAAAGATGGTTGATCATCATTCTAGCATTAGTTTTTGGCCTTAGATTTGGTGTAGGGACTGATCAATCTACCCCTTGGACTGATCTGTTGCTCCACTAACAAAATCTATGTTGGCCTTGGCCTTTTAAGATTCATTGATTGGTTGATTGTTGTCATGCCAAATCAATTGCTCATGATTTTTTGGAAAAATAAAATTGTATAAAAAAAATTTTGATTGGCCAATTACAATATTTATGTTAGGGGATTACTTCTATTTGACTTGGGGGGTTTTTACTATTATAAAAGGTTTTCAAAGATTGAAGAAATCTAAGTACAAAATTGGAGGGGAGCAAAGAGGAAAAAACTTTTGTGCATCTTTCATGCAACAAACTCCAAAACTAAAATCATCTGAAATTAGTTCTTGATTCACTTTTTGAGAACGATGAGGCTTTTGTTCATTTGCTTTGGAAAGGAATTTGAAGTGGAAGTTCACTTAGGAGTGTGAGATTGTCACATGGAGGATATGAAGGAGAGTGCAAGTGCGATCTAAGTAAGTCCCTTAGGAGTATGCATCTCTGTACTACATTTGAGATTTAGTGGATTGCTTTTGCAGTTGATGAAACTGGTGGATTTTACTCCATGAAAGAAATTTTCATAAGGAGTTTTCTATGTAAATTTGGTGTTTATTAGATTATTTCATTTTATTATACATCACAAATGGATCTTTAAACATCAAAATTTATCTGGAGTTCATAAATACTAATTTGAATTTAAAAAGCAGGACTACCTATTCACCCTCTTTGTAGGTAATTTCATATAATGAGAACACATTTTCACCCCTCAGTTTTTGTCCAATCCCTTTATAGAGGACATATTTTCCTTTCCTAATGCTTCCTCATATGCTCTCTTCGGAATTTTTCTTTTAGCATTTAGAAATTTGTTTATGTTCTCCCTATTTATTGTATTTTTATATCTGAGGTTAGGTCAATAATGTGTGTCAGACACATTTGGAGGGCAGACCAGAAAATGTTGAAGAAACAGAAAATTCTTCATCTCATTCGGAGAGCACTGAAGAAGGAAACCCATTTTTCAACAATATGTCAAGTTATAAAAATCAAATTTCAGATTTAACCATTTTCAAGTATTGCTTGGGAGGCAATGCTGATAGGTGTCTTCTGCTCAAAGAGATTGCATCCTTTGCTTCTGAACAAGAGTTGGAAGACTTTGCACAGATGGTTGCTCTATACTCGGGATGTTCCCACCACCGGTAATCTAAAATACTTTTACCAGGCCTGATTGTTATCAGTTTTATAATTGTACTTCTTCTGGAATTTTAGTTGGCAAGTAAGAGAAATGATCTATCATGATTGTAATGACAGAAAAATCATGGTTGCTTAACCTATGAAGAAAATGTTTTGGGTCTAAATTTCATTCTGAATTTTTCTACAAGGACAGACTGTTGCACTAGCCTTTTCCAATATAATATGTACCTAAACAAATGTAAGAAGACTTGAGAGTAATGCACATGCTTCATATCCAGGGAGGAGAACCTACCGCTCAAGAGGGACACAAATAGGGGAACTCTTATGCAAATTGACCCAAGGATTTGAATACTTCATCTTGTTCATTAAATTTTATGTTCATTTCTGACTGTAAAAAAAGAAGCAACTAGATTAGGTGGCTTCATTTTGAGTATGTTTCCATGTTGTGGCCCTTAGTTGGACATAGATCAAGTGGATGATCCCTTGATTCTCCATCTTTGTGTCAGGGGTATCACATTGTGGGTTGGTCCTTGAATCTGAACTTTAGGTAGTGTCATATTTTCTTATCCTTTTATTGAAGGGTATATCTTTTTTATAGGTGCCAAATAATAATCACAAGGAAATTGATAGAGGAGGGAACAAAAGCTTGGAATTTGATCTCTCAAAACAATCACCAGGTGCATTGGGAGAATGTGGTTTTTGAAATTGAAGAATTATTCATGAAGATTGCTCACTGCAGTACTAGATCTCTAACACATGAGGTTCTCTCTCATTCTCTCTCTCTCTCTCCTAAATTTATCGTTGATGATTCATTATTAAATCTCAAATATGCTGACTTGGAATTGATTTTATAGGCTGTTAGCATAAAACAGTGCCATTAATGAGGCATATATCTTATTCTTGAACTGTACAGTTAACCAAACTTACTTGTCCGAGAAAGGTGAATGGGTATTGCTTTGAAAAGATGCCCTGATTCAGCCTAACTTGAAATGCTCAAGTCCCATCAAGTATGAAATCATGTAAACCTCGCACTAATAAATTTGAAACACAGTTCTCATGCTTGGTTACCTTCCTTTAAATATCTACATGAAAGAGGCTTTCTGAGATCGAGATGTGTGCTCATCTCTGTTGTTTCCTTTTATGCTGCTGAACTATGCGTACCTTGTATAGTGAGACATATCCCCTAAGGTAAGGAGTCCATGAGTCAGTGAACAAGGTGAACATGACTGTCTTAGACAGGTAGCATTCCTCACTGATGCATTCTAGATCAAAATCTGAAAGAAAAGCGTCTATATTCCTTATCTATTATTCCCTATCCCTTAAATAAGGTAGCCTAATTATTAATTCTCTGTGGATTGTTTTAGTATAAAATAGATGAGAGCGTTTTAGCAGCTACGACTTCTTCCTTCTGGGCTTACTTATCATTTTGTTGATTGAAAGAGGATAAGCACTATCCATCGAGTAAAGAAATTGAATTGAATCTCTTACCCCTCTTATCATGATCTGTGAAAGCTTCTGTCAATGAACCTTTAGTTGGTGAGTGGTGATAAGGCAGGCTGTGGCTAATGGATTATTTGCAACTGAAAAAGTACTTTTAGGTTTTTGTGCCATAACTATTCCCATGCAACTTATTCTGAATCATGTGATATTCCATTACCTGATTTAGGTTGTGGGAAATTACATTTTCCCTTGAGAGGAATTACAGCAACAGAAAATATCATCATACTAAAGGAAAAATCAGTTGTTTGCTATGTGGATGAGTTTAGTCATGGCAGAAGTTATATGACCTGAAGCATCATAGTAAATGATGAAGGAGCAGTACATCATGTGTGCAGTTATCATTGACTGGGCATCATAATATCTGCTGTTAATCGAAGTTGTTGAGTTACATGGCATTTTCTGATTGTTGATGCAGTTGTATGAGAAAAACTTACAGATAAGCTTATGAATCAATTATTGGTTGGTATCAGTGTATTTCAATATAAGAAATGGTGAGACACTCTTGTTCTAGCAATCATGAGGAAGTGCTGATCCATATTATATCCACCTAACAACCAAAACTAATGCTCCAATCTTAGTGACAAGTTGCCAACTACTAAATTAGGACAAATTGCTCATAAGATTACAGCAATTACATCCATATATACATTTTTCTAAACTTTATGTTTTGAAGACACATTGGACCCTATTTTATGTTAGAGTCTGACATTCTCATTCTTCTCTCTGAGTTCTAGTGATTTAGGGCCTGTTTGGTTGCTGTTTTTGAAAACTGTTGTGGAAAATAGTTTTTGAGAACAGTTTTTGGTGTTTTTAAAAAAAAAATTATGTTTGGGAACTGAATTTTAAAAAACAGTTTTTGTTCTCAAAAACAAAAAAACATGTTTGGTTGAGTTAATAAAAAAAAAAATTTAGAACAAATAAAATAAAAGACACGTTTGAAAGATGTTTTTTTTTCTTTTCTAATTAATAAAATATTTCCTTCAAGTAATTTTATATTATAAATTTATAAATAATTTTTAGATATATAGTTCATTTAAATTAAAAAAATTATTTATTTTATTAATTTAAAAATAAAAATATTTTTTTAAAATAAATCAAACATAATAAAATTATTTTTATTAATATTTTTTTATTTAATCTTTAACTTTATTAAAAATTATAGCATATTCTATTAAATTGAGATAAAATTGTTCTCGTGATTTGTTAATTTTTTTTTTATCTCTACTAAAACCAAAAATTAAAAATGCCACCCACTTCTCTCTCTCTCGGGCATCAAGAAGCCATTTTCTGAAGTTGCCCTCCATCGGGCATCAAGAAGTCCTTTTCTGAAGTTGCCCTCCAGCCGAGAGAATCCCTAAAAGGCCCTATTTTCCTCTGCCACTCTCAATCCTCGCAGGTACTAATCTAATCATGTTATTATTATTATTTTTTTTTTTGCAACCCCGTTTGATTCCCAAGAAAATCCATCCCCCATTCGATTTCCGGGAAAATTCATCCTCGTTTGATTTCCGAGAAAATCCAAGCAAAAACCCCAAGGAAAACCAAAAAGAATGGATTTTCTTTTGCTTCCTGTGTTTTCTGGATCCGTTTTAGGGGTCTCTTTGCTATTGTGCCATTGGATTTAAATTTCACGAACCTTGAATCAAGACTAAGACTGTGTTGGAGAAGAGATGAGAACGGGAAGAAAAAAAAAACACGGAGAACAGATGGTTTTTTTTTGTTTAATTTTGTTCTGTAAACAGTAAAAAAACGGGGAAAACAACATTTTGTTGTTCTCTAAACAGTGCCATTTTGAGAACATGGGAAACAACAAAAACAAAAACGACCCTCTCAACCAAACGAGTTTTTTGTGTTTTTTGTTTTCAAGAACAGAAAACAGTTCTTGAAAACACTAAACAAACAGGCCCTTAGGTGCATTTACCATTCATTTGGGCAAATCACTGCATCATCCGAACTTGGCAATTCATGCAAGTCAGAGCATCTTGGTTTCTAGTGGGTCAATTTATTTTGGTTGATTTCAATCTCTATACTGAATAAATAGCTTGAGTTTTCATAGCAAACTTTTATTATTTTCTTTAGCATGAAGTTAAATTGGGAAAGCTTGATGTTTCAGGACTTAGAGCTTTTGAGGAGAATTTCTGGATGCCAGGAGTACCTTGACCGGGAAAATTTTGATAAAATGTGGTATTGGCTATATCCTGTTGCTTTTACATTATCAAGAGATTGGATAAATGCAACTTGGTGTTCTGCCTCACCAAAGTGGATAGAAGGGTTTGTTACAAAAGAAGAAGCAGAGTCTTCACTTCAAGGTCCAAGGGGCCTTCAACAACCTGGGACATTTATACTGCGGTTTCCGACTTCAAGGAGCTGGCCCCACCCAGACGCTGGTAGCTTAATTGTGACATACATTGGCAGTGATTACAATCTTCATCACAGGATGCTTTCCCTTGATAATATTTACAGGTTAGTGTTTTGTTTCATTATACCTTTGAAAAAAAAGGTTAGTGTTTTATTTCATTATCTCCATGCACTTATGTAAGAGAATTTGTTGAAAATAGATATGCTTTTGCTTATAATTGTTGTGGTACAAAATGCCAAACATAGTTATGTAAGAAACACGGAATTCTGGGTAAGAAAAGCATTGGAAATGGTTAGACTCTTTATGGGAAAGGAACAAATAGGAACAAGAGGATCACAATAGCACGGTAGAATCTCCTTTATTCCTTGATGAGGTAATAGGGGTAAATGCTACCTATTCGAATGGTTTTTCTGTAAGAACCTTAACCAGGTAAGTAAGAAAAATAATAAATCTTGCAAAAACAAGTGTAATGGGAAAATATCTAGAAATAGTGCTCCAATTTTCACTTGCGAAAATTCTCTTAAAAGATTCCTATAGAAAATATAGGCTTTCAGAGGTATGCTTCGACTAGGTCTGATCTCAATCACAATGGTGGTTGAAATCCGTCATTCAATAATTTCACTTCCATTTTCATGTTCTTAAAATGCTTGCTAATATTTAATAATTTGATTTGGTTGGGAGAAAGATTATCACTGATGTATGTGAAAGCTCTGACATTTTGTGGTTTCAGTCCTATTGATCTATATAATAGAACCAATATGTTAACTTACATTTATCAAATTTATCAATCATTCCATCACATTGTATACCACAAGTGACAGATTTTATGTAGCAGAAAGAAAGCCACTCAAAGATACATGATAACCAAGAAAATAAATTCCTTTTATATTTTGCTCATTTTGACTGTACTATTGATTTGTTGCTACTTTTCTATTAATGAAAAGGGTGAAGGTCCAATACTATGGAATAACCGACAGAAATCAAATTTCTCTTTGTAGTTCTGATGAAACGGTGAGAAACATGAAACCTCTAGAAGATATGCTACTGGCAGAGCCCGAGCTCTCTCGACTTGGAAGGCAAGATAAATCTCTAACAGTTTCTTACATTTGATCAACCCAATATTTGGCAGTCATTGAGATGACTGATTTATAAATTCTGCTCTTGTAAATTGCAGGATAATAAGAAATCACTGAGCTTACTTCAAACACACTATGAACCTCGTCCCCAAGGGAAAGATGTGTTTGGCATTGCCCAATCTCTACATTATATTGGGGTGGAGTGTTGAGGGAGATCCTAATTCTTATTTTAGTGGCCTGTATTCCTGTAGTCATATTAAGAAAGTAAATGTCCAACATATAGAAGCTCAGGATGTCTTTATCAAGAAATGTTTCATTTACAAGACAGAGATGCTGAAATTGAAAAGCATTGTTTTAGAATTGGATGTGTGTGTGAGAAAGAGAGAGGGTGTTGGGCTATTCAAGTGGTAGAAGAATATAGATACACAACATCATTCATAATGGCCTTCAAACCTTGTGAATAGAATGTGATGCCCTTTCCCCCACTACTTTTACATGAAAACATTATATCAAAGCTAGTGTATGATGATGCATTGCAAAAAAATTGAAGATGCTGTTGAGTTCAGTTTAGATATAAAAAAGAGGCAGCCAACTTTAAATGAGTATTTTGAGAAAGGGTTGACATTGTAAAGAGTATTATATTGTGAATCTTTGTTTACCATTTTTTTTAATGTATTACATCAATTATTAATTTATATTTTTTGGGACTTTAAAATTTTTTAAAGAAATTATTATCTTATTCATTTATAGAGAATACTAATTTAGTACATTGACCCAAATCAGTACTAAAAGAATTTATTAGTTTAGTAAAATTATTAACTCTAAATTTCATGATTTTTCGATTGTAAATTTTCAATTTAAGATGGTATTTCTTGTTATTTGTTTAGGGCAATTGTAATTATCTTGTCAATAGAAATGAACTCGAAATTCTAAAATAAAAAAGTAGTAGTCCATTTGATATGGTGGACCAAGGCTAGTGATCTTTCAAAGATGGTTCTCACGTATACTCGGTGGACCCATGTCCCGTCCCATCCATATGTTCAACCATTTTAATGCCCCGCTCGGTATAAGATTTGATGGTTTCATGAACTCCTAAAAGCATTTAAAAATTTATGCACTTTTTAAATTATTTGTCAAAAGTGGTCACTCATGTTAATGATAATTAACTTGATACATCATAATGCTTTAATTTTCATTCATTTTTTATAATTGGATTACAAATTAATTATGGTTCTTTAATTTGTAATTTGACAATTAAGAAATTCTTAATCATATTGTATGTAGAAATTTTACAAATAATATATATCACTCAAATCATAAGATAAAATGAGGGCTATTGAAAAATAATATAAAGAAATGAGACAAAGACTTCAATAAAACTTGAAATGTAAGATAATAGATTTTGTCAAAGACGTGACATTCCTTCATTAGTGGATATTTTTGGGTATGGTATCAAAAAGTAGCCCATTGCTACTTTAGAATATCTTATGATAGGAAAGATAGGAAAACGCTATGTCATCAAGTGAATGCCATATCCAACGCATGATCTAAATCATTGAACCATACCATAAAATTAAGACTACTGAATGATAATATAAAGAAATGAGATAATATACAAAGCAATCAACCTAATACAAAATTGTCATTAGTGGATATTTTTGAGTATGGTACCAGAAAGTAGGCCACTGGTACTAGCCAAACAGCTTACGATATTAGGTGTAATAGCATTAATGAAAAGTTTTGGCTGTTGCTTTCATGTCCTAAAATAACAAGAAATTGGGGAGGAGGCTCCTCCTCACGGGTGGTCTCAGGTACTGATGTGAGCTATACGCATACCCAGTTGGCAGTTGCATTGATTCTCAAATGACTGCCAAACTTGCTGCAGCAGTTGGCAAAAGATGTCAAACACAAGTGTCCATACATTTTTCCTCCATCGAGGACAAAACAAATTAACGCATATCGCAAGCCAAAGCTTCATGCCATTGGAAGTTGACAGACCTCAGCACCTAAGAAGAGATTCCAGAAACAGAAGCTGCTCCTACTGCTCCATTTGTTTTCTCAGACCTCAGCACCTAAGAAGAGATTCCAGAAACAGAAACTGCTCCTACTGCTCCATTTGTTTTCTCCTGGGTTTGTGCAAATGAATGAAGATCAAGCTCCGCAATACAGATTGCTAGGCATCTCTCTAAACTCTCTCTCTTCAAAGCCTTTTTGTATCTTCCCTTTTCCTTCCTTTTTGGACAAATCATTTTAGAGTGGAACCAGTCATTAGTTCGATGGCTGCGGATTCCTTTGATGAAATGAAAGAGGACACAAAACAAATGTTTGAAAACTATAATTTAATTTCTGTTGATCAATCTTGACCAGAAATAGTCAGACTATGCATCTTTTTTTTTTCCTCGTCTCCATTAAACACTGTTTTATTTGGTTGTGAGTTTACTGTTAAATGATCTTCATCTTATCTTCTGAATACCCATTTCTTTGTTTGCTTGTTTTCCCTGTTTTGGTCAAATAAAATTTATGAAATTGGAATAGGGGACCCAATCACTCTCTTAAAGTAAACAAGAACTGGGTTTTCACATAAATAGCCCACAATCCATGGCTCCTCACTTGGGATTCTTGTAAGTTCTTGTGTTTGGCCCAATTTTACCATGTAGTTTAATGCTCTTCCTGAGCAATTTTAGTCTCATACATGTGTGTTTCTGATTATAAAAAACCCCAATTTAGTTCTCACAATTGCTGTCTGACTGCCACTGATTTTTGGAATTCCAAATTGGATTCTTTTCTCCTTGATGATTGCAGAAACCAAATTGGGTATATGAATTTTGATGGGTTTTCTTCATTTTTCAGTATATTAATTTGATTCCATTCTGCTATATTGTTTCCCTTAGACAGCTGGTTCCCTTCAAATTCAAAACAATGTATTATGCACTACAACAAATATCCCTGATTTATATTGTGTATGCAGTTAAAGAAGTTGAAGAGCCTGAGCTAGTGAAGGGAACAACAATTCTTGATCAACCACCATCTCTTAGACTCAGACCTTGGCAATGGTGGATCTTGGTCACCCTCAACATCACCTTCCTTCTCATCGGACAATGTGGTGCTGTCATCCTAGGTAGATTCTATTATGACCAAGGTGGAACAAGTAAATGGATGGCAACACTAGTCCAAACCGCAGCATTCCCCATCTTCTATATCCCATTCTTCTTCTTTCCTTCCCCCAAAAATCTTCCTGTTACCACAACCGCTGCAGCCATCCTTGACAGGCCTTCTATTCCTATGCTCTCCTTGATTTACTTCTTCCTTGGTGCTCTCCTAGCTGGTGACAACATGTTGTATTCGATTGGCCTTCTGTACCTTCCTGTATCTACTTACTCTCTCATATGCACAACTCAGTTGGCCTTCAATGCAATTTTTTCTTTCTTCATCAATTCTCAGAAGCTCACCCCTTGGATAATCAATTCTCTAGTCCTCCTGACTTTATCAGCTTCCCTTGTCGCAGTAAATTCCGATCCCACTGAGCATAAAGGGGTGTCAAAAGGAAAGTATGCGCTTGGTTTCATCTGCACTCTAGGTGCATCAACATGTTACTCGCTATTGCTTTCTCTAATGCAGTTATCCTTTGAAAAAGTTTTGAAGAGGGAAACGTTGTCAGTGGTACTGGAAATGCAGATCTATACATCCCTTGTTGCTACATTTATTTCCATAGGAGGCTTATTTGCCAGTGGGGAATGGAGGGACTTGAGGGATGAAATGGAGAGTTTCAAGGAGGGGAGAGTTCTTTATTTTATGGCTTTGGTTGGGGCATCTTTGGCTTGGCAGGTTTCATCTATTGGAGTAGTGGGGCTAATTTTTGTGGTGTCCTCCCTTTTCGCCAATGTTATTAGTACATTGGCGTTGCCTCTTGTTCCAGTTGCTGCAGTGCTCTTTTACCGTGAGACAATGAATGGGGCAAAGGTGGTGGCTATGTTATTGGCAATTTGGGGATTCGCCTGGTATCTGTACCAACATTATCTTGATGGGAATGAACCAAGGGTGAAAGAGATGAGTTCTAATGAAGTCTTCGATGAGTCTAGTTCTTGACTGCAGTGCTGTTTGTTCACGAGTTCTGCAGCAGGTTGAAGCTTGGGAAAAACACAGTTTCTCTATGGAAGTGGCAACAAAACCTAGTTAATTATTTCTAGGCCAGCCACATTATACACATAGCTAGATATGCTGCCTGTCAACTACATATTCAATATTGTACATTGGAGGATATGTATATTTACAACCTCTGCAGCTTAGAAGCTTCAACAAATATATTTTCTCCATTAGTCTCCCAATCTTGTCCCTGCAGTTCAATCGGCAAGTTTCATCTCCATGATATAACAAAGCCCAGGGATGTTACTGCAGATGGACCCATCAGAATGCCCATTTATCTAGTTTTCTATTCTATATCTTTTTAAGTTTGAAGATGAGAAAAGAGGAAACTGAATGTTACCACACCCAAGCAACATCACTGTAAGCATGCGTTGTGGTCACATCCGCAGCCATAGGCCTCAAAGGGGGACGAACTGGGGGTAGCTTGATTGGAAAGGTCTATCCTACCATTGAGGAGAATGGATCTTGCGACAATCCTCAATAACATCTTTTCAATTATTGACTTTTTCCATCTTCCCTTTCATGGCCACCACATGGGCTGCCATTGACACCACGTCTGCACAAATTTTCTTTAAAAGCAGACTAGACCCTTTTGGACCCTTGTCATGTATCTTCTCTTGCAATGTTTTAGGCTACTTTGCCCTCATGCTTCCCTAACCGGGTACTTTCCACAAGCTTCTTTGAATAGGGGAAAAAGGCAAATAAGGATTTGTTCAACACTATTAATTTTTAAGGACAGTTCTTCAAAAACACTTTTTTTAGGACTAGTTCTTCAAAATAGTTTTTAATGGTTTTCAAGAATAATTTTCAAATATTAAAAATTGCATTTTAATCCTTATCCAATATCAATTGGCTTTCGGATAAAATGTTCAAAGCTGAATTCCCGTACATTTATATACAATTATATATGGTAAGGATTAATAACATTTGGTCACTACCATTTTGGTGACCTACCATCGGATTTAAGAGCGATAGTGTTGCACCATAAGCCACACCATACAAAAACAAACTTCAACATTGTTTTCCTTTTTTTTAAAAAAAAAAACCAATTTTCTAAATAAATCTCACAAAACCGTTTTCAATTAAAAACTTGTCAAAAGTGTTTTTTTAATTAGAACATAGTTTTTTTTTTTATACAAAATGATGGAAATGCACAACGGTGACACCCTCATCTCCTCATTCTCTACATCGTAGCAGAACAAAAACTTGAAATTAAGTCATTCCATTTCTCTTAATCTCTCAAACTTCATCATCCAAAGTGAAAAAGGCGGCGTAGGAGGTTGCTCCCATGGAGATTCCTCCATTACGATTTTGCAATAATATACATATCCACATACAAATCTCATGCAAATTCTCCCGACTCCCTCACACAACTACTGTATCCCTCACTTTCCAGGGACAAAGTTGGTGGCATAAGCCCAAGCATTGTTGTTAACAGGGTCAGCCAAGTGATCAGCCAGGTTCTCCAATGGCCCCTTCCCAGTCACTATGGCCTGCACAAAGAACCCGAACATGGAGAACATAGCCAACCTCCCATTCTTTATCTCCTTCACCTTCAGCTCCGCAAAGGCCTCGGGGTCATCTGCCAACCCCAATGGATCAAAGCTGCCTCCCGGATACAGCGGGTCCACCACTTCTCCTAGCGGTCCACCGCCAATTCTGTACCCCTCTACTGCACCCATCAGTATCACCTGAGATGCCCATATGGCCAAAATGCTCTGCGCATGAACCAGGTTAGGATTGCCCAGATAATCAAGTCCCCCCTCGCTGAAGATCTGCGCCCCGGCCTTGAACCACACGGCTTCGCCAAATTTCACGCCATTGCGCGCCAGAAGCTCCGGGAACACGCAGCCGAGGGCGCCCAGCATGGCCCATCGGCAGTGGATGACCTCAAGCTCCCTGTTCTTCGCAAAAGTCTCGGGGTCGGCCGAGAGCCCGGCGGTGTCCCACCCGTAGTCCCCGGGGAATTCACCAGTCAGGTAGGACGGCGGCTCACCCGAGAACGGGCCCAAGTACTTGACCCGGTCGGTGCCATACCAGGGGCTCCCGGAGGAGACAGGCTTGGCCCGGCCGCCAGTCTTCCGCATAGTCACCCGCCCTTCTCCTAGGAGATCGGAGGCAGAGGGGGCAAGCTTGAGGGCCTTGCCGGCTAGGGAGGGGGAGGAGAGAGCCATTGTGGAGGCAGCCATTGGAAGTGAGAAGGGAAGGACAGATTGAAGACGAGGAGAAAGTGGGATTGTGTGGAGAGATGATGGTGTTGGGGGGCATTAAATAGGGTGGGAGGTGGTGGCTATTGTTATCTTTGGGATATAGAGCATATCTCAATCTGTGTTCGAATTGGATATGTAGGAGTAGTATGAGATTTTTTGATGAGTGAGTTTTACAGTTGGATGTCTCTACTCCACCAGTCCTCCATGCATGATTTTCGCTTTCAAAGCTTCTGCACCACTCATTTCTCCTTCCGGGCTGGCTGGCACCTGCTGCCTCTTCTTCGGCTACATCTCGATGTATCATGTGAAGTCAAAATTGCGATTGATTTGACATGCATCTACTGTTGTTAATGTTTTAAAAAAATACTTCCAAAACACTAATTTTTGAGAGTTAATATGACAACTACAATTTTTTGTTTTTATTTTATTTTATGTCATATGAAAATGCTTTAAATTTATATATGATATAAAAGTTTTAAAAATATTAATCGAAAACATCTCAAATTTAATTTTTCCTAAATTAAAAAACTGTTCTTTGTTTAAAGACTAAAAACACAAAACTCTTTTTAAAAACAATTTTCAAATAAATCCATCCTTCAGCGAATTTAATACATCAGCAATGACGGCTGAAGACTAGGATCTTACTTAGATTAGCCTTGTCTGAATTGTTAAGCCTTAACTCAAACTAGAGCTTTCTTAGTCAATGAGTGCAGCTCCATGTGTATTGCTGAAACAATTGTCTGAATTGTATGCTTCTGCTTGGACAAGAAATTCTTTTGAAGTACTTGCCGAGATTAGTATTCCTGTTTCATCAAATTAATGTTTCTTCAAAGAAATCGATTATCCTGAACCATTTTACATTTTACTCTTGAAACTAAGCTTCACTATCTCCAATTCCCGGCTCCCAACACCAGGCCATGGCTCCATGCTGGTATCACTGCAGCAACCAACCGAATCAACCATGTATAACTTCCTCTGATGAGGTACCATCTCTTTCTTACAATTAAACCATACATATTCAAAACAACGAAAGACAGCTGACTCCCTCAACACCCCAGGAATCATTGTCAAATGATAAAAGAAACAGAACTATATCTCCTAAAGATGACAGACTGGGAACAGTTAAATTGCTTGAATTTGAGTTCCAGGACCTGAACTGGCTCTCCCCGGAAAATTTGGTCCCAAAGATACCGACTTCTTTCTAATCTCACCCAGAAGATGTAAGAGAATCAGTTAGTGGATTCAGTACATGACAAACAAAAAATTGAAGAGGATACTGCTGGGAATGAATCAGACAATCCGATTGGAACAAAAGTTAACATCTTCATTATTTTGAATTTTGTAGTCTTCAATGCCAATCATTGAGCAGGCCTATAATCATATCAGCTTTGATACCATGTGAAAACGATGACCTATCTAGGGCATCATCAACCAGAAAGGAACTTTGTCCAGCCAGGGATTCTTGGTGAAACCTTTAGCAATCATAGAGATTAAAGTGAAGGAGACTAAGGAAGAGCCATGTCCTAAATACCATATACTCTCTAAACAAGTTACGGTCAACAATTTTGTGCTCAATAAGTAAATTGAGTCAGATAAGTTGGTAATTCGGCTGCCCAATATGATTGAAAGTTAATGATTTTATAGGTTGAAAATATATGTGAAAGAAACGAAAACAAAAAAAAAAAACAAAAAGATTTATCTGCCTCATACATTGATAGTGATAATAAAAAAATGACATTTCTGAGAAGCATGCGCATAGCCTTCCTACTGAATTATTTGGTGGGACTCATGAATGGCGAAACAGAAACATTGCAAGTGCATAGAGTTACAAAAAGAATAAGAATATAATATGTTAAAAACGGGAGGAAAAAAAAAAAAACCAATAGGAAGAAGTTGAAATCTAGTGGTTTAAAAAGAGAAGAACAAGAAAGGCTCAGCAGTCTATTAGAAGACAAGAATATCCATTCAGTTTGTTGCTTCTTTGCAGCATTCACTCAAGGGCATCTCAGATATGCCAGTGTTACAAACATCAGATATTCTCCACTAGGCGTATGTTGAGTTTACTTGATTGTTCCACCATATGAGCATTATTCTTATTATTCTCACAAAGCTTGGACATCAATCTGATAGATGTGGAGATAGAAAAATACCAAACAAGGGGTGACAGAGCAAACACTTAAGATCAAGTAGTGTAGAAGGTGCATATGCATATACATACAAGTGGCTCATCCAATTTCAATAGAAAACCCATCATTGCTACACATTGCTTGAAATCGTCTCTCACTTTGGTTTCAGTTTCAGGGAAGCACTGCAGATATAGCCATATTTTAGATCAAATCCAACATAAAAGAAATTTGAAAGGGGAAGAGAGCCCCACAATTGAAATATTTACCTATTGATACAGTAACGTTTCCCAGTGGGTGGTGGGCCATCATCAAAGACATGGCCAAGATGAGCATCACAAGCTGCACAAAGAACTTCCTGACGAGGCATGAAAATGATTGACAAGTCTAACTTTGACTTCACATTGTTTCCTATGGGCTGATAGTAAGATGGCCAACCAGTTCCACTGTCAAACTTAGTAGATGATCTATACAAGAGTATAATATCCAATCAGTTTTATAGAAAGTTGTTGGAGGGCTTCCCAGTACTCATGAGAAGTCCAATAGAAGTAGAACACTTACTCAAATAGTGGTGTATCACAACAGATGCAATGGTAAGCTCCAGGGGTTTTGGTGTTCCAATACTCCCTGAAAAAAGGAAGGAAACTAATATGAAATGAAATAGATCCATGAAATGACAAAAGTTACAGATCCATAATTATTTCTAGGTTCAGATTCTCAGTTTATTTAGCATAATCACATTCAAAGCTCTTCTAATCTGCACATAATTTTATGTGGCATCGGTATGGCAGAAACCAAACCACATGAGGCACAGATGCCCTCTTGATGCATTAGCAAGCCCACAAATGCATCAGGATAGACCTCTCTTGTACTTGTTCCCCTCATATTTCAGTAGTTCTATATGTTCCCAATTGGAATCAAATTATTCAATGATCATGTCATGTGATATTTTTCAGATATATCTTGCAAGTTTCAACAAATGGGGAAAAATAAAAAAGAAAAGAAGAAGAAAAATTGTTGTGTGAACAACATTTGAGCCTACAGAATGTCAGAGATCCATATAGCCATACCCTGTGAAAGCCCTCTCAGTTCCCTTTTGTCTAGTAATGTAGAATTGTTCTCCTGTGAGGCGTTTCTTCCATTCTTCATCACTAATAGAAGTATAATCTACTTTGCCCGGCTCTGCATGATACAGAAAAAGTTATACCCTTTTTTTTTACTTGGCCTAAGTTCAAAGTTTGAAGAAGAACTACCTAAAAGCAAGGTAGACACACACCCAACAAAAACTTGGTGGGAAGAAATTCTCTTTTCTTTCATTATATCCTTTCAAACTATCCATCTATCTATATATATGTGTTTGTGGGTGTGCACCATATGTATTGTGTATGTTACATGTATGTTCCTGATAGCAAGTAGAATGCCCACATGGTAGCATCTAAGAGGACCAAACTTTGGGGTACAGAGGAACTGTATTCAATTCTAGTATATTTTGCATGCAGGTATTGTTGCAATATATGTGTTGTCATAAAAAAGAACATAAAAATTATTTTCTTTGAATAATATTTCTTTGTTTCAAATTGAACAAGATAATATATATAGAAAACCACTTTTCTTTTTAAGTAAGGAATTGTTATTTAGAGATTCAATGAGATAAAAAAGTGTAAAATTTTAATAAAAATAAAGAAAAGATTCACAAGTTTCATCCAAATTCCTTTATATAAAATTTCAATTCAGCGAGTTTATTTTGCCCATGCTGCCTATACTAGGAAATAAGGTCCATGTGCCTGGTGTCATACTTTTTCATCCCGAAACCCCCGAACCATTGCCCTAAATAACCTAACCCAAGCCACATTTCCCTTTAAACTCTACACTAGCAATCCAAGGTTTCTTCCCCTCAATTCTGCGAAGGACTCCCACAGTCCCACTCCAGTAAACTATTTAAGTAGCAACCTTTCTTGCTAGAAACCCAACCAATACTACTATGGGAATTTCCACAACTTGGAGAACTCAATAAAAGTGGTTACTTCATCATTAAACCGGTATAAATACTGCCTTTAAATTCTAGCATATAAACATGAGTCAAGACACAATCACAAAATTTTGAATGACCATTCAGTTGGGAAAATGGAATAAAGCCAAGAGTGTGGCCAAACAAGATCTTATATTGTACTCCAAAATTTTTGTAGGATAGATTGTTGCAGCACAAATATTTGAATGATTTCCTGTTTCTCTCAAAACGATTAGTTGCACCGATGGGTCGATATCGAATTTCCAGACTTCCAAAAATTCAAATTCTGCAATTTTCCCCATTTACAAAACCTACTTCCGGTTGAATAAACTGACAATTTCAGCATAAAATTTCATTCAAACGACAGTGGACACACACTAGATAAGATATGGCATATCCCAGAAAAAACTCATGAACACAATCTAAAATTATTATCTCTCTTTAACTCACCAGTATCAATTTTTCCACAGAAACAGCAGAACATAAATAGAACCTATGATTCTTACAACAGAAAACATGGTAAAGGAAGGAATCCACGGCAGCATGAATACACAAAAATCAAACAAAGGATCACCTATGAGTGTGTAACTGTCATAAAGGATAAAATTAACAATCCGGTTCACGAAAAAGAGGGGAAAAGTGAGGGATAACAGACCTTGGATGCTGTCTGGTTTCTGAGAAGAAGAAGCAGAAGAACCCATTACACGAGTTGAGAATTTCTGCCTTACGGGTTTTCTTAGAGCTCCAGAGAAAGACACAAACTGAGGTTTGGAGCCAAAAACAAATTGGGTTTTCGAAGAAACGTGTTGTGTTGGGAAGCTCAAATTTCCCAGACTACGAGAAGCCATTGCTGACACCAAAACTACCTCAAATATGTGTTTGACTTTTTGCCGTATAAGAATATAAGCTTTTTTTATTTATTTATTTATTTTAATTGTTTTTGGTTCTGTTAAATAATTTAAAGGTATTATTAGAAGTGATTAAATTATTTTTTTAAAGATTCAAACAATTATGGGCATTTCCTCAAATTTCACAATGTCTTTGGTGCTGATTTAAAAAAAAAAAAAGACTATGATATCAATTTATTAACATATTTTAGGAGATTAAGGTGTAAATGATATCATTTACGATAAGGTAATAATAGGATATGGATAAGAAGCAATGGAATTCTATCCTATCGGCTATCACTTCAATACCTTTTTTTCTTATTTCTATTTTATTATACCATCACTGAAGAGGTACTAATTTTTATATTGGCCATATTCTGCTTGATAAAACATATATTCCCATTAAAGATACAAGTTTTTATTTTCTTTAATTTCAAGAGAGGTCCAATCTTAGCCACGTAGACAATGTCCTACCCTCTTATGAATTATGATGATGCCCATGGTTCCCAGAGTGGGGCCCAGCTACGGGAGGCCCACAAATTCAAAGCGTGTTAGACACGCGCTACAAGAAAGTTGTCATTTTAAAGGTGCTGCAAGCCTACAAATTGAAATTCTCCAATGTTTTTCTGGTTTCCAACAGAGTCAAAACGGCAAGGGAGAAGAGAGACGGGAGAAGAGAGAGAGAGAGAGAGAGAGAGAGAGGGACAAAAACTAAAAAGATAAAAGCAATGGCACTTTCATCCTCAAAGCACTGGCCCTTCTCACCAACCCAAGACAGTCTCAACGGAAGCCTCAGAACAACCCCAGTTCAACTTCACTTGATCAGAAACCCGTCTCCATCACAATCAAGATCTCCCTTTCCATCCTTGTCTCTTAATGCTTCCAAGGCCCCGTCCCCACAAACCCAGGTCACCGGTCCGCCTCTGGTGGTTGTGGGATCAGCCAATGCCGACATCTATGTGGAGATTGATAGGCTTCCAAAGGAGGGCGAGACAGTCTCAGCCAAGCATGGCCAGACTCTGGCCGGTGGGAAAGGGGCTAACCAGGCTGCTTGTGGTGGGAAGCTATCATACCCCACATACTTTGTGGGGCAGGTGGGTGAGGATGCTCATGGGAAGTTGATTTCTGAGGCACTTAAGGATGGTGGGGTTTGTCTCGATCATCTCAGCACTGTATCTGCTGCGCCCACTGGCCATGCTGTGGTGATGCTTCAGTCCGATGGCCAGAACTCCATTATCATTGTTGGGGGTGCCAATATGTCTTTTTGGCCTGACACTCTCTCTGATGAGGATTTGAAGATTGTGAGGAATGCCGGGATTGTATTGCTTCAGAGGGAAATTCCTGATTTCGTCAACATTCAGGTTGCAAAGGTGAGGCCATTAGAGAAATTTTGAATTACTCTTTTTGGATTTATCCTCGTTTAGGTATGTTAAATTTTGTGGAAGATTTTCAAGGAAGACATTTTTTTTTTCTGAAATATAATCATTCTTTCCTAGTTTACTTTATGCAATAGAGATTCTGTTTGAAATGTAAGAAAGCGAGTTCATTACTAAGTTTGCTCCACTGTTAAGACTGGAAGATGATGAGACTTCTAGGGAATTGGGTTCAATAGGAGTTTATACTATGGGGAATTTGTAAGAAGTTTGGATCAATTTAAGTTTACATTTTTAGTGTTTCATAAGGAATTTGGATCAGTCTGTGTTTACATTATGAGACATGTGTAAAAGACTTGGATCAAAGTGAATAAAAGGGAAGGGTTTGCAAATAATTTGTGTGAAATGGAGTTTACACCCTGGGGTATTTGCAAAGAATTTAAGTTTATTTTATGGGGGCTCCAAGAAATTTTGATCAATTTCAGTTTTTGTTATGGGGATTGGGGCAAAGAATTTGGATCAATTTGAGTTTATACTATGGGGTTGCAAAGGATTTGGTTAAATTACGATTTATGCTATGGGGGATTTCCCAATCAATTTGTTTCTATGTTATTTTTTTTTATGAGACTATTTGTTTATATGTTATTGGGGCTTGCAAAGAAATTGGATCAATTTGAGGTTATTTTATGGGTGCCCACAATGGAATTTGGATCAACTTGAGTTTATGTTTACAAGGTTTGCAAGGAATTTGAAACAATTTTGGTTTATATTATGGGGATTTTAGTGAACTATCTCTCTGGGCATTGGAGAATTGCAATTTTGATTTGAGGAGAGAAACTGATTGATGATATCAAATTAATTATAATATTTCTATTATTTTGTCAATCAGAATATGCTGCAAAGATGGAAGGTAGTAAAATTATGAGGGAGATATCATATTAAAGGATTCCATCATTTTAATATGTGACTGTTTACAGGGGTATTAAGATGGATTGAATTGAAGAGGAACTGAGTTTTCCGAAATAACATTGATGGGGAAGATAGATTGATGTACCTGAAACTCCATACAAAATGCAAGAGAAATATGGTGATAGGAAGATGTCAAAAAATGAAAGTTTAGAGAAATGAGATTCATTAAACTCACTCAATCCATTATTTCATTGTTCTTGACTGGTGTTTTTTCATATAGTTACATATTCAAACCCTCTAAAAAGCTAAAGCAATATAAGTTAAAACAAAAACTCTACTGTTATTGATAAAAAGCATCGGTAATTAACAATTGCCTCTCAAAATATAACTCATAAATTATTATCATAATAGGTAGCTGGTTGCAGAACTGCATATTGCAGATTGAAGGCTCTGTTTATTTCTTGATATTTTCATATATTTATCTTTAAGTTTTGGTATTTTCTAAATACTGCACTGACTAGTCTGATTTACCATTATATCGCTAATTTTCCCCACCTTGATTAATGATTGGGCTATATGATCTGTTCAAAAGGCAAGCAGACGAAATGTTAATTCCTTGGATTCATAGCATGATTTTTAGACATTAAGAATTAGCAAGTTGAGAAACAATTTATCTGAAGTTAAACATGTCATGTTATGCACATGATTAATGGAAATGGAATTTATATACGGTTTACTTCAGTTCACGCTGTGAATAGTTTTGAGTATTCTGAAAGGGCTTTGAAAATAGTTGATATTAAAGAGGAGAGGAAAATAGCCTTATTCATCAGAAGTTCCTTTTGATAGTTCTTAATTAGGTTATATGTTACATGCATATTTCAGATGCTTCATTGTCATAGGACATTTGAACTAACTCAAATACGTCATTCTATCCCTAGGCTTAGAAGGAAAAAAAAATCTAATACTACAAGAATAGTATCTCCATCCTAAGGTTTGAGCTCAAATGAATGGAGCATCTAGATATTGATCAACATACAATATGCATGCCCAAGACCATGACATAAACTGGGAATTTTAAAAATACATAGGCATGTTTTGTTATGCATGGAAGGTGATTTCAATGTCATAGGGCTTCTGCAACAAAAGTGAGTAGGATTGGTTCAAGGATGAGAATCTTTCCTTCAATCAAGTTTCATTTTGAGGCTGTGAATTTGATAGGTTTTACGGAGGTGTTCCTTAATGCTAGAAAGACTGTCATTCATGGGCAGTTGATCACACCGCGATCACTTGGAATGTTGTGGCAAGTCATGCCAGTCCCTTCTAATTTTTGAATTATGTTCTTTAAGTGGAGAGGGATTCTTCCAAGTTTGAAAGAAACCCAAGATTTTTATTTTGTAAAAAAACTGAAAGTATGAAATAGAGGTTAAGCTGTGAAATTCTAATTAGGAATTTCCTGAGGAGAAAGAGTACTAGCAGAAGTAACTATAGAGGTGGATGCTAAGGCAGGTGCACTCTTTATCTGATGTGGAGCTGGATCCTAGATATGACCTTATTATAACAGATAAATAGCAAAAGAAATTGAGAATATGATTAAAGAAAATGACAGAGTTAGACCTTTTTTATTTTTATTTGAGTGAGAGAGGTTGTGGGAAAGGAGAAAAAGAAATCATTTCTTCAACCTTTATGTAACAGCAAGGATGATGATTGATATGTTAGTTAAGTTAGAGGAGGTTATGATTCCTCATACAGATGAGGATTTAATGTAAATGGAGCTCTTCATTTGGATCCAGAGTTATACTTGGAGCAGTTTTATAATGTTGCAGTGGGATAGAGCTAACCAATGATGGAGTTTTTGCTCATTTCTGAGATGGACGTGTAAAATGCCCAAGAAAGATCAAGTGCTACTTTCTTAACTCAGATACAGCCACAGGTGGCAAGAGGGTAAAGCAGTCATTGTAATGGAAATTTAAGCTTTTATGACAGTCTGCTTCTCCTCTTTTTTGTTCCTTTGATTTGAAGTTTCTCTGTTTTTATTTGTATTCTTTTTCCTTCCACTTTTTCCTTTGGAGGTCAGTGGGTAGCCTGTGGAATGAAGTTCAAAGTGGCTTTGGAAAGGGGCAGAATTCTTGTTGATTGATATCTCTTATGTAAACACAGAAGGAGTTGGCTGACTACATACATCCTTAGCACCTGCTTGATGGTTCAGAGCCTGTTGGCCCTGCTATTATCCATCTTCATATATTACCTATTAAATATATATCCATCTTCATATATCTTGGATGTTGCCTTTTCTGTTAAGAAGTCTTTGACTAGCTATCAAATCAATGTTGTGGGGGAGGATACACAAAGTTTGAAAGTTCAGTACAAGTCTTTTTTGATGCATTTGGAAGTAAATTTTGTTGGAGCACTCAGTGTTAAAGTTGAATACATTGCTCAAGAAGAGAGTTTGTCTCTTTGATATTTCATTGATAGATTGGAGTTGGCCTAGGCTTGTCATCATTGACTTATTTTGGGATCCTCTTATTCATATTTTGCCTTTTCAGATGTCTGGGTATACTGCCTACATCCTAGTAGTCATCCTTTACTCCTCTACCTGTAAAAATGCTTTAGCTTCATACAACCTAACTTTTAATAACTATGATTTCTACCTTGGTCAAATTGTTAGTTAAATTTTCCTCTTTACTTTAATCTTATCCTTTTGACTTTTACTAAGACCCTTCAAGTTTTTAATGCAATTAAAACAATCTAAGTCTTTACTCTTCTTCCCCTGTCAACATCTTGAATTACATGAAAATTGTGTCTGTGCATGCCTTTACCACATTTCCTGTGTTATAATTTTCTGTTTAACACGGTTGTTGACCAGAATTGTTGCATTCCTTCTGAAAATGCATAACAAGCAATGCTTTGCTTCTTCACTTTGTGAGTGTACATATGCATTTCCTTTTCTAAAATAAACACAAAATACTCTGTTCTCTATGTTGTGAAACTGTAGATTCTGATGAACCTCTAATGTTATGATCTGCTTCTGATGATAAAATCCCCGGAGTTTGCTTTCTTTTACAATGCAGTTTTCATTTTTGGCAATTTTTTGTGTTGACTGTAAGGCAAGATTTTTGTAAATTTCATTGCTGATTATCTTCAGGCTGCAAGGGATGCTGGTGTTCCAGTCATTTTGGATGCAGGAGGGATGGATGCACCAATCCCAGTAGAATTACTGAATGTTGTTGATATTCTAAGCCCAAATGAAAGTGAACTTGCACGACTAACCAGAATGCCAACTGAAAGTTTTGAACAGATTAGCCAAGCTGTGGCAAAATGTCATGAAATGGTGAGTTCTTATACATCCTAACAATCTTGATTCTTCCAAGGCTGTATGCCTTAACCCGAGTTTGTATTATTATATAATGGTTCTTTTGGGCTACTTGTGGACGTTCTATGGAAATTCTATTGTCGTTGTGCTTTGTACACCTGGTGTTTGTGTATACTTATGATGAATTGATGATCATGGATTGAATGAGGATGGGAGCTGCTACAAAAAATGCCAGTCTTAATCCAATTGACAGCTAAAATTTTAATAGCATATAGTGATAAAAACGACCATATGTTGCTCTGCTTTTCTTTGATGGCCTCTGTTGGGATGATGGATTTGTTGTTTCTTACCTTCTAATGCTATGTGAACAAAAGCTGACAATTATTGCTGCTAAACATCACATGTTGGTTATCACAGATCTCCTATTTTTATATATTTTAGGGTGTTAAAGAAGTCCTGGTGAAACTGGGGGAGAAGGGGTCAGCTTTGTTTGTAAAAGGGGAAGAACCAATTAGACAACCAATCATATATGCTGCAAAAGTTCTCGATACCACCGGAGCAGGCGATACCTTTACTGCTGCATTTGCTGTGGCTTTTGTGGAGGGCAGGTCTAAAAAGGAATGCTTGAGGTTTGCTGGTAAGATTAACTGTGTCCTTTCCCAGTTTTCTCCATGTACACATCCCATATAACTAAGTTTCTCACAATTGCTTGCCATTTGTACAGCTGCTGCAGCTTCTCTCTGTGTTCAAGTGAAGGGGGCCATTCCAAGCATGCCTGACAGACGGTCAGTTTTGGATCTTCTACAGACCTGTTGACAATGAATATGTTTGTTTGTAGGCTAGCTCAGGTACCATAAACTTTGTTCTGAGGATTTGGGTTGTGCTTCTACCTTTGATCTAAAACAAAATATTAAATAAATAATAAAAAATAAAAAAGCATGTTGAACAGAACCACTTCCTTTCATTTCAGAATGTTACTCCTAGAACTGTTGGTAAAGGTTGATTTCTTATATTACACCTACCCTTTTCTATTCTCGAAGGTTAAAAGAGAAGCTTAGCAAAATGTATATGCTTTCCATTTGTAGAACAATTTACATAGTATTTTGAGTCAATTTTGATTCTAAAATGCTTCTTTCCATTTGTTGAAAATACGAGGAAACAGAAGGGTGTAAATTTTTTTTTTTTCTAGTTTGATTGTTTATGAAAAAGTTGAAAAAAAAAAAAATTCAGATAGAGGAGTGCATTTTGGGTAACCTTCTCTCATTTGTATCCTTATTTAAGGAAAATGGGGAGGAATATCTTTTAACATTTTTCCTTTTTTAACATTTGATTATGAGAAAATTTATATGAAAAAATAAGAGGGAAAGAAAATAGAAAAAAAAAGTAAAAGGAGGAGGAAAATGAAAAATAGATTTAAAGGTAATAAATCATATTTACATGTATTTTTAAGCATATTTCACTCTTTTTTTTCTTCTATATTAAATGATTTGAAAATACAAAAATCTCTTAACTAATTTTTTTTTTTTTTTTTCATGTTAAAGAGAATAATTTTTTTAATCTTTCTTTTCTTTCTTTAGTGCCTTTATATCAAATATAATCTTCATATGTTTTTCTCACTTTTATAAAAAAAAATGGAGGATGAAGGTGAACATGGATCAATGTTCAGTGTTTTTTCACAAACATGCATATATGAATGACTTATAATTTAAATTTCCACCAATATTTCAATTTAACAAGAAAATTTTCCCTACATATGTCAAATGTTCATTTGGTACATGTCTTATTCCGGGGAAATCTTTATTTTCATTTATCATAAACTTTGTGTGTGAAACTTAAATTGTTCATTTAAGACAATAATATTCATGGGAGATTTTATTTTCATTTATCATAGATTTTATGTGGGAATCTTACCATTATGAATTTATGTATGAAAAGTTATTAATGTGATAATTTCACATCAGATAGGGAAAAAAACTCTTAATCTTGAGTATGTATGGATTGATCTTTACCTTATAAACGTGTTTTGAAGTTGTTGGGATCTTTTGGGCTCAAAGCAAATAATATTTACATAATTGAAAGAGGTCATTACAAATGGAATTAGAGTTAAACCACAATCCAATGTGATAGTTTGATTGGCCCTTTAAGGATGTTTTTCTATTAGACCTATAATCCTATGGGATACAACAAAGATATTGTATTTACATGAAGGTAATTATGACATTTTACATTGAATATAAGAAAAAGTTATGACATTATATATTATAAACTTTTTTTAACCTTGGACACACATTTTAAAATCATAAGAATCCTTTGACGTTGTATAAAACAATATCTAGGTAGGATTTGTAATTTTTTCATTAGACTTAATAAAAAATGGAAAAGAAAGAAATTGATGGGTTTTATTCCTAATAATAAAAAATACAATGATAACTATGTAGTAAATAATTTTTTTACTTGTTTCAACTTCCTCTTATTTATTTTTTAGTTTCAAATTATATGTTTTGATATTAGAGAATACTAGCATTAATTCTAATTCATAGGTAATTTTTTTTATATTTTTTTATAAGTAAAGGAAAAAATTGTATTAAAAAACCGTCAAAGTAGCGACTTAAAGATTACAAAGAAAAAACACCCTCCACTCCCTAACTGGAAGCCAAGGATAAAGGTGTAGCCCGAACTCCACCCTCAACGGGTTCCCACCCAATCAATAAAATCAACTAAAGTCGAAGAACCATCTTTTATAAACAGTTTTGTCTTCAACCAAAGGAAATATACAAAAGAATTCTTAAGTCTTTGGATTGACAACTTTTTTTCCTCAAAAGCAACTTTGTTCATTGCCTTCCAAACCATCCAAAAAGGACACAAAGGGCTTGCTTTCCAAACTCCCTTCCTTTTTTTTCCCACAAAAGACCCGTCCCATCCCAGAAGTGTCGCCTTAACTATGGATGACAACACCCACTGCACCCCAAAAAAAGAGCAAAGCAATGCCCAAAGAGCCCTTGCCTTAGCGCAATGGAAAAAAATGTGATCTATTGATTCTTTGCGCCTTTGACAAATATAGCATTTGTTCGCTAAAGGTCATCCTCTCTTCTGAAGTTGATCCAAGGTAAGAGTCTTTCCCTACGTTGCTTCCTACCCAAAAAAACTTGCCTTAGGCTGCACATAAACTTTCCAAATGGTTGACAAAGGGAAAGAGGTTGGAGGGCCTAAAACTAATGATTTGTAGAGAGACTTAACAAAAACTTCCCACATTTAGTATCTCTCCAAATCACCTTATCTTCCACTGCCTGTTGAACACCTTTCCCATTAAGGCCCGAAAAGAACCTGCACACCTTATCCATCTCCCAATCATTAAAAGGTCTAGAAAAATGCAGGCTCCAACTTCCCTCACCCTCATTGGAACACCACACATATTTTACCCAAGCATCTTTGAAGACAACTAAAGCAAATAAAAAGGGAAAAGAAACACATAGAGGTTCATCCTCACACCATTTATCTTTCCAGAATTTCATCCTTTGCCCATTCCCCACCATAAAATAGAGCCGACTGCTCACAACAATCCACTCCTTCCTAAAAGTTTTCCATAACCCCACACTATACCCATCCCCCACTTCCTTAGAACACCAACTCCCTTGCTCCTCCCCATATTTTCCCTTAAATCACTTGATTCCAAAAGGTCTCTCTCTTATTTGCAAATTTTTAGGTCCATTTACACAAAAGAACCTTATTGATGGTAGAAAGACATTTTACCCCCAACCCCTCTTTGCTTTTATCTAGGCAAACCAAACACCACTGAACAAGATGAGGTTTTCGCTCAAGGGTCCCATTTCCCCACAAAAAATCCATCTGAATCTGCTTTATCCTCAATCTGACATTTCTGGGCATAGAAAGCACAGACATGAAGTAAATGGGCATACTCGCCAAAGTGCTCTGAATTAAGGTTGTTAGAAATATTAGGCTAATCCAACCTATGGTAATAACCCTAGAGGGGGGGTGAATAGGATGATGGTCTCTTTTCGTAAATTTAAACAAGTGAATGCAAGAGACAATTATATGCAAGTATATAATAAACAATATGTAGACAATTACATATAAATCAAAGAGTAGGGAAGAGAGAATGCAAACACAAGAGTTTATAGTGGTTCGGCGCAACCTGGCCTACATCCACTCTCCTCTAGCTTCAATCCCGAGCTTGAGGTTCCACTAATTCAAGGCTTCCAAACCAAGCCTTCAAGCAATACAATTATATTATGGTTCCAATTCAGCCTCTTGAACTTTTGGCTCCAAGCACCCTTTACACTTCTTAAGAGATATCCAACTCTTGAACAACTTCCTCTCAAGGATTTGCAAATAAAAGATCTCACAAAAATCCTAGCACAAAAACTTTAAACTCAATTGATACAAGAAAACTAGGATTGAAAGGTGCACTAAGGATATGCAAGTTTTAGAACAATGGTGCACTCAAAAACACTCTTCCAAGGCTCAAATATAATCAAGAAAGATTTGGGAAGGTTAAGCTCTTGAAACAATGAAGATTGAAGCCTTTTTATAGAAGAAAAAAGTCAAACTAGCCGTTAGGGGTTCGACCAGTTGACTAGCCATTAGCATTTAATGCTTGGCATGTGACCGTTGGGCCTCAACCGGACCTCGACCGGTTGAGGTTCAACCTTGACCGGTTGAACAACCGTTCTGGAAGAAAAAGAAAGTTTTTTACACCCTCGACCGGTTGAGCTGGGGGTTTACTCGAGCCTCAACCGGTTGAGCTATGGGTCGACCTGGACCTCTACCGGTTGAGCTTGCGGTTGACCGATTTCTCACCCAGTTCAACCGGTTGAGCCGTTTTTTGGCTCAACAGCCAACTTTTTCAACTTAAAACCTTTTAAAACAAGTTTGAAAGATATTTAACACAATGTTTTAGTTGAAAACATGAAATCATCCAATTCTTAAGATATTTAAAACAATATTACTCTTGGATGATTTTGGTGCATAAATAAAAAATGAAATGCATGAAAGTCCTAGTGCACCAACAACCTTACAAAGAGATCTTATGATGCTTGGGTCTTGAAAAACACTTCTCTTTGAGGTGGTCTTCTTCTTCTTGAGGTTCTCCTTGGCTTGATTTGTCTTTGTGATTGCCACTTTGAAAATTGTCTTGCCTAATCACACTTGAAATATGATCATTAGTTCTAAACCTTGTTTTGTTATCACCAAAATCAAGATTAACCAAACCTTGGTTTCACAAAGGTGATCCTTCCTCATTTGAAAATGTATTGGCTCTTCCATCTAGCCAACTTCTTCCGCATTTTCTCCCCACTCCATCCTAGACAATCACAGATCTATGAAGTGTACCTAATGTCAATCCCAAATAAGTGGATGGAAGACTTCCAACCTTACATCCAAGATCTACAGCCAAGGGCTTCGTGTTTTCAACACCACCCATCGGGATTAGCTCATTTTTGTCCAGATTAATTCTCAACCCAAACATGGCCTTAAACCACATTAGAATCCAACTTAAATACAACAATTGATCCTTAGGAGCCTATAAAAAACCAAAGTATCATCAGCGAAAAGTAAGTGAGACACCTGAACCCCTTCACCACCTCTTCGCCTTGCAGGCTAACAAAAAACCCCCCATTTACTACACTCTTTAGGAGACAACTAAAAGCCTCCACAGTCAACACAAATAGGCATGGAGAGAAGGGGTCATCTTGCCTTAAACCCCTAGAACTTTGGAAGAAACCTGAAGAAGACCCATTAACCAAAACAGAAAAGTTGGCTGTGGAAATATACCATTGCATCCACCGAATCCATTTATCCCCAAAACCCATCATACTCATGACTGAAAACAAGAAGGATCAGTCCTCATGATCATATGTCTTTTCTATATCTAGCTTACACATCATCGCCCCTTCATTACTCTTCAAAATCAAATCTATAACTTCATTAGCAACAAGGATAACATCCAAAATTTGTTTTCCTTCCACAAAGGCATTTTGAGCCTTAAAGACTACCTTACCCACCACCAACTTTAGCCTATTGGCTAGACCACCAAATTAATAGGCCTGAAGTCCCTTAAGTCTTCTGCTCCCCTTTTTTTTGGGATCAAAATAAGGAAAATTGTATTCAAACTTTTAACAAACCGACTATTGTCATGAAACTCCTTAAAAAAACCCCAAGACCCTCTTTCTTCACAAAATCCCAAGAAAATTGCCAAAAATCCATAGTAAAACCATCAGGCTCAGGCACTTTGTCCCCACAAAAGCCTTTAAGAGCTTCCAGCACCTCCTACTCCAAAAATGACTCCTCCAACCTAGCTGCTTCCACAACCTCCAACCTCTCAAAAGACATCCCACTTATGTTGGGTCTCCATCCTCCTACAGCGGACAACAACTTAAACTCATTCACCATCCCATCTCTAACATTATTCTCTTTTGTTAACCAAGAACCATTTATTTTGACTCAGGACATCATGTTCCTCCTCTTGTGAGCATTAGCCATCTTATGGAAGTAATTAGTGTTCCTATCCCCCTCTCTCAACCAAACTTCCCTTGATTTCTACCTCCATGAAATTTCTTCCAGAAAAACCCACTTTTTAAATTTCTCATTTGCTCATCTCCTTTCTTCCAATTCATGAACAGTAAGAGGTCAAGTTAACTCTACTTTGTCCTAGAAGTCCACCTGATTCAAAGCCAAAACCTTATTGACTTCCACTTTACCGAAATCCAACATATTCTAGTCTTTCAATAACAACTCCGGAGCTTTCAACTTAGCTGCCAACACAAAGCTAGCAGACCCACTAAAACTGAGACCTTCACACCAAGCGTGCACCTTATCCTTGAAGCCCTTCTCATTCGACCACATATTCTCGAATCTAAAAGGCATCGGGTCTCTCCTTACTCATTCCTCATCTAGAAGAATTGGAAAATGTTGAAACCGGCTTAAGAAGAACACACTGCACAGCCCCTATAAAGTGAACTTCTCCCTCATTCGAGACCAGAAACCAATCAAGCCTAGAATGAGATTGATTATTCAACCTACCCTTCCAAGTGAAAGAACCTCCTTGCAAAGGCAAGTCCCTCAACTCTAAATCCTCGATAATCTTCGAGAATATCCTCATTAAGTAGGTTAGTCTACCTCCCCTACTGCTTTCCACAAGGAACCTAACCACATTAAAATCACCTGCCACACACCAAGGGCCACCCTATAACCCTCTCACCGTACCTAATTCATCCCAGAAATCTACTTTCTCTTTCTTCAGTGTAGGACCATAGACCCCAATGAAGTTCCAACAAAAATCATCCTCACAGTTTTTAAACCGACAAGACACTGAGAAAGTCCCCACTTCCGCCTCCAATAACTATAACACCCTATTATCCCAGAACACCAACACTCCTCCAGAGGCTCCCCTCGAGTTGACGACCCCCTATTCTAAACATCTTCCCATGTCGAGGCTCCTAACTATCCTCTTTGACATCTCTTACATCTTAGTCTCTAACAAGCACACCAAATCCACCTTTTGATCCTTAATGAACGTCTGGATCACCTTTCTTTTCTCATAATCATTAGCTCATCTTACGTTCCATGATAATAATCTTAACTTCATTACACAAGCATAGCAAAACCCTGCTCACCTCTCAGTACCAACAAGACACCAACTTCAATTAGCAAATTGAAGTACCTCTGCATTCCTCCTAGCACCACTGTAATTCACTGAGCACTCGAGTTTTTTCAATTCCCTCTATGATCTAGAAGCCTTTTAGATTTTTTTTTTTCGGCCGAATTACCCTTAAAATTTTTCCTCTTTTCCATTCTTATCAAAATCAACAAAATTTCCCTCTCAAACCCCTCAGTAGGCATACCCAAACAACAATAGAGTTACACGAAACTACCGTTCATCCATGAACCCAAAACACTCATTTTTTTTCTCCTCCAAAAGTCTTTCCACATCTTTTGCCAGTAACACTTTCCCATCATACTCCTTGGCTCCTTTTTCTAGATCAATCGAAACTCCTCTCTCACTCTCAGCTACCCAGATTACCCTCAATGGGTCAACCGACCCCTCTCCGTTCACAAAGGACGACCCCTTGAACACCACAAGGTCCCGATCAGCAACCACCACCTCTTCCCCCCCCCCCCAACAGAAAGAAGAAGAAAAAGAAGAACCTCAACCCTAAGGCTAAGAAAAAAGCAAGACTTGGAATGGGAGTACCTAAAAGTTTCCTCCAACAGGAACTCATCTGCTCTAGACTTTTCTCTTGCTTCAGCCAACGACGTAGCACTGAGAATTGCTTCAACGAGCCTCCTCTCCAAACACGAAGTCTCAACAACAGGAGCCCTAACCCCATTTAAGCCTTCAACGACAGTCATCTAGGTCAAACTCACTTGACTAACGGTTGGAGAGTTGGCTTAGCTCAAGCCCCCAGGCCCACTGGCCCTTAAAGAGGGCCACGGGCCTAATCTTGACGACAACCCGCAAACAAGAAACCTAGGTTCCCAATTGCTCGTTGCTTCTCACCTTGTCTGACTTGGCCCAAAACCTAGGCCCACTTCCTTTCCCCCTTAATCTCACTCCAACATCTGAACAAACACTCGTATCCTTAACTACTCCATTTCTCTTCCCATCTTTTCCTGCACATGCCTCGACACCCCCAGCCATACCCATGCCATACATATCAGAAACAACTCTCACCTGCTCAGCTCTGCCTTCACCAACTGGTCCCACTACTCCATCCCCTAGAGTCTGCACTTGCTCCCGCTATGGCCTCACGCTACTCCCCACATGTGAATCCAAAACTCCCTCATCTTTAATCTTCGATCACTCCTTCACTTGCGCCAACACCACCACCGACACCCAAGGTGGCACTTCCCATCATGGTTGGATTGTAAAACATAAGGAACCCACCACCAACTGTAACTACCTAGGTAAATCTTTCCATTCCGTCCTCACTAAAAGCCCAACCCACTAAAGCTACTCGAACTTAGTTGTGTCATCATCCACAGCAACCAACTCTTCACAGTTATTCCCCAACTTTCTGAACACCTTATGGTTCCATAAATTTAAAGGTAGCCCCGCCGCCCTCACCCAATAGTGATTTGCATGAACTTCGAGTTGAAGACAACCTACCTTGGGTCCCCACCTCTCTAGATTAAATGTCTTGTCCTTAAAACGTTGAATCCCCCTTCGTAGCACTCTTTCATCTTCCTTTGCAACCTCAAATTCTATAAGAAATAAGCCACCTCCCAAATTCGAAAAACCCACTCCCCTTTTCAAATTCTAGAGACGCATTCCCCATCTCCTTAACCAAGCTAAATCCGGACATCAAGTTGCCTCTTCTCCCTACCGTGCCACCAAACAACGTCCCAATTGCTCATCCCTACTCCTCAAGGCTCTGCCCCCAAGTTGAAGCCACATTGCATCTCCTATTCTTCCCACCTTTGCCTTCGTAACCTCAACGAAAGACCGTTTTTCTCCTCTTCCTCAGCCTGGACTTCACCTCTCCTTCCTTCTTTGACATCTGCAATGCCTAAGCCCACCTCGTCTTCAGTAGGAAGAAAAATACCAAGAGAAAGAAGTTTGTCAGCTAGCAAAACCCATCCCTCTAGAATCCCTCTGCCCTCCGAAAATACCAAACAGAACCTCTTCGCTTCCAGCTCATGAATAAAGGAAAAAATGTATCTCCCCGCCTCGTTAGCTAGCCTTTCCAATCTAAATCTTCTTTCCTCATTTTCCCAACTTTTTACAACTTTCCCAAGCCTCTCCTCCCTACAGCAAACTGCCACTCCCTCCAACAAGCACCTCAAACTAGAATTTCCAAACCTTATCCAAGAGGAGAAATCTCTACTTCTCTCCAAGATGATACCACGAAGCTTCTCCCCAATAAAGTTGATTGAAATCTTGAAAGACTTCGAATCCACAGCGAACCAACATCTACCGCCTCCCATTCTCTCCATTTCATATCAGCTGCTTATCTAACCATATTTGTTAAGTACAAGAAGCCAAACTTATTTCACGGGTAAATTTCACTCACCTCGTTTCATTAATTTAGGCAAAATGCATTTAACCACCATTAATTATAAATTTTGTTAAATATCTTCTTTATTTTAAATCAAAAGGAAGCTAGAGAATGAAATTGATAAAGAAGAAAGGGTGTTTGCAGAACATTTGGTTTTTAACGATCTAAAGACCCTTATTAGACCCTTACACAAAAAGTGTGGAGCCACACATATGTTGGTAAGCTCTTTAGTAGCATAGGTAAATGGATGGGGGCTTTATTAATGAAACCACACATGATTGAACGTTAATTCCATTCCTAGTCATCGATTATTGATCTTAATTAAGATTGATATTTACAGGTGAGGAGAGGCTCTTGCATATATAATATTGCACCTTTTCATAATCGAGATCAGTATTTTTATGATCAAGAAGCCTATAATTGACATTTTTTTTATCGAAAAACTAAAATAATATTGTTATATCAACTGTTCTTAATGTGTTAAATATGGGGCACCAGGGACCAAAATGTTCTAATTCTGTTATATACTAAAGAAACGAAATTGTTAAAGATTGGTCCTATGCTTGTTCAATTAACTTTCTGCACATCCCCAGCTATATATGACCTGCTTGCTTCCTTCTTAACAATGATATTTAACGTCTCCATGACATGGCACGGAGTAGCAGGTATTTTTACAAAAGTTGCATTTCATTTGGCTCCAAGCCCTTAATCTCCACTACGTACCCTCAGGTTTCTATCATGCTTTATGCCAGGGGAAACTGGTTCCTGTTGCCTACGGAATGAATAGATTTCCGAGAAGCTCAAATGGAGGTGCGTAATCCTGATGTAGAAGGGAACCAATAATAATAACAAAAAGGCATGCAAATAATTATTTGTGAGATAATGCTTCAAAATTTAACATGAAACAGTCTTTTTTTGTCAATCTTGTACAGAGATAACCAGAGGAAAAGTTCTTCCTGGGACGATTTCAATGGTTAGAATCTGAATTCTTGGGCAATCCATAAGATTCAAATTCAGACTATGTTATTTTACAGAGAATACATCCATGGCGCATGCATTTCAGAATCTTGAAGGAGTTTGTGAATAACATCACCATATGTGATATGTGCCAGTCATAGTCTATGTCAGTCTCAAGGCCAAAGTCAAGTTGATACTCCCTGGGGTTTAAGGAAGCTAGACAAAACTTCTCTTCCTCCGGTTCTTGGTAATTTATAAGAATCCACTGCCCCAGAAAATCAGTGAAATTCCACCTGCACATTTTCTTTTTCCTCTCTTGATATTACTCCCTCCTTGTCAACATTAATGGTTTTTGTTGCCTGCCATCTCTGAGACAAGACGCTGGCTCTTGCACGGTTCCACCAACCTTAAAAGCCCAAGTAAGATGGTAAGGAAGACAAAGGGGCCGGGCCTAGCAAAAATGTGAAATAGTCAGCCGTATGAAGAATAATGGAGTAGAAAGAATCCTGAATATATATATATATATATATGGAGATTAATAGATAGAACATTGATGCACAAATTAAGGTGAAAGCAATAGTAGTGTTTTTGTGGTGAATGTTGGATGAGACACATCTGTATTTGGTTTTGCCATGGATAATAGCTTCAAGGGTGCACACCTCTTGTTTATTTCAAGAATCGCGTCCTCTGGATTTTTGTTCTTAAATTACATTCTATTTGAGAATTTAATTTCCTTTCCTATGTATAATATGTATCCTTAATTGTATTAGTTTTCATGTATTTGTGTTTCCTTTCAAGTTACATGAGATTTGGTGTATCCTTTTCTTTCTTTAGACATTTATATGGTAAAGTAACGAAGGACATGGCTTGTATTACCATACTTGTTCTGTGATTGCTCAAATGTTCTAAATCCAATAAAGCTCTTAATATCATCCTATTCCTTGAGTTGAAGGTATTTAGTGTGTTTGATAGTGATTCTAAAAAATGTTTTTAACCATTATAACACTTGAATAATAAAAAATTTCAAGTATTAAAAATATTAGAAGCGCTTCCCAAAATCACTATCAAATGAGCTTTTAACTTATAACAAATTTATGAATTTTGCTTTTAAATTCATATATTTAAGCTAATTAATTTTTTTTTTAGACATAACAGAAGGATTTATTAGGTTTTGAGTGCATTTAGGAATATTTGTATTCAAACTGTTTTCTCTTAAAGTGTTTTTAGAAGAATCAATAGTTAAATGTTGCTCTAAAAAAACTATAAATGATTTACCAACATTATTAATAAGTTTTCAAATTTTTGAAAGTGTTTCCTTAATTTTGTTAAACACCAATGTTTTTTCATAAATACTTTTTAAGTTAAAAAGGTTAGTTTGAAAATACTTTGAAAATAATTATTTTCAAATTATTGTTTAAGTCAGATTAGATTAGGTTAGTTTCCCACCCCCAATATAGATTTCCTAGATTTTATGGCCTCATTTGTAAATTTAAGAAATCTATATTAAATGTCCTTAATTAAAAAACATCCTCAAGTGCCATTATGGTATTAATACCTCCATTACTTTACAAAGTTTTAGTAAATGTAAAAAAGGTATGATTCTAAATCAAATTCATATAATTAAAAAATTGTTCTTATCTATAGTTTAAAAGAGGTAAATTACAAAAGTCATGACTCCTTATATTCACCTGTAGTTCAATTCAACTCTTGAACTTCTTTACAAGTAACATCAACCCTCAACCCTAAATCATAACGGTTGTCTAATAAACCATTTTATCAGGAATTTTTTTGTCAAAAATTAATAAGAAACTCATGTACCTAATGAACAAATTAATTGAAAATATCTATTGTATTAGAAACTTATTTAGTATGGGAATGGGGGTAGTCTGAATCAAATTTGACAGAACTTAGTACACATTTGGATACAATTTATGATTGAATTTTTTTTTTTTCAAAAAAGTTAATGGACTGAATTAATGATATATATGCGTATAAAAGTGAGTTCTTAATTTACCTAAGAAGAAACACCCCGTATATATGGTAAGTGATAGAAGGAATATATATTGTTTTCCCTTGTAATTTTAAGAAATATTATACATTTTTAGAAATAAATTAAAGACCCAAATAGAAAATAATTTAAGAATAAATGCAGAGGAGCAATTCTGGAAATAAACTAGAGATGAACCCTTGAATATATTACAGATAGATGCTGAATTACAGATGTGTTACACCCCATCCTTCACTATAAAATCACTACTATTCTGCATCAATACCTATCCAATAATTCTCCATAGATTTTTTTCAATATTCTTTCTACTTCATTCATCTTCCCATGGAAGACTACTTCTCATTTTTGCCAGACCCCATTATCGTGCTTATCATCTCCTACTTGGCCTTTAGGGACGCTGCCAGAACCAGCGTCTTGTCCCAGAGATGGCGCCATCTATGGCGTTCAACAAAGAACATCGAATTTGACGAGACCCTATTCATGAGAGAAGTGGAATCAAGAGAGGAAAGAGAATTATGTAGGAGGGATTTCATCTATTTTGTGAGGCAGTGGATACTTGACTACCAAGAGCCAGTGTTAGACATGTTCCGCCTAGCTTTCTCGAACCCCAAACAGTACCAGCTTGAGATGGAGAACTGTGTTAGGTTTGCTATTGCCCATGGCGTCAAAAGGCTGGATCTTGACTTCTGTGATCCAGCATGGGGTGAATACAATTCTGATGAACCTCCTCCCTCATTTGCTTTACCATCTTGCGTTTACAGAAATGGGGTTCTTGAGTCTTTGAGGCTCTATTCTTGCAGTTTCCATGTTTCGAGGTTTAATACTTTTACTGCACTCAAGGATCTGTCAATTGGATGGAGTGAACTTAAAAGTTTTGCTCTGAGTGCCTTGTTGGTGAACTGTCCATTGCTTGAGAGTCTAAGCTTGAAAAAGTGTTGGAATTTAGATGATCCTGTCATTTCTGGGCCGAAGCTGAAGCTTCGGAGTCTGGTCATGGATAAGTGCGCTTTTATCTATCGGTTCACTGTTGGGGCGCCATTGTTGCGATCCTTGAGCTACTCAGGAGCAGTGTCTGAGTTCGTCTTTTTGAACCAACCTCCTGTGGAGAAGGTAGAGCTGGACTTCGGGCTTGAGCCTGATATCGACTATGAGGGCACTTATGGTGATGTTATTCGGGAACTCCTTGGAGATCTCAAATGCACTACTTTAACTGTTTGTAGTTTCATGCTTCAGGTACAACTTCCTCTACTGATCCTGGATTTTCTTTTTTCCATCTTTTTTTTTCTCGGTAAGCAAACATATATAGTCTGAAGAAACTGATACATATACATGTTTGAAGTTTGTTCTCCATTAACACCAAAACACAAATTCATTCAAACATGTCTTTTCCTTTAGATTTAAAACATACCGGAGTCCATTTTGATTTTGTTGAAGATGTATGGATCTTCTAAAGGCTGTGGAGGGCACCATCTTTCTCAGTATTCTCCCTGATGGGAGTGGGAGAGAACGGGTACTGTTCTTTATTCAAAAGATGTAATTATCTGAAGAACAGACATTTAACCTTTATATACCCTCCTGCCTTAGGGATTATACCCTTTGGGTTATTGGATCTCACGAGTCTTAGGCCGATCATCTAAGGCCTGTGATGGCATTGGGCTCTACACATAAGGTAGTCCATACTCTAAATCAATCAGCAATCATATATATATATATATATATATGGATAGCTAAATCCTGAACAATGGTTAATGATGTGGATCCACATTTATTCTAACAATATATACAGCAACTGCCTTTTTCATCGGAGAGGATGCCATTGTGGCAGCATCTTCAATTTCTAACACACTTGACAGTGAGGACAGCAGTCCATGAATATGAATCTTATGGATTCGCTTTCTTACTGAGTAGCTGCCGAAGATTACAGATTCTAACCATTGAAATAGTCCCTGGAAGAATATTCCCTGTGAGTATCCATCTCTGTGAATGATTGACAAAGAATTTCTTTCATGTTGAACTCATAAATAATAATCTGGTGTTTTTTTTTCTAGGATTATGCGCCACCATCTGAGCTTCGAGGTAACAATGTATTCTGGAGGCAACAGGAACCGGTTTCCCCCTGTATGATAGAAACCCTAAGGATAGTGGAGATGAAGGGCGTTGGAGGGGAACCTAATGAACTGCTACTTGTAAAATACCTGCTTCGCCATGGCCATGTCATGGAGACATTAAATATCATTCTGAAGAAGCAAATGGGTCATGGAGACGCTGATACTGAATCGAATTCTCGATCGTGGGCAGAAATGTTGCAATATTATGCAAGAGCCTCTTCTGGGCTGCAGATATTGATTTCATAAATGGGATCGAGAACCAGTAATTAGTTATTAATATTATTTGCTCAATCATGTTATTGTAATTTTTTCATGAATTTTCTCGATATATTTAAATATATATTAGATGATAGATTTCTCGATAAATAGATCAATAAAGCTTTTGTTCATTTACTTATGCTACTAAAGAGCTTGCGAACAACCTATAGCTCATATTATAGATGTGAGACTATGGACTAGTATACAAATCCAAAAAGGGTAATGATCTCTATACCGTTGTTCAAACTGTTTTAACGGTTTTCTAGGTCATTAAAAATTTAAAAGTCATATTTCATATATACATAAGTTTAATATATTGATCATTTTTTATTATGATTTGTAGAGTTTTTAAAAAATTATTCTTTCTACTACAAAACTTACCATTAGACATCTATATAACCCTGATGCCGTGAATGTGAAACTATGATCTATTTTGGAAGTCAAGAAAAATAATGATTTTGACCAAAAAAATTCTTTCTCTAATGGTATTCTATGTCATGTGTAAGAGTTTAATGATTATTCATAATTTCAAATTATAATTGTAATCTTTTTTATTTACTTTTATGATGGTTTTAATCATTCTACTATGCACTAAAGAGAACTCTATTCTATAGATTAAACTATACACTACTTCAAAAGTCAAGAAAGAATAATATTGTCATCAAATCCTTTTGTATAACCATCATCTTTGCTATACAAGTTCAAGTAAAGAGCTTAATACACATGTAGTTTGAACATCATAGATATGAGACTATGTACTATTATAAAAGTCAAGAAAGATAATGATTTTTTATCGTTTGTGAAATCCTTTTCTATAATAGGTTTTTAGGTCCTCGTGACGGGTGTATACGTTTTACATATATAAGATCAAGTTCATTAATGATGTCATTTTTTATTACGATGGTAACTCTAACTATAGATAGGGGATCATGCAGTAACTCTACACTATAGATAGGGCACCATGCACTACAAAAGTTAGGAAATTAAGATAATTATTTTTTACCAGTATAGAAATCCTTTCATATAACGATTTAATTTTAAGTCATTGTAACCATAAGTTATATATAAGAGTCTAATAGATTTGGCATTTTCAATTATAATTTTATAACCTTTATTTTTTTTATGATGGTCTTAACCATTACCTTATGCTATTAAATAGCTTAATATATGCTTAGCTCAAATGCTAGTCATAGATGTGGGACTATGCACTACTATAGAAGTTAAAAAAAAAAAAAAAAAGATAATAATTTTTTATGGTTATTGAAATCTTGTTATATAACGACTTTTAAGTCATCGAAAACTGTATTCTGTACATAAGAATTTAATACGATTTGCCATTTTAGTTTATAATTGCAATCTTTATTAATTACGTTCATGATGGTTTTACATTATCTTATGCACTAAAGAGCTTGGGAAAACATTCATGTAACTCTATATTAATTGTAGATGTGAGGCTATGTATTACATTAAAAGTTAAGAAAGATATATAATTATTTTTTTATCATGATTGAAATGTTTTTGTATAACAGTTCTTAAATCATTAAAACTATGCTTGGTTCAAGAAAAATTGAGGGAAAATGTTAAGGAAAAAAAATAAAAAGGAAAAACAGAAGAAAAGAAAAAGTGAAGAAAAAAAATATTTAAAATCAATAAATTATTTTTATATACTATATCAAACTTATTTCGCTTATTTTTTCTACTCTACATAAAAATTAAATATTTTAAATATATATAAATTTTTAATTATGTTTGATTTTCTTTCTTTTATATTTTCCATAATGAAATAAAATATAAAAAAATCATTTTCCTTTACTTTTTTTATCTTCTCTTCATATTTTTATGCAAAAAGTCTCATATTATATATAAGAGTTTAATAGATTTGTTTTTTTTTTTACCTTTTATTATTTACTTTTGCGATGGCTTTAACCATTGTTTTATGCAACTAAAGAGTTCAAATGCTATAAATTTGAGACTATATATTATGATATAAAAGTCAAGAAAGACATTTTATGGTTTACCCTTACCAAAAGTCTTTAACTGTCTTTTAGGTCATTATAAACTTTATGTCATATATAAGAGTTCCATAATTTAACCTTTTTTTTTTAATTAAATTATGATTTTATCACCTTCATCATTTACTTTGATAGTGGTTTTGAGGGTTATTGATGTATGCCAATAACAAGCTTGATAAACATATAGTTATAACGCAATAGATGTGAGACTATGAGTGCGTTTGGTGATAATTTTAAGAAGTATTTATATCATTTTTAATACTTGAAAATTCTTATTTTTCAAGTATTAGAAAAATTAGAAATACTTCCCAAAATTACAGTCAAACGCACTCTATGTAATACGATAAAAGCTAAAGAAAGAAAAAAAAAATCATTTTTAACCATCATGGAAAGCCTTTTGTGGAAACCAACTTTTAGGTTTTTAAAAATTGTATCATCTATATATAAGAGTTTAATAGATTTATCATTTTTTTATTGTGATTTTATAACCTTTGTAATTTACTAGGATGATATTTTAACCATTATTAAAACAACTTGTGATAATCTTTTATCTTATAACCATTATTTATTAGCTAGCTTGGTCATTGGATCATAGAGATTTTTACAAAATCTTTATTATTAATAGTCATTTAAGTCCATCTTAAAACTAAATTTATGATAATTCATACATATGGAGTTGATGTTACTATATAATCTATATGCATCATCCACCTCTGTGTTCCAAACATTTCCAATGATAGACAAACTTTCAATGAACTCTTAGTCTTGGTTAAGATATCTTTTTATTATTTTTATTTAATTATGATTTTCTCATCGTATAGATCATGACCATGCACTATTTCAAAAGTCAAGAAAGATAATTAATTTTTATGTACCATTATAGAAAGGTCGGTTGTTTCACTCTCAGCGAGTCGGGATATATTTGCGGTCATCACACCAGGAATGGTTTGTTTCAGGAACTAGTGCAATAAATAAATACAATTCGCTTGCCTCTTTTAATGAAGAAGGGTTGGTTTAATTGATAGCTACTTTTTGGAATTGGGAGTCCTCTGGATTACTCTTCTCTTATGCCCCGGAGTGGCGAGAATACGAAGCTAGATCAGCAGGAATGACAGCGGTCTCGGGAATCTACTCTACTAGTTGCAATGCGTGTTCTTGTCAGCATTGGGAATAGAGCATTGCTTATATATGCAAGACGGGAAAGTTTCTTTTAGTCTAACCTTCGCATGAGCTTTTCTTGTTCTTGACTTCAAATTAATTGGAATTGCTTTCTCGTTTTAGCTTATATTAAGTGCACCTCTCCCTACTTGATGATTCTTTATGGACACTCGTTTCTTCATCTAGGCAGGGATCAGAAGCTGAGAGATAGCCGTAAACTCTGAAGTGGTAGCTTTTTATCTACTTTACTTCTTTAAAGGAGTACATCCAGTCCAAGCAGTTGCTCCCAGCTAGCGGAAAAGGTGAATGTGAATTCATTTTTATTAAAAAGATGCTATTTAAGCATCAAGATTGTGTTGGTGTTCAGTCAGCTGTACTAAATGCAGATTTGGATGCCTCGTATGATAAAGAAGAGAGTTTTTACAAAGATGAAGACCTAGAAAGCCCTGGAGCTAGAGCTTGTTGAGAAAGTTGCTTTGAAGATGGGCTTCCTATGGGAAAGAGGGAAGTTTAAAGCGATAACAAAGGCCGTAGGGGATAGGATGTCTTTCTGCGTCTACTGATGCTAATTCGGATGCTTTTGAAACAACCTTGGCTATCATCACTATTTCAGTTACTAGAACAGCAAACTCAGATCTTTGGGAAGTCTCTTCACTTCAGGACTCCCTTGCCCACCTGAAGGAAGAGAAGTGACTCGCTCACAACGCAAAAAAATTCCTTCTGCCTAGAGTTCGCTACTTAGACTTCCGATATATCTCCTGTTATTTCAAGTGAAAAATTAGACTTCGCCCCTTCACTTCTGAACCCAACTACTCTTTTTCTCTTTGATCGAAAAAAGCTCAAATTCGGGATCGATCGATAGCACTGTTCACAGTTCAAACTGCCTGAGCCTGCTATGCTAACAAGGAAAGGAGAACTTAGCACAACTGACAACTTCTGCTCGGGCGTCTAGAAAGCGAGTCCCTTAGGACAGCTAGTCGATATCCAATGGATAGTTCAATATGATAAAAAGCAGGACTCCCGTGGCTACGGTCCTAATGTGCTAACTATATAAAAGGATTAGGGCCTCTCAACCCCCGTTCCAAAGGAGCAACTATCTAGAAAGGCTAAACACGGGCTAAACAAACCAAACGAAGCAAACGCGGGCTATTCTCGAGGGTTCCAAACCTACCCTTCCTAACAAGCGCTAACAGTCTGTCTAAGGGCCTACCTTTTCTTAAGACATTTTGAAACTAAGAATTCAAGGTAATCTAAAAGGTAGCACTCTTTTTCAGCCTATATAGAAAGCATTCCCAGCTATATCGTTTCAATCTTAGGATAAGCGCTTTCAACCAGTTCTCGGGCAGTCCTCATTTTTTTCTCCTGACCAGCCTCTTGGAGTGGGAGGTCGTAGTGATCCAGTTAGAGTCCCCTCCAAAAGCAAGTTCTTTTTTTGAAAGAAGTGAAATCCCTTTTTAAGTATCTAGTGAGTGAGCCCTGTAGGGACCCCTCCCTCCGAGACACGTGGCACGCATCTTACAGTGACACGTGGCACGCATCTTACAGTCACGCATTGTCATCCGGGTCACCCTCATCCGGATCTTCCTATAAAGCACACATAACACGCTTTTCCCATCCGGACTGCCTCAAGGAAGAGCAAACGACGCTTACAAAGCATAGGCATCCGGACGGTTTCCATAAATGCGTCCGCTCCACAATACATCCGAATAATCAATATATGTCATCCAGACATAATTGTCCGGATCATTGACTAAAGTAAAGTGAGTCTTACACGCTATCACAACAAATCAGTCATGGCCCACGTCCCATCACCTGCAGAGTGAAAGGACGAGTTGAGGTGACAACAAGTCACTTCCCATGATCATTCAACATGATCACTGCCCACGATCTTTGACAGCAGCATCACCTACCACGGTTTCTGACAGCCGCCCGTAGGGTGGCGATGACCATGCTGCCACCTCATGTCATCATAACAACATAAAATATCTCCTCACCATTAATGAGAGGAACAGTACCCCTGGCACTATATATAAACCTTCACACGAAGAGGAAGATAATCTCCTGATACCTAGTAAAAGGCCAACTGATTTATATCTCCCTCTCTAACTATGGCTAACAAAACCATCGGAGGGTGCGTCCGGACACCCTGTCTGGATGTCTTTTGCAGGTATAACGATTGAATCAAGAACCTTTGTAGGTTGAGATCGCGTGTCCATCCATTCAGCAACTGCATGGATCGCCAGGGACGCGAGGTATCAACATTGGCGCCGTCTGTGGGAAAAATTTTTATTTTGATTCAGTCACTAAAAAAGATGGCCACACCTTCCCGAAGCCGTTCATCTGGTAGGGGAGTGGAAGATGATTTTGAATGGCGTTAAACCATCGAAAAAAGACAGTTGGCAAGCGAACGACAACTGAAAGCTCTCTTCCAAGAGACAGAAAGATTGAGAGAAGAAAACGTTATATTACGCATCCAGACTTCAACATCAGGGCCTCCCCGACGTCAGCGTTCAAGGGGCCAAGTAGCAAATTCAAGGCATCAACAAGAACCGGAATCAATATATCCTGGGACGACAGGAGCTATCCCAGGAGCATGCAACGTGAGGCCTCATGAGCCACGCACGCCTATGCCTCGAGCTCCTCGTGAGGAAAGCTCAGACTCTACTCACTTCTCAGCGAAAAGACAACGTGATAAAAAATCTCAGTTGTCAAATTAGATGCGCGCAAGACTAGGCCCACAAGAGCCTGGGAGATCAAGGCCACCAGTGGCCACAACCTGGGCGCCACGCCCTAACCCTGTGGTCACCCCTATGGTACAGAACGTGCACCCGCATCGTGACCCCATGGTCACCCCCGCGATGCGGAACGTTCACTCGCACCTAGCGGAACAATCGATTGGGAGAAACCTCCCAAACGAGCCACCCATTGGCTCCATCAGCAAAAGGCTGGATGACATGCTCTCCACACCTTTCTGCTCTCATATCATTAGTTACGAGCCCCCAAGGGGATTCCTCGTACCAAAATTTTCCACATACGATGGAACCAACGATCCCTTCGATCACATCATGCATTATCGACAGCTCATGACGCTCGATATTGGCAATGATGCACTACTATGCAAAGTGTTCCCCGCCAGCCTACAAGGGCAGGCCCTCTCGTGGTTTCATCGCCTACCTCCCAACTCTGTTGGCAATTTCAGGGACCTATCCGAAGCTTTCGTGGGACAATACTTGTGCTCCGCTCGACACAAGCAAAATATCAGCACCCTGCAAAACATAAAAATGCAACATAACGAATCCTTGAGGGAATTTGTGAAGCTGTTTGGCCAGGCGGTACTTCAAGTAGAGGCTTGCAGCATGGATGTTGTCCTGCAGATCTTCAAACGAAGCATCTGTCCAGGCACTCCATTTTTCGAATCACTGGCCAAAAAGCCTCCTATAACGATGGATGACTTATTCAGGCGTGCCAACAAATATTCAATGCTCGAAGATGACGTGCGTGCAGCCACCCAACAAGTTTTGGTTGCCGGACGGCCATCTAGAGGTGATACGGAGAGAAATGCTAAACCTCCGGATCAGCCAAGACCATCCGACCAGAGGCAGGAAGGGCCAAGTCGCCCGGAAAGGCCGCCTCTCACACCCCTTTCCATATTGTATGAGAAACTTCACCCAATGATTCAGGGCTTGTCTGACTTCAAATGGCCTAGACCCATCGGAACGAACCCCTCCACAAGAGATCGTAGTCGGAGATGTGCCTTCCACAAGGATCATGGCCATATAACAGAGACATGCCGGGCTCTCCAGTATCTAGTCGAGAGGCTCATAAAAGCAGGACATTTGAAGCAATACCTCCGCTCAAATACTAGAGGAAGGGACGCATCCCAACATCACAACCCCGGGGCCCCTAGGGCCCTAGTTGCCCCCAAGGCCGTTATAAACTATATTAACGGAGAACCATCTGACGAGGAGTATGACTCCAGGTGAAAAAGGCAGAAATTGTTGCGGGCCGCGTCAATACGCAAACGAATCAATTCCATCTGGCCTGGGTTAACTGGAAGGGGCCCTCACCCCATAGATGGGACAATCATCTTTCCACCAGTAGACCCCACCCGAACACTGCAACCACATCGCGACGCCCTCATCTTGTCCCTGGAAATAGGGGACTTCGATGTGCGGCATATCTTGGTTGACCCAGGCAGCTCGGCCGATCTTGTACAAGCATCGGTCGTTAGCCACATGGGACACAGTCTCACAGGCCTTGAAAACCCTGGACGAATACTATTCGGGTTCAACGGATCGTCAACCACATCCTTGGGAGACATTATACTACCGGTCCAAGCTGGTCCAGTCACTCTCAACGTACAATTCTCGGTGGTACAAGAGTTATCACCCTTCAATGTCATTTTGGGGCGCACATGGCTCCACTACATGAAAGCTATCCCCTCGACATATCATCAAATGGTAAGTTTTCTCACCAACGATGGCCAAATCGACCTATATGGCAGCCAATTAGCCGCTCGCCAATGCTATCAGATAGCACGTGAACCAGGGGCCAATCAGGAGGATGCATCTCCCCCTGAACCCAGCCATACACATGACCAATAGCAATTATCGGGTCCGGCAGACAAAGATCCCCCGGCAGCAGATCCCTTACAAACAATCCAAATTTCGGAGGAAAACACTCACCTCACGAACATCAGTTCCCTCATGACGACCGAAGAAACTCAGAGCATGCAAAATATCCTCAAACGAAACCATGACATCTTCGCATGGGCACATTCTGATATGAGGGGAATTCATCCCTCTGTTGCATCTCACAAGCTTAACGTCTTTCCAGCTGCCAGACCCGTCCGGCAGAAGATTAGACGTTTCCACCCGGATAGACAAGAAGTTATCCGGAATGAGATTGACAAACTGCTAAATGTCGGATTCGTCAGAGAAGTATCTTATCCGGATTGGTTGGCAAACGTAGTGGTGGTACCCAAAAAAGAAGGAAAATGGCGAGTTTGTGTAGATTACACCAATCTCAACAATGCATGTCCAAAAGACAGTTTTCCCTTGCCACGAATAGATCAAATTATGGATTCCACTTCCGGGCAAGGAATGCTCTCTTTCTTGAATGCCTTCTCCGGATATCACAAGATTCTCATGTCCCTGGATGACGAAGAAAAGACAGCATTCATAACGCCACATGGCCTCTATTGCTACAAAGTCATGTCATTCGGACTCAAAAATGCTAGCGCCACTTATCAGAGATTGATGACTAAAATCTTCAAACCTCTGATAGGCCACACGGTAGAGGTATATATTGATGATATCGTGGTTAAAAGCAAAACCCGAGAGCAGCATGTCCTTCACTTACAAGAAGTTTTTCACCTCTTACGAAAGTATGGCATGAAGTTAAATCCTTCTAAATGCGCATTTGGCGTAAGTGCTGGCAAATTTCTGGGATTTATGGTCAGCCAAAGGGACATAGAAGTCAGCCCGGATCAAGTCAAGGCAGTCATGGAAACACCCCCTCCCAGGAACAAGAAGGAGCTACAACGACTCACAGGCAAGCTCGTCGCGCTAGGGCGTTTTATAGCCCGCTTCACTGATGAATTGCGACCCTTCTTCTTGGCAATACGAAAAGCTGGAGCACACGGATGGACGGACAGTTGCCAAAACGCTTTCGAAAAGATTAAGCATTGTCTTACGCAACCACCCATCTTGAGCAGCCCCATTCCAAAAGAAAAATTGTATATGTATTTGGCGGTATCAGAATGGGCAATCAGCGCCGTTCTATTCCGCTGCCCCTCACCCAAGGAGCAGAAACCTATCTACTACATCAACAGGACATTGGCAGACGTAGAAACCAGATATTCAAAAATGGAGCTAACAGCCTTAGCCCTTCGAAGCGCTGCCCAGAAGCTCCGCCCTTATTTCCAAGCTCATCCAGTGATCGTACTAACTGACCAGCCCCTTCGCAACATTCTGCACAAGCCAGATTTAACCGGGAGAATGCTACAATGGGCCATCGAATTAAGCGAATTTGGAATCGAATTCCAACCCAGATTGTCCATGAAAGGCCAAGTAATGGTTGACTTCATGCTAGAATATTCCCGAAGACCCAGCCAACACCATGAATCAAGCAAACAAGAATGGTGGACCCTACGAGTTGACGGAGCCTCACGCTCATCAGGCTCTGGAGTTGGGCTCCTACTACAGTCCCCAACTGGGGAACATTTGGAGCAAGCCATCCGACTGGGATTCTCTGCCTCTAACAATGAAGCAGAATATGAGGCCATCTTGTTCGGATTGGACCTCGCCCTTGCTCTATCCGTCTCCAAACTCCGGATCTACAGTGACTCACAACTCGTGGTAAAACACGTCCAGAAGGAATATGAGGCTAAGGACGCACGCATGGCGCGATACTTAGCTAAAGTAAGAAACACCTTACAGCAATTCACAGAATGGACAATCGAAAAAATCAAGCGAGCCGACAATAGGCGCGCTGACGCCTTGGCCGGCATAGCTGCCTCCCTCCCTATCAACGAAGCCATTCTATTGCCTATACATATGCAACCCAACCCCTCTGTCGCAGAAATTTCCACCTGCAATACCATTGAGGCACCCCAAGCGGACGGCCAAGAATGGACGTATGACATCGCAGAATATATCCGGACAGGAACTCTACCCGGAGATCTCAAACAGGCACACAAAGTCCGGGTACAAGCTGCCCGTTTCACCCTGATTGGGGGGCACCTGTACAAGCGATCCTTCACAGGACCTTACCTTCGATGCCTAGGGCATTCAGAAGCCCAGTATGTGTTAGCTGAGTTGCATGAGGGAATATGCGGAAATCATTCGGGATGACGATCTCTGGCACATAGAGCTCACTCGCAAGGATACTATTGGCCAACAATGAAGAAAGACGCGGCAGCATATGTCAAAAGATGTGGTAAATGTCAAAGATATGCTCTCATTCCACATATGCCATCAGCAACGTTGAAGTCAGTCTTAGGCCCATGGCCTTTTGCGCAGTGGGGCATGGATATAGTGGGACCCCTCCCAGCAGCGCCTGCCTAGAAAAAGTTCCTCCTTGTCGCCACTGACTACTTTAGTAAATGGGTGGAAGCTGAAGCATATGCTAGCATCAAAGACAAAGATGTCACCAAATTCATATGGAAAAACATTGTTTGCCGTTTTGGAATTCCCCAAACCATCATAGCTGACAATGGCCCACAATTTGATAGCATTGCATTCAGGAATTTCTGTTCGGAGCTGAACATCCGGAATTCATACTCCACACCGCGATATCCTCAAAGTAATGAGCAAGCAGAAGCTACAAACAAGACCCTAATCACTGCCTTAAAGAAAAGGCTTGAACAAGCCAAAGGGAAGTGGGTGGAGGAGCTGCCCGGCGTCCTATGGGCCTACCGAACCACACCCGGACAACCAACAGGAAATACTCCTTTCGCCATCGTATACGGAATGGATGCAGTCATTCCTACTGAAATAGGTCTCCCTACCATCCGGACTGACGCAGCAAAACAGAATGATGCAAACATGGAATTAGGAAGAAATTTGGATTGGACGGATGAAGTAAGAGAAAGTGCAGCCATCCGGATGGCAGACTATCAACAGAGAGCATCCGCTCACTACAATCGCAAAGTAAGGCCCAGAAGCTTCAAAAATGGTACGCTGGTCCTTAGAAAAGTTTTTGAAAACACTGCTGAAGTGGGCGCAGGGAAATTCCAAGCTAACTGGGAAGGACCCTATATAGTGTCTAAAGCAAGTGAAAGTGGAGCCTATCATTTACAAAAGTTAGACGGAACTCCATTGCTTAGACCATGGAATGTGTCCAATTTAAAACAGTACTATCAATGAAAAAGCAAGACAAGTACAAATGGAAAAAAGAATTGTTTTATTGATATATATCATGTATGTACAAAGAGGTCTCCGGACCACAAAAAATACAGAAAGAAGATTACAAAAGAAATTGCAAAAAGAAAAGCTATCAGGGAGCGGGCTTGTCATGAAGTTGCTTCTCTTCACCCGAAGGAATTGAAGGGACATCTTGCTTTATGCCGTTCTTCTTCATGCAGCAGCGATAGCCGAAGATGAAGGTATCATCCACTTGTTTTTTATAGTCCGCTTCAAGTTTCTTCCTCTCTGCAGCAAACTCCCGCTCTAGCTCTTCTTTTTGCGTTGTTAAGCGTAGCTGCAAATCTTTTTTCTGCTTCTTTTCAATTGAAGCCTCCGTCCGGAGTTGCCTCACCTCCCCCCTCAGCCGGGCCACCTCATCCTCTGCCTCATACAGGCGGGCGAATGTTGATTCCTTCCGGCCCTTAACCTCAGCCAAATCCGCCCGAAGGGCTTCATTGTCCTCTCGAACGGTGGATAAGCTGGCTTCAGCCTCCTCCAGTCTCAAGCGCAACTGGTCTTCAGTATCTTTGCGCCGAGTGGCGAAGGCCTTCATATAATCAGTGGTCCGCAGCAGGTCAGTGAAAAGATCGTATTGATTGGCCATGCCGCGGAGACCACTCACCAGCTGCAGACAAACAAACAAAAAAAGCAAAGTTAGAAATCACACCACAAACACACATTAGAATGACAAAGAATCAAAAAACACAAAGACAGTATACCGATTCCACCATCACGAACATCTTGGCTGAAGGCATAACAGTGGTCAAGCCGGGTGGAATCTGTTTCAGCTTATTTTCCAACTCCGCGTAGCTAAAAGGGCTAGCGGAGGTGCAAGCCGCGTTATTAACAAGATTCCCACCTGATGATGCAACAGAAGGAGACTCTTGTTCCGGATTCAGGGCCTCAACATTTACGGCTGGATGGGTCTCCCCGGGTGCAACCTCATCCGGGACAATCACCGGGACGGCTGGAGTCTCAGTTGCCATCTCTACTTCGCCCCCCTCCGGATGAGCGTCGTAGGCGGATGAGCAACTAACTTCAATCTCTTGTTGACGATCTTGAAGCCGCCCGATGAGTCCGGACCTCAGATTGCACACCGAACGAGGCCTCTTTGAAGGTGGCCCCTTCACCAGAACAAGAGCCAGACGGTCCGGATCGTTAGAGGGCTGACTCTAACTTTCTGCCCCTACTTCCTCCATCGGGGTTGCACAAACGACTTCAGTTGCATCGACATCCGGATTAGGGGAGTCCGGATGGTTGATGGACGCAGCTTCCTCAACCAAATTATCCAGACGGGCAACCGCTGCCAAGGAAGTACTCGAGTGGTTCAGCCCCGCGACGTGTCCGGATCCGCTTGAGATAGAATGAGGAGCAGGGTTCACTGGCTCCTCTATTATTACCTCCGCCTCATAAGTAATTGGCGGAAGAGCAAAATCCTTGGGAGGAGTGGGCTCCTTCACCCCCTTCCCATTCTTCACCAGCTTCCTCTTTTTCGCTGGAGCTTTATTTGGAGGAGAGGCTGCGCGGCGTTTTTGTCCGGGAGCCTTACGAAAGGTTCCTTCGTTCTTTTTCTTCTCCCGATTATCCAGGAGCGCTCGGCGTTTTTCAGCGTCAACGTCTTTAAACTCCTGGTAAATCGAGAGATCCTTCACAGTATAATGCTCCCCAGGCACTACCTCCTTTGGCATTTTCCTGGGGAGAATGTTGACAACATACTCTTGGGACTCCCGGACGGCCGCCATCAGGTTCCGCGCAGTAAGCAGCCTCTTGTAGCACCTCTCCTTGGCGTCTATCTCAAACAACTTATTGAGACAGGCAAAAGACGCCTTTTCCACCCAGTCCACGATGTGGCCCCTCCTTTCCGGACCTGCATTGACAGTAACGAAAGGTGAGAAAACCATCCGAAAAAATCAACAAAAGACAACAAAATAAAAGTCGGACAAAAGTCGCAAAGCAAACTTACCCGGAATCACTAAGGAGTAGTTTGGAGAGAAGGGCCTCGCCGGATGCTTCGACCCCGCCCATGCACCCTGGACCATCACGAGTCCCTTCGCACCTCCCTTCGTTGAGTCCGGCAGCTCCGTCACCAATTGAAGGGAGGGCAGGTGAGCGGACATGCTGAAGATGTCATTTTTTACCTTCTTCAGCGAGTAAACAAAAAACACCTCCAGCAGCGTAAGGTCGAGGTTGTACAGCATGTTTATGATGCTGCATCCCATCAGCACCCGGACGATGTTGGGATGAATGAAGGCGGGTGGAATCTTGGTGAAATGGAGGAATTCCTTGAACAACACCGGCAGAGGGAACCGGAGCCCCGCGTTGAATTGTTCCTTTGAGAAAATGACGGTATCTTGTTCAGCTTTCTCGGTAGACACGACATCCTCCCCATTCAGAAATTCAACAATTACGCCATTTGGAATGCAGAATCGATCCCGGAACTCCTTTACGCTCAGTTTGTCTGTAGATTTCCCATGAGCGTCGCCGGTGCCGGCAGATGAAGTAGCTTTCTACTTCGAAGACATTTTTTAGCCCGAGTTTTACTGAAACCTACATACAAAAAAGTGCAACAGTCAAACACAGCAATCCAGAAAATCAACAAACACCAACATTCAACACACAGTCGCAAGCTATTTGCCCAAAGCAAGTCAGAAATCAAGCCAATGAACAAACAAGCGCAACAAATGGAAAACAAAAACAAAATGCACGTACCAAATAGAAATGCCGAGAAGAAAGGTTGATGTTGCGATACAAAATCACCGGCAAGAAAAACTCTAGGGTTTTTTTTTTACTCAGAAAAGCAGAGGAAAGCACAGGAAGAAGAAGAAGCAAAAACTCTCAGAAAAAAATGCAGTAGGAAAAATACAACAGTAGGCACAGTATGCTATTTATAGGGGGACAGCCCCTAGGAAAGCCAAATGCCCAACAAACGTCATCATTGAAACGACATGCTGCCTGGGAATACCCAGAGTCGGCGGCTCATCATAAATGCCTTTTTGGCTTCCGCACCCCCACTCGCCACGTGGCCCAACCAGACAAAAGGTCGACTTCGGTTTCAAAAAACCAATTATTTTTTAACCCGCCCATTTTTGCTCGGGCAAAATAGGCAAGTTAAAAAGGGGGGCATTGTAGGGACCCCTCCCTCCGAGACACGTGGCACGCATCTTACAGTGACACGTGGCACGCATCTTACAGTCACACATTGTCATCCGGGTCACCCTCATCCGGATCTTCCTATAAAGCACACATAACACGCTTTTCCCATCCGGACTACCTCAAGGAAGAGCAAACGACGCTTACAAAACATAGGCATCCGGACGGTTTCCATAAATGCGTCCGCTCCACAATACATCCGGATAATCAATATATGTCATCCGGACATAATTGTCCGGATCATTGACTAAAGTAAATCGAGTCTTACACGCTATCGCAACAAATCAGCCATGGCCCACGTCCCATCACCTGCAGAGTGAAAGGACGAGTTGAGGTGACAACAAGTCACTTCCCATGATCATTCAACATGATCACTGCCCACGATCTCTGACAGCAGCATCACCTACCACGGTTTCTGACAGCCGCCCGTAGGGTGGCGATGACCATGCTGCCACCTCATGTCATCATAACAACATATATCTCCTCACCATTAATGAGAGGAACAGTACCCCTGGCACTATATATAAACCTTCACACGAAGAGGAAGGTAATCTCCTGATACCTAGTAAAAGGCCAACTGATTTATATCTCCCTCTCTAACTATGGCTAACAAAACCATCGGAGGGTGCGTCCGGACACCCTGTCCGGATGTCTTTTGCAAGTATAACGACTGAATCAAGAACCTTTGTAGGTTGAGATCGCGTGTCCATCCATTCAGCAACTGCGTGGATCGCCAGGGACGCGAGGTATCAACAAGCCCCTCTTTCTATTAGAGCAGTTCGATTTTTATGTATATGCTGCTTCCGGAGGACTCCTTGAATAGGCTGTTTAAGAAGACTATATCATATAAAAGGCGCGCTTTTTATATTCTTATAAGTTAAGAAAATATTGCAACTTAGAAACTAGTCTAATTTATAAGTTAAGAAAATATTATTTTTTGTATAAATATTATGTAAGAAGTTATTTCCTGTGTAATAAGAAGTTTCAATATTATATTTCAAAAATTATGTGCTTCACTTTAACTTAAACTTTCAACTAAAATAAAAAAATAAAAACTTAGAGCCTATTTGGTAACTATTTTTAAAAACAATTTTTAAGAACTATTCTCTTTTTATATAACAAAAGTCTTTTTAGGAACATGAAATGTTTTTAACCTGTTGTTAATTATTTAAAATATATTTTTATAAAACTTTTTATATATGTAGTATTTTGTTTTTAATCATTCTCAATGCTTATATAATTATTTTTTTAAACACCTCTAGAAAAACAAGTAAAAATAATTAAAAGATGTTTTTTGAAAAGATCATATTTTTAAGGAAAAAAAAATTATATTTGGTAAAGTGGTTGCCAAACAGGGTTTTAAGCAACTTATCCAAACAGTGCCTAGGTATCTATAATAGAATGTCTTAATATAATGTGATTTTATGTCAAATTGAGGGTTTCTACCTTAAACTTTCAACTTTTTATACATTCTCTGCCTGCCATAATTATAGGTTTTTTTTCTTTCCTAATAGGAACAAAAAAGCTAGATTAGGTCTAGTGAAAGTCATAGATATATATCTGGCTTCATAAAGAATCCAACCTAATGGAAATTGTGCAAATTTTTTTATCTTGCCGTGCTTGATGTTATTTTCACATGCATTCAAGTGCTTTAAGTAACCAAACTGCCATAGTCCATTACTTCTGAACTTTTTGCACATGATTAAACCATATATTCTGATTATTTTTGTGGACTGAATGATAATCAATAAAAATGGATACATATGCACTGCCTAGCATGATGGCTGTTCCTTGCAGGTACTTCTGTTATGACCAGCTTTATGGCAACGGGAACAATGCAGTTTCCTCTTGTCCTGAAGTTGAGAGTCAATCTGCTTCTTCCTCGGTCGACCAGGAGGTCTTTTATCTGGGGGTGGATGAAGAATACTCATGCTTCCAACCAGAGAGTTGGGGTCATTTCCATGGAGCTCAGACAAGGTGGGCATATCATGGATTGGCACTGAAGGCATGTTGGAGGCATATATTTGCTCCTGTGTCTCCTTCATATAGCATTTCTCCACATAATCATAAATATTAGTGTTTGCAGCAGTTACAGCACAACAAGCATGTCGGCAAGGGATACCCGTCATTTCCCACTCGCGGCAGCTGCATGATTTCATGTCCAATGCCACTGCAAAAGTCTCCCCATTCTCGTGTACCTCCATATTAGTAGGCGAGATAGTATGGTGATTCAAACCAACTGCTAGGTTCTGGTTTTCTTTGATTTTCATTTCAATCTTTCCACCCACAGGAGTTTCCCACTTCGCCACCTCTGACTGCTTTCTCAATAGAAGCTCGCTTAACTTTAGACGATGAGCAGTAATGAAGCCTACAACTGGTAAATCTCTTTCCTCCTGCACAAATCTGTTAAAGGACTCTACCTGACTTGTGAAGATCTTATCCCATCGCCTTCCAGGGAACAAAGAATTAGCCCAATGCTCTGGTCCAGTGGACACAACCCAATCATATAACTCCTCCTTTAACAACCGCATCTTTCCTAACATTGCTTCATATTTATCAGTTGTTCTTGCATATGCAATGTCGTTGAGAAGTTTCAGTGCTATTTTCTTTTTGTCAGTTCCCATCTTTAAGACCGGATTACTACTTATGAAGTAGTCTAGGCTCTCCTTCAAATGGCTGAGACAGTGAGCATTGTAATCACTGCCAAACACTTTATTAGCTGCTGAAAGAAAGCTTGGGTTCCTGTCTGAAACTAGAACCACGTGACGATCCATCATAATAGACTTTAGATGCTCTAGGAACCACAACCAGTTTTCATCATTATCAGTATTAACTACCCCATAAGCTAGAGGATATAAGCCATCATCTGCATCTAAGGCAGATGCAGACAACAAAGTGTCTTTATATGGCCCACTCAAGTGATAGGCATCAACAAACAGCAACTCCCTACATCCATTATGGAAACCGGTTATGGAGCATCCATATGCAACAAATAACTGCCTGAATTTATTCTCATCACTACATGTCCATTTGGCAACTGTACCTGGAATTGACTCCATAAGTCGCTTGCACATCCATGGAATTAGCTTGTAGGAGTCCTCTGGCTTCCCATTAATTGCCTCTTTTGCCTTCTTCCTTGCCCTCCATAATTTTTGATAGTTCGCTTCAACATCAAAGTCTGATTGATCTTTGTGTATCCTTTTAGACAAAGAGCAAGGATCAGCACTTGGCTTCTCTACAATCAATCCTGAAACCAAATTAGAACTCAAACCCAGTTTGCAACCCATCTGATCCTGCACAGAATGTTTGTGAATGTTGATAAATCTTTTCACCATGACTAATCTTGTGTTTCCTTCACAAACAGCTGTTACTTTCCATGGACAACCATCAACCTTGCATCGAGCGCTCATATATTCATAACTGTTGTCTTTGACTGTATATTCAAAATTATTTTCAAGTGAGTGTTTCTCAACAGCAGACTGAAACTCTTCTGGGCTGTCAAATAATTGGCCTTTTTCCAAAATGGCCTTTTTATGCATAGCAGCCACAAGTGGGGAATTTTCAATGTGCTTTGGGATAGAAGCCATGATATCATTGCCGCAAAGATTGGTATTGGGCTCTTCATTACTCCTGTTTGGTATTGGTTGCATAGCAATGTTTGATGAGGACCTTCAAAATTCAGTGATACAACAAGCATTTTCAGTATCATATTTAATAGCCATACAAATTAAAATTAAAATTAAAATTTAATCTGATTACAGGTTGTGGGGGCTGAAAATCATACCCAGAACTGCCATCATTTGCATGGTCCACATACCCATTAGCACCACTCTCAACTGGTATTTGTTGCAAAGCTGGGTTTGAGCACCTACAAAAATGTAACATCCCAGAAAACAATTCATCATAGACAAAACTAATGGCAACATAAATTATAACAATAACAGTAATAATACCTAATCCGAGTATGTATGTCATTGGGCCAAAAAGAAAATGAAAAAGAAAAATTCATACCTCAAGACACCATCAGCATGAGCCACATACACATCAGCTATTTCATCATTCAATTCCAACATGGCCTTTAATTGAGAATCATTTTTCAAACAAATATATTGTGTCTTATCAAGCTTAGCAGAATAGTATAGTACTTTTCCTTTTGGGTCAATGCCAAGATGCTCGCACACAAGCGGTACAAAAGCATTGTAGCTTGTACCTTCAGTAAGGAGAACAGCCACTGTAATTCCTCCTTCATAAGTCACATTTCTTGCAGTGTCAATTTTACGCTTTCCCCCCCAATGACAAAAACAATACAGTCGCTTCCCAACACCAGTCATCTATAAAGTAGTGGTAGCAAAAGATGCATTCCTGAATTATCAATCACCTACATTGCAAATTATCAATGAGTAAATTGTCAGCTATCAATCAAAGACAAGTATTATCCTAAAAAAAATGGCATTAGAGCACTCCAAATATTGGGGATCTATCCACAGGTCAATAATCTATTTCATCATGACTCAACCTATCAGATAAAAGTATTTAACACGAAAAACATGTGGTGCCTTTGGCTGTTTAGATAATATGAGAAAGTGAGCCTTCTCTCTTTCACATGCAATTCTACCTTGTCATTTTATCAGTTATGCTATATGACTCTTTATTGTTTTCCTTTATGTACATTCTATTAATGCTCATGAATCAGGGAATTTGAAATTTCTTCTTTTCCTTTAATGCTCTCTTCTGTTGCTGAAAAAGGTAGGAAAGAAAAGTATAGTAAAATTATTTTAATCCAAAATTTTAATTTTTAAGAAATTTAAACCTAAGGAAGACAAAAAGGAAAATGCAAATAGAAAAATAAAACCTTGAGTTTCTTCTCTTTTCCTTTAATGCTGTAGTAGGATTGGGAATTCCTATCAAAAGGAAATCCAAAAAGGAAAAGAAAAAAAAAAGAAATAAACTGCAAAAATTCTATCCCTTGAAACATCATAATAGCAAATGGTTCATGGAAAATATAAATGATTCATGATGTAACATAACAGAGAGAGAATTGTTTAGACAAATAAGACAAAATTATATTCATGATTCTGTTCATTACATGAATTTCTGTTCTAGTTTTATTTCTTTTCATGGTTGAAAATGACTTGGGGCAAACCATTACCAGAGGTGTAGAAAATCTGATGTACCAATCAGTTTTAAAATAGCTATTTACATAGTGGGTATGAAAATTACTGCTATGGCAGCAAAACAAGTTGAATGCCATAAATTGTGGATCCAGGTTCCCCCATAAATACATTGGACACAATGACTAAATGATTATTTTTTTTCAAATAGAACATGTAAACTATGGTCCATTGCAAATTACGATCATCATTTTTTTTGCAATAACTAAACAGGGGGTTACCAATATCTGAAACATAAAGATCAGGTCATCACTGTTGGGAATTTCAATAGCCAGCTAATTCTAAATGGATAAATTGTAAACTTCTCAGCTTGACAATCGACAAGCACACCCTTAGGATGACAAGTGATTTACAGATCTTAGGCATTAGGTGGTTGAACATTAGCCTAGTGACCCCTGATATTCTTAGCTTAGTCATGCTTTGACACTGGAAAACAAATGACAGCATCTAGAAATTGCTAAACTAATCAAGACTTCAATTTTGTGAATTGAAGCATGTTTTTTGAATTTAGTACACTAAACTCCACGAGCAAAAGTCTAAATTAATCAACTGAGAATGCACCGCTTGCAGTTTCCTTTCTCGGTGGAACTCCTAATCCTGAGAGGAATGCTTTCCTGACTAAAACAGAGAATCCTAACCCTATCTAAACACGATATCTGGTCGTAACTCCCATGGTTCTCATTGTCCTGAAAGAGAGATACCACCTAGAAAGACTGTATTGTTAAGTTGGCTTATAAGAGAATCAATTAAATAATCCTTTACACATCTTTGATTTATTTACTCTCATTCTGTTCATCACTTAATCTAATTCAACCAGATCAAAATTGAAACTGAAAATTGTCTGTATAATCTTTTTAATCATTTGTTGGATTTTATTGACTAGATCACCTGAAACTGATTCCCGGAGGACATCTCCTAACAAGAAAACTAAAAGAGCGAAAATTGTAACAGCTAATCAGGAAAAGATGATCACGCAGATTTGACCAATGTGGTATACGATGAATGAAAAAAAATGGGAGCCAAAATCTCATTGAATCATGTACTCCTCCATAGGACCAAAAAAACGAAATTTAAATCTTGAAAAACTCCCAAATCACTCATAATCCCTAATCAACAAGACCCAGCCTGAGTATACATTTCTTATGCGACTTTACCCACCATTGACAACCAATATCACAAAAACACCATAAAAATTCATGGGTAGGATGAAACCATTGAACAAATAGACTCGTATTTCGAGAATCAAAACCATTACACACATTCCTTTTCTAAGGAATCAACCACAAAGAAAATCAAAATCATGGGAAGCTATGATCCTAAAACATCTATCACAACCCTGATCTCGAAAAAACATTCCTACATTTGCAAAAATTGCCAATACAAGCAGGGGTCCAAGCATAATGCAGATACGAGAAGCCACACTCATTGCAAATTTCATTCACCGGCAATTCAAAACAAAATGTCAACCTTAAACAGAACTCAATAAAACCCACTATATATAGAGAGAGAGATATATATTGAACGACAAATATACATGCAGGAAAGCATGAAAGATATCTGCATATTCAAATTTCTTCCCAACAAAATATTAGCAAACCCACTACAAACCAAACCCATATAACATCCCACACAGAAGAGCATGATCCCACCAAAATATTAGTATTACCCACAACACAAACAAACCCATAGAACATCACAATTGCACACAAAAAAAAAGGGGAAAAAAAATACAAAAAATCGGAAGAAGAAAGAAACTCACTTTGAATTGAATGAAGGTTTTGGATGGGTTTTGGGAATTGAGAGGGAGAGGGAGGGAGACAAAGGGAGTTAGGACGGAGACTTTTTCTGAATTTTAAGAATGGAAGCTCACGGGATTATGCTATTGGCATTTGGGTTTTTTTTTTTTTTTTTTTTTTTTTTTGGAGTGGGGAGTTATAACAGGTTTCCGCAACTGCTTTGTTTGAGTATCAAAGAAAAGCAATTAACTCCTTTTTCTTAACGTATTTGTAAATAAATATATTGTTCAATTTGATGAGATTTTTTATCCATATTTGTTTTTATTTTTTTATTTTTTATTATTATAGAGAAAAATAAATAAAAAGGATTCTAGAGTTTTTTTTTCTTTCCAAATTTGCATTATTTCTTCCCAATTTCTAATATAAATAAATTATGGATAACAATGAATTGATTTTTTAACAAAAAAAATATTCATAACTCCAAAAAAAAAATATTTGAATCCTTTTTAAGTAAGAAAATTAATTTTGGAAAAAAAAAAAAAGAGAAAACAATTTGTTCTACATATAAAATCTTAGCATAATTTTTATTTTTATGATTTTATCATATTCACTCAAATTAAATAATAAGGACAAAACACGATTCCGGTAAAGTAATTGGATCTATCATGTCATTAAAATTAATTTTTTAATCTAAAAAATATATTTGATAAATTTTTTGTTCAAAATAGTTTTCGAATAATTTGTTTTAAAAAATATATATTTGAAATATTTACTGTGCTTTCTTAGGGTATTCCGAGAAAGATTTGAATGAAGAACAATTAAAATATATATATTTTAAAAAAAATTTAAGTTTCAATTAAAATTTTGTTTCCTAAACCAATTTTTCAAAGTTTGGCTTTTGAGACTCCAAAAATATAAAGGATTAAGATAAAAAATAATAATAATAAGTATTTGTGTATATTTCAAATCAGAAGGTTAGATAAAATTTACAAATTATAATTTTCTAAATTTGTTAAAAAAAATTAATAAAATTTTCGACAAATCATAAGATTCCTTTTGTAAGCAATTTTCCTATTTCAAAAAAGTCCATAAAGCATTCGTACAAGTTCCAGTTTGGACACCACAATTAATGCGGACTCGTTACTATGTATGACTTTATATTTCTCATATATATATATATATATATATATATATAAATTAAAATAAAATAATGCAAAATATTTTACAAATTATAATTTTCCAATATTTTTTAAAATTTTAAGTAAAGTTTTCATCGAATCATAAAAGGAATTTAATGGACATAATTTGTTTAATAATTTTCTAATTTCAAATATTCATTATGAAACCAGTTAAATAGGAGTATTTTTACTTGATAAATCTATTTAATAATGATTTTAATAAATATTTTTAATATTTTAAATTTTTTATTATTCAAATATTAGAATTTTTATCTTTCAAATATTAAAAACATTTTATAAAATCAAAATATTTTTAAAAGAATTACTTATAAGCGTTTATCCAAAAATTACAATAAAGAATTTTTTAATAATATAAATAATTTTTTAAAAATTGAATATAATTTCTTAAATTTAACCATATATCATATTTTTTTCAAAAACATTTTTTTAGACTCACACCACTTCTTAGACTCACTATAAAACGAATTTAAGTCTATTTAGGAAAGGTTTCAAAAAAAATCTTTTTTCTAATTTTAAATATGTATTTAACAAAATTCTTATTAAAATTTATTTTTAAAATAGGATTATTTTTTAAAACAAATTTACGATAATTTTATTTATATTTTAATAGATTATTCTAAAAACCAAATGTTTTAAATATGGGACCTTGACTTGGTTCGATTTACCTAATTGGATCAGTTGGACCGGCACAAACTTTTTGCCCACCCAATGAACGGGCACAACTCGAAGCCCTGACCCAATTCATAGGATGAGTTTCCGATGTGGGATTCAAAGGGGCCTCTTTTTTTAAGGGCTGAAAACCTTGTGGGTGCACTAGAATCAGGATTGAACCTATCAATTAGGGATGGCAACGGGGCGGGTTTTTTCGGGTACCCGCCCCGCCCCGCCCCGCTCCTAATGGGACGGGATTAAAATTTATTAAACGGGTGTGGGACGGGTATGGGATTTTTTTTTTTAAACCGGGGGCGGGTTCGGGTATTGCCTCATCCTACCCCCGCCCCGTTTACATATAAAATTAATTTTAAAATTTAATTTAATTTAATTTTAAATTTAATTTTACTATTTTTAATATATAGATAATAATAAATTTTTTTAATAAAATAAGTTATAAAAAATATAATAATTTTATTATTTATAAAATATATTTATTTTAATGTAATTAAAATTTTTTAAAGTAATTAAAAAAAAAAAAAAAAAGCTAAACGGGGCAGGGCGGGGCGAGATGGGTATGGGAATTTCCCATACACGCCCCGCCCCGTTTATTTTTTTAAATGGGACGAGGATGGGAATTGGTTTTGCTAAACGGGGCGGGGTTGGGATGGGGGCGACCCGTCCCGAACCCGCCCCGTTGCCATTTCTACTTGTCATGCACGACTAAGGTGTGTCAAACATCTTTGCATTGTAAATCATTTAAAATATATACGATATAATTCCAAAACTTAAAAGTAAATATAAAGATTTATGATTTATCTAATATTATAGGATAATAAATATCAAAATAAAATAGATAAAATAACTCATAATTTTGAAAATAATAAAATTTATAACTATTAAAATCCAAACAATTTTAAATAATAAAATCTTATAACACAAGAATAATTACAAGTTAAATATATTTATTAAAATTAGAAATAATATCATTTTAATAAATATTCTTGTTATCTTTATTATAATTTAATCTATCAATATTAATAATAAAATGCATTTAAGATTTTTAACTTTTAATAATATATAAATTATATAATTGTGACATCATCGACCGTTAGTCGAATCATTAAATAACTAGTAACTTTTGTGCTTTAATAATTGATCTAGTTTTAAAAATATTATATATATAATTTTTTTTATAATAAATTTCATTTATTTTTCATACTGTTTTCTTTAAACATGTGGAGAAAAAAATATATAAAATTTATAGCATTTTTCATTTGCAAGGCTCATTCAAAGCAACATTCAAACAATAAAGATGAAAATAAAAGAGCAGACTAGCTTTTTTTTCATTCTATCAATTTTCTCTGTATATTTTTTTCTCATCTTTTCTCTCACATGTTTTAAAAATCAAAGATTAAAATAAAGGATAAAGGGTGGAATTAAACCTCAAGGGGAGTGGGCATGGAAAGAGCACCCAATGGGATTGAGAAATTGATCATGAACCTAGGCCCAAACCTCTAATCCTTGGAGAGCTATCCACAAGTGGGATACTGGAAAATCAACTTTATCTCTGAAACAAAAATATCGTTCCCTCTACAAAGAGAAGCATACTATCCATGGTCTGCGTCAGAGTTCCCTCAATTGGGAAGACAATAGGCAAATACATGCAACACCACCAAATGACCACCTGTTTTTGCCTCTGAACAGATTCTTTAGCTATGAATCATAATCATGGGATTTAGAAGCTAACTGGGATTTAGTTTATATAGATTTTGGGTAACAAAACAACATCTATAATTCTACACTGAAGACCATTAATATTAATGGCCCAAATGCTTCAGTAATGGTGATAATCATTTGGTTCGCTTTTAGGCTGATAAGAGATGGTTATTTGAAAGATTCTATGCTCAAAATTGATACCTGTTAATTTCCCAACTAATTTTTACTCATTTTCCCAAGATCCTTTCTCTGTAGAAAAAAAGGAGAAAGGGAATGGTAGATTGTCTGAATTTTTCTTGGGTTTGGACTTTGGAGAAGCACTGTTAGGTGGCATAAGTAAACAGAAAGAAACTTCTTTAATTATGTCAAGCAGTAAACCTTCGGGATTAATTTGGCAATATAATGAAGGAAGCTAAGGTAACAAGCAATTGATTAAAGGAAAGAAATATGTGGTTGTAAGCCAACCAACAGAATACACTCCTGTTAAAAGTGTTGCGATTGATACACTCCCTTAACAACAAAGTAGCTCTTTCAGCTAAAAGTCTTCAAACATGATGAACCGTAATTTAATAAAGGTCAATTACCAGTTCAATAACTTCCTTACCAGACCAAACAACAAAACTTTCTTCTAAGAGAAGAAAGACAAAAAAATAAAAAATATATATTGCAAATGGGAAAACAAAAATGCTCGAATTCAGTTTATTTCTGAGTACTTCTCTGTTAAAATATCAGCTCAGATCAGCACAGCATTGCAATGGTCAGGGAAACAGGTCAAGCTTCCTCACCCATTCATGTATATTTCATTTCTTCACATCCTGAGTGGTTGGTTTCTGGAGCTGGACCGATCCATCTTTGCCTTTTTAAAATGTGCCTTCTTGGTCGCAATTTCTTGAAAAGGATTAGGTTCACCAAAGCTACCTTTGGAGCTCCTTACTTTCTTTCTCTTGCCCCGATCATATTCTTCGTCCCTGTAAGAGTTGAAAAGGTCATACCGCAGATCAACACACATATAGAAGAAAGGGAATAAAAGAGTAATCAGGCTGATCATCTACAACTGGCAATGGGGTGACTGCCTACTCTCAGCTTAAACCCATTCATCACACAGGATGGAGAACCCATGTGGATCCAGCTAAAACAGTTTTTGAGTTACAAACACAGCTGAAAATAAATCAAAATCATCAACAAAAATCCACAACATTAACCTGAAGATTTTTCCCTCCCTTTCACCTAAAAGCTCCAAACCCAAACACAATTAATGCGTTAACTCTTATCATCTTTCAAGCTGTCGATGCAAGAAGGCACCTCAGCTATCATCAGTAATCACTAATAGACTCTACAGCAACAGAATAAGTAATACTATTCAAAACTCACCATTCATCTGGTACATAACCGATGGTTACACCCTCCACACTTCTTGATTCCATAACCCGGTTTGAAGGCCATTCTATCTCGTCCCACCGAGCAACTGCAATCAACAATACAAGGCCAAAAACATCATTCACAAAACTGAATCACTCAAGGGTTATGCTATCATATTATTATCATAATGAATGCACATTTCCAACCTTTAATTTTTAGGCATATTAGTGCAGTAGAGAAATTTCACTAGTAAATGTGTATTAATTTGGACCACTTTCAAACATTTGGGATCTGTTAGTGGGAGAACAACATGAAGAAGATGGCCAACCAGATTTGGACCGCAGGGAAAGATGTCCCATGTGAGTTTTTGTTAAGGATGGATATTAATATCACAAACCCTTCAGCACACACTGCCTCTTAAGGTCACTTTGCACAAACGGATGGATTGTTAATACCAGTGTGAATGCAATAATTGATGGGTCTCATCTAGATCTCAGCAACTTAACGAGGCTAAAATCAGCAATCTAACCAACCAAGCAATTAAAGTTTATTTTAAACAGAAAGGAAATTTCCCAAGGACATCTCCTTGATTAAATGCAATGAATGTAGATCCCAGAAGCTATTTGCCCACAGATGTACCAAGTGAGGGGTTCAGAAATAGTGCAGCTTATGAAAGGTTAAAACATATTCTTGAAGTTGATAATACAAATAATATATGAACAAATAAAAATTTACCAATTGTCTTGTCTAGACCTCTGGTAAGCATACTCATCAATCCATTCTGCATCCGATCTCTCTTACTATCATTTAAACTATCAGAACCTTGTGCATCCCACTGTTTTGCAACTGAGCTAGAGCTCTTTTGTGGTTCTTTATCTGTTGCAAGCATTGCTCCCTCCTGACCAATTCTGTCTCTGATCTCCATATCCATGGTATCCATCAGACATTCACTATTAGAGGTTTTTACATCCTTCCCAGCAGTTCTCTTATCTCCCTTTTTGGTACCATGCTTAACCCTTTTTCCCTGAGGATTAGTTGGACCCACAGAAATTGTCTGGGTTTTATCAGATGTGGATGGGCCCTGATCAATAGATAAACAACCTGCTTCCAGTAAGCGTTCTTGAGTGAGATTCTTGATGTCAGAAGTGTGCCGTTTGCTCCTTCTCTGCTTTTTCTTCTTTCGCAGGCTCAAGGATGCTCGGAAGAGGTTGTTTGAGACAAGATGCATGCTTCTCTTCATGTGCTTCTTTTTTAGTTTTCTGTGAGGCTTGCAATCAAGTGTTTTCATGTGGATAGATCCATTCATCATGCTTGGCGGGCTAGAAAATTCTACTGACTTGGTTGATAATTTCTGGCCACCATCATCAACGTTTTCAATAAGTAAATCACCAGCAGCACTCCCTTTGGGTATACTACCAACCTGCAAAAAAGGAAAACGTCAATGTTTGACCAAACAATTAATTTGACTTTAAGGTATTCAATAAATAAAATAACTACCTGAAAACTTTCACCACCTGGACCATTTGGAAACTTAACAGGTTCTATTTTCTCCAATGTTCCATTTGCATTTGAAATAATACCAACCTGCATAAAAAAGGTCTCATGGGTTAAGAATAAGGTGCAAAATCCACCATAGCATATATATATATATATATACCGCAAAGGGAATGGAATTTCCAATTGCCTTCGGAGAGGTCTTCTCTGAGTCAGGCTTATCGGCAGCAGAATTATGGGAACCGAGGCAGTTGGCTTGTATGACATCTAAGATGCCCTGATCTTTCTTAGAAATTTCATCCTCACTGCGCACATTAAATTTGGCACCAGTTGAAGCTGCAACAGCATTGTCAAGATTGGTGATACCACTTCCCTTAACAGATGGAGCTGATGGTGGCATGGATTTCTCCAGAGTAGGGTTCAGAACAGAAGGCTCCTTCACTCGCTGTTTTGATAATGCTACATTAGGTGGAGGTTCAGACATGGGACCATTTTTCAATGCCAAGCATTCAGATGAGAACCTGCTACTTTTTGGAGCTGATGCTTCTTTTGATAGAATCTCCTTTGACAAGCCAACATTAGATACATCATTTGTGGTTACAGCAGCAGAAGCAATGGCACCACTTAAACTTTTCTCGACTGGTCGATTTTGAATGGTTTCCTTTATACCTTGACTTATACTGGAACATGTTTTCTTTGCTATGGCACTCACAACCAAGTTTTGTTTCTGAACAACATCAATGGATTTCTTTGGAGTGAAGTTTTTTCTATCACGAACATAAAACAACATGTAGGCCTTCTGATCCAAAACAGTCCTCTCACTAACCTGGACAACCTGTATGCCAAATTAGGGTAAAATCATAAGGAAGTCATCCCCCTATGCAAAAAAAATGAAGGTGCACACATTAGGAGGTGTCCACACAGTGTATGGAACCATGAATCCGTTTTTTGCTTTATACAGCATTTTAAGGCATAAGCATACTGCAGAATGCAGTCACCAATAGATGAAGACATGAAATATGAGGCCTTCACCAATATATTTCCATGTGTGAAATGATATGTTTAAAACTGAGGAACTTGAAGTTGTAATACTGAACTCCAAGGGGAAGCCTAAATTATGTTGGAAATTACAAGAGGTGCACATATATTTGATAGGTAAACTTTTCCCCATTGGGACTTGAACCCGAACCCTACCACAATCCCTCCCCATACCTTTACCACTTGAGCCAAGCCTCAAGGGCTAGGTAGTTAAGATCATATTTAAATAACATTTTTTCAAATCATAAAAAGATCATACCATAAAATGACACATTCATTTCAAATGGAATGATGTCATCTGTGCATGGTTTACAAACATACTCCCAGAATACCCATGAGTATAGACTTGAAAATGTTAAGTTACTTCCTACCCGATTGTCATCAAGGGAGTACCACATGCCAGTTGAAGTGCGAACAAAGCAGTAGTAGTGGCCGGAATGGGTGCTCCAACCGGCATGGACCAAAACCCCATAAAGAGTATACTTCAAATTTTCTTCCTGCCCAGTAAAGAAAATTAACCGTAAATAAATAATACAACAGCATAAGCTGCAAGTTACCACTGGCACATACAGAAATATCAGAATGTCAAACAAAACAACAAATTCAGTGCAAGAGAAGGACGAAAAGTTCTCAATAGATGGTAGCACCTGAGAGGTCCATCAAGCATACAGGACACATGCAGTTAGATAAAATCTGTCTACATATATGATATATGGAAAGTAAAAATTAATGTTACATCGGTACCACCTAACAATTTGGTATGGAAATGCTTGATACAATTAATAAGCCTGATAATCATCAAGAAATCTTTTGGAACCAAATTTTAATTTTACTTCAGCCATCAATGATAATAAAGCACTGTCAAACACATAAGGGGTTCTACATGAGATTCAGCAAAAACATAAAATCCAGAGCACCAAGTACCTACCATATGTGCCACTTTTCCATTGCGTACCTAATTCATTATAACAACAATGGTACCAGGGACTTAATTTTCAATTTCGTCTTTGACCAAACTTTCCAACTGCTATTGAACTGCTACATAGAAATGTTTTTGCAAAATGGATGTAAAACAGTTTCTTCATTGGGGACAGATGAAATAATGAAGAGAAAAAAATGTCAGGGACACCTGTGGAAAATTTTTAAGAAAGGCATAGAGAAGTGAATTTATTTACAAGTAAAATTAATTTTTTTAATACACTTCTCTTACCATTTGCAACCTGCTTAACCGAACTATTTCAGCCCATTTTTTCCTTGATCATTTATATTTATTTCAATTTATGGCATTCTGCAATAATTTCTTTCAAGCGATGCATCCTGTTTCTATATCATGAATTGTTTTTCAAACTCACTTTCCCCCATGGAAACTACTATTAGTAAAAATTAGATTGAAACTGTGGACCATGTGCAACATGTGAAAGTTGACCAAGTTTCCAAAATCAGTTGAAGAAATTAAAAAAAGTCACTCACATAGGAACCACTGACAAAAGGTTTTAAGTCCATTGTAGGACCAAAATGAACTTTCTTGTCAATCTTTTGTCCAGGATCATGTGCACCAAACCGCTTTAGATGGATGGTCAGAACATAAGGTGCCTTGTGAACTGTGAGCTGTTTAAGAGCCTTAACTTTCTGTTTGCACCGCTGACATTGGTACTGTCTCTCACCACCATCTAATTGTTCTGTTGCTGTGAAGTGCACAAGGGCCTTATGCAAGGAATCTGCTTTGAATATTTCAAGACTCAAATCTAGAAATGGATCAAATTTGTTGGAGCAGTAGGAGCACTGCATGCATTTCACCTGAAAATGCAACAAGTAGCCATCAAAGAATGATATAATAGGAGCTTCCTACATTGGAACATTTTAATAGCATTGTCGAGTCCCTTCTAGAAAATAAAGCTTATTCACAAGATCTCAAGAATAACTCCTAATTCTGGATTTTTCATAGAGGTAAATAATTCCTGTTTGCCAACATTATCATTGTGCTCCAATGGCAACTAAAGGTTACCTGACTACGAAGGAGACCACCAAAGATCTTGTGCACCAAACTTTTCTCATAAGCACTAGGGGATTCACTTGGCACACCTGAAGGTAAGCAACATTTGTGCATTGTTTCAAGCAAATGTACCATATACTCATGTGCATCCTCCTGTCTTGCATTTCTGAAGTTACGAGATATGCCTAATTGTACAGTCAAGAATAACTAATTTTGTAAGATCAAAATAACAACAAAGGCCTTAGACATAAAGAACAGAGTAAACCATTGAGCTATACCCTCACAGAATCTGACATGGCAGGACATGTCCTTCAGCACTCAGGGATGTCAGAAAATTGTGTCTTTCACTTGGAGCTCATTGGAATCAGAAATTTTAATGTTTTGATAAATAAAAGCAAATTCACTAAAGGCTCCATTAGATCTCAAGAAGTTGTAGGGAAGGGGGGCAAAAGGAAGGAATCTCAAATTCTTTTATTTTATTTCTCATTAAAAATACGAAGGAAAATAAAATATGATGAAAATTCTTTATAGAAGGATGGAGGAAAAAAGTGTATTGAGCTTATAGTTTTTTATATATTTAAAAACTATAATATGTTATTATGGATACTATATACTAATAGCATATAATAAAAAAAAACCCTATACAGCACCACTCGGTGATTTTGATTGCTTCCTCCAAATATAGACTAAATAAGGGTAATCAATTTTACCTATTATAAGCTATTAGTATATAGCATACATAATAACATATTAATTAATACATAGCTTTCCTTTATACTTTTCCTCAAGTTTTGCATGATCCACATTGACCCTAAACGTGCTTAAAAGGGAGGTTTGTAGCTACACCTAGTTTGTATCTAGATATTTGAATTTAAACCCATCATACAATAAGGAAACTTGCTTAGCATTGTTGATAACTCACTATATATCATTTAGAAGAAGAAAATACGGAAAATCCAAAAGGATGTTAAGAACAAATAACATAAATTGGAGACAGCACTCAAATTTTGGAACCTAAACACCAACCTCCTCTTTGTCGTCATACGACCAAAAACAAGGGAAAGAAAATCCAAGAAACTTATGATGAATAACAGAAAAAGACAATCAATATGACAATATCATTAACCGAAGATACAAAAAGTGCAATCACTATGACACTTCAAAAAGGATACACCGTAAGTTAGAGACAAGATCCTTGGGTACTAATATTCTTCCAGTTGACTGAAGAGCACGGCTGACATGCTTCTGGATAGCACATAAAGCACAAAATCCAGCAATACGACCTTCATTCACATTAAGACAGACATTAGAAATAAAGCATGGCTACAACATACTGGCCTCCTAAACTCAGGTTCAAAGTGAAACAGTCACAAATTAGATAAATAACAAAATGATACAAATACTAAAAAAATATAATTTAGAAAAAATAGAACAGGGGGCAAAATTACTAACAGAATCTTAGTAAAGATAGTTCAATCAAGAACTTGTTTACTCAATCTAGATTATCTTGGTTATAGGGGTTGCAATAAAAACAACAAATAGAACCCAGGGACTACATCAAAACTTCAAGCACATTACTATGCCTGTCCAAGCTCAATCAGTTACAATGTCAATTGCGCAAGAACAAGTGAAACATGTGAAGTACGATAAATTCAAAATTTTATTCACTTTGATGGAAATTTAGATAATCTTAAAATCCTAAAGTCGTAAACAGGAAGAGTAGAACAAGGGCTCATTATAAATGTTAAATTCTTTACTCAGTAGTCCACTCCATCTTGCCCTCAAAGGAACAATTCTGGAACAAGTTAATCCAAGAAACCCTACATGTTTAAAGCATGCATAGAGGGAGTTGGGCACGTTTGAGCACAATTCTGTTTATGCATATAAGGGATTTAGGGACTATGGACTTATCAGATCCCATAGTTTGTACTTCTAGTATATACTCTATGCATAGCATAATATTCAGAATAATTCCTAATGAGGACACTTTAAAACAAATTGAAGTCTAATGCAAAATCTATCGGAAGCATGAAGTAAAGAGTAAAATATAACCAATTTCAAGAAAAATAGTAGGATTTAAAGAGTTAAAACTATGTCATACCATACAAAAAATCAAATACTAAAGTTCAGTCTAAAAAAACATGAATTTAATATATTAAACCATGTGTGTGTGTGTGTGTGTGAGAGAGAGAGAGAGAGAGAGAGAGAGAAAGAGAGACTTACAAGAATTTTGATGCTTTCCACTTTGCAAATATGCTGCTAAAGGCTCTGTATAAGTCAGGCATTGCAATACTGAATTAAGATAACAGGTATTTCCCAGATTTTCCAAACCAGCACCCTGTAAAATTATTTATGCCACCTACATATATAGTTAAGCCATTGGATAACTCCATGTACCAAGTGCAACAGAATTGAATAGAGACGCCAAATTCAACAAAATAACTTAGTTCCAAATAAATTTGAACTGAAGACCACCAACTTAACAGAAGACATACAACAAAAGGAAAACATTGATCCAAAGAGGAAATGACTTGTGAAGAAGTTGATCAGAAGCAAAAACACAACAAAATATTCAACAGTTGAAACAAATTCAAAAGGAACAAAATTTACTCAACGGCAGAGCACATGCCAACAAGAAAACTATTACTATCAATCAATAGCTGCAGAAAACGACATTTAACTGAAATGTGAGAAGTTATACATAAAGTCACTGACTGAAGAAACAAGCTTGTTTTTTTTTTCAAAATAGTATAGAAATATTATCTTTCTTATGGTTGATGACTCAAAAGACATCGAGTAATAGGGTGAACAAAACCATAATCAACTAAAATAGCAAAGAACATAATAAAATATTTTCACAAATGGTTGAAACTTGAAAGAAGAAGACGTTTTAAACAAAACCCAAATTGAGCATATACCAAAAGAACACAACTTGAGCAAAATCAAACTCAACAAAATATTAAAAACCCAAAAGAATTATAGAAGACGTTTTAATCAAACTCAAATTGAAGAACAATCCCTATGAAGTATGACATATACAGAAAAGGAGATGAAAAAAATTTCAATCAAAACCTCCCAAACTTCTAAAACTAAACAAAACCTATCTGAAAAGCTCATACAGACAAGAAACTCCATAGTAGAAAATATCGCAAACCGGAAATAATTTCCAAAAACACACAAAAACAGCTTACAATTCTCCTAAATGTGATCCCAATACTGAGCTCCGGATCCAACCCGTTCTCCACATGATCAGACCCATCTTGCTTCTTCCCACTCGAAGCCGCCGGACCCGTACTGTGCCCGGGCCGCTTCGGATCGGTGGTGGGGTTCAGAGTCTCTAGTCGAAAACCTCCGCCGCCGTTAGTGAAGCCGGAGAAAGGCTTTCTTGCGAGATGAAACTCGATTCTTCTGTGGAAGAAGGACCCAGTTGAAGACGGGTCCGGCGAAGCCGAGTAGGGACCATTTTCCTGAGTATTGGCTTCCGGGTTGGAGATCAGCGCTTCCGCCATGACACCTCCGTAATTGAGTCAATAGAGCTCCAAGATTTGACCTTTCTATTCTCTCCAGACTCCCCTCCGTCTTTTGTATGCGCTTGGTGTTTCGGCTTCTGCGAAAGAGAGAGAAAAAGGGAAGAGAATGATGCTATTAAACCCCACACTCCCCCGAGTCGGCACTTCGTGGTTTACGCAGAAGGATGAAAAGTAGGCAAAAGTCTCAATCCAAAAAGCCCATTTCCACTAACTCTATATTCCTAAAGCTCACCCAACCCACAGGCCCAATACGAATCCCTCGCCTAAGACATAGTTTGAGTTTAGACGGTTGTTTTGGTCACTCACTCTCCGATGTGGGATTCGAGGGAGCCTTATTGAACCGGAGTCTTGCAAAACTGAAATATGCCAACATCTTGATCTTTGCACTGTGAAGCATTTAAAATATATATAATATAATTCCAGAAGTTAAAAATAAAGATAATAATTTATTATTTATCTAATTTTATAGGGCATATCAAAATAAGATAAATTAATTTTAAAAATAATAAAATATATAGTTATTAAAATCTAAACAACTTTCTATAATAAAATCTTATAAAACAAGAATAATTACAAGTTAAATATATTTAATAAAAACAGAAATGCTATAATTTTAATAAATCTTCGTGTTATTTTTTTGTAATTTAATCTATCAATATTAATAATAAAATGATGAAATGTAATTAAAAATAATAAAATATATAGTTATTAAAATCTAAACAACTTTCTATAATAAAATCTTATAAAACAAGAATAATTACAAGTTAAATATATTTAATAAAAACAGAAATGCTATAATTTTAATAAATCTTCGTGTTATTTTTTTGTAATTTAATCTATCAATATTAATAATAAAATGATGAAATGTAATTAAAATTTTTATATATTGTTAATTTTTAAGAATATATAAATTATATATTTGTAACGGCATTAGATCAACCATGATTCAATCACAGGTCTGACTATTAAATCATGAATTGATAAATTTTTTTATTTAATGATCGTTGTGAAAACATTCCTATAACCTAAGGAATTACAAAGAATAGTCTTTTTTATAATAAGTTTCATTTATTTTTCATAATGTTTTGCTTTGACACATGGAGAAAAAATATATATATAATTTACAGCATTTTAAATTGGAGAGGCTCATTCAGGACAACTTTCCAAGAAGAAAAATGAAAATAAAAGAGCAGACTAGCTTTTTTTTCCTTGTATCAATTTTCTCCTTTTCTTTTCTTCTCAACCTTTTTTTTTTCAAAATCAAAGATTAAAATAAGGGATATATAAAGGGTGGAATTAGAGTAAAGGGCAGTGGGCATGGAAAGAGTAGCCAATGGGATTCAGAAATATTAATTGATCAACCTGCTAGGCCTAAACCTCTACATGGAATCCTTGGAGAGTTGTCCACAAGCGGGCAACCGTGTAAAATGTTTCTCATCTGCAGTGTTTCCGGCTTGATTCCAACACAACCTGCAGGAGAATCATGAACAATTCTTTTGTAGACAAATTTCCATCAGTGACCTTGATCTTGATCAGTGAGGGAGGTGAAGACCATGACCTAGCTACTTCATTTCAACTCCCCACCCAATATACAACAGTAGCAAAGAGCATATTCTTGAGGCAAGGTTTGTAGCATTATGAATAAATGAAAGGGGTTCAACTTCATCTCTGAAACAAAAATATTAATTGTTCCCTTTCTAAAGAGAAGCATACTAAGTTATAGTCAGCTTCAGAGTTCCTCATTTTGGAAGACAATATTAGACAAATACATGCAACACCACCAAATGATCTCCACCTGTTTTTGGCTCTCTGAACACATCCTTTAGCTATGAATCATAATCATGATGGTATTAAGCTAACTGGGATTTAGTTTGTGCAACAAAACAACATCTATAATTCTAAACTAAAGACGTACCATTGATGGCCCCAAATGCTTCAGTTCAAATCAGTAATGGTGATTAGCATTTGGTTCACTTCTACGCTGATAAGAGACAGTTATTTGAAAGATTCTATGTTCAAAATTGTTTCTTCTTAATTTCCCAAGTAATTTTAGTCGTTTTCCCAAGATTTTTTCTTTGTAGAGGAGGGGAGGAAAAAACAAAATATTGAAAAGGGCATAGTGGGTTGTGTAATTTTTCTTGGGTTTGGAGAAGCACTGTTAGATGGTATAAGTAAACAGAAAGAAGCTTCTTTAATTATGTCAAGTAATAAAGCTTTAATTGGGATTTTGGGCATATAATGAAGCTAAGGTAAGAAGGAATTAATTAAAGGAAAGAAATATGAGGTTGGGTGAGAGAGAAGAGTGGCTATGGAGTCATGGTTTTTGTTGAGTTGCACAGTTCGGCCATGGATGACAAGTGTTGAAGGCATCAAAAACGTAACTCCACTGTCTTGTTGCTCAGTCTTGTCCACCTCTTCTTCCCCTAAAAGACGCCCCTTTTTTGTTACTGTCTGCAAACCCATCTCATCACTTGGATCCATCACCCTTGTTTCACTCCATTAACCCTCTCTCTCTCTCTCTCTCTCTCTCTCTCTCTGAGCTTTCCTTTTTCCCTCAACCAACCCTGCATCTCTCTAATCTTCCTAATGAAAACAAAATGACTTCCCCTTCATCATCTCTCTTCCTCATCTTTTTGCTACTCTCTCATCTGTTTACCCATCAAAGTTATGCCATGAGAAAACTTCAAGGTTCAATCTCTCTCTCTCTCTCTCTCTCTCTCGCTCTCTCTCAATGACTGCTGTTTGGATGCTGAGACTTTTTTTTGGTTTCTTTCTTTTGGTGATTTAGGTTCTGAGATAAAAATAGAGAGGGAGCCATTAATGGATCTTGCCGAGAAGGTAACCAATCACCCTATTATCTCTCCTTTTTTTTTTTTTTGAGAATTTCCTTTTTCTGAGTGTAAAAATTGTGTTCTTTTTCATATCAGTTATCAGTTGAAGGTGGCGGTGATGATATTCAAAGAAAAGAGTTGCATGAAGTACATTCAGGACCCAACCCCATCAGCAATTCTACCCCTCAACAATGGTGGAAAACAAAGTTAGAAAGAAAACCATAACTCTCATCTCTCAAAACCTTTTCTTTCTTAATTTCCATCTATATATACATATTTTATTGAGTGGGAGATTGGAATTTTGATAGTAGTTGATCAATAAAGGCCTTGTTTCGTTCATCATCATCACTCATGTTTATTCCCATTATCATCTTGTTATCATGTCATCTATGAAAAGAATATTAGAAAGGCAAATGATGTATTTCTTATTTGTTGCCCACCCTTTTTTCTTTTTTGATTAAAAAAAAAGAGAGAGAGAGTTTCAATCATGTTGTTGCATATTGGAGAATAATTAATTGGATGAAGCTTAACAAAGTTGGATCATATGGTTTTTTTCTATTTCCTGGTAAGATTAATATATTAGAAAGGTAATCAGTAGATTAGAAAGTGATGCTAATTTTAAATTATAAGATAATATATACATACTCCTAATTTTTTTAAATTAATATCACCTCATTTTGTGTAAAGAAACACATTTGATAGAAGTAGGTTTTCAATCATACACCGAATCTTAGGGCAAATAGTCTAAGCCAGATTGTTGGTCCTTATTATTGATTTTGAAGCCTAAACTTTAGAATAGATTCCATTATAAAGGAAATAGCAAGATACTATTGGTCAAAGAAAACCATTCAACTTTAATTTTTAAGAGTATCCTAAGTTAGAAAATAAAAATTGGATAAGAGTAAAAAATTAATCATTTTGAAGACTTTTTATATTAGAACTATTACAATCTTTCGGCTGTGATATTTTTGAGTGTTTGTACTTGTTTCATTCATAATGAGTGTTCACTCACGTGTATGACATGTATACTCGTTTTAAAGGACAAAGTAAATTAAATTGTCTTCTATTAATTCTTCTTAATATGTCATGTTTTCGAAAATTAGAAAAATAATTTATTTTGTTTTTTGTTTTTACCACTTGATATAATATTTGTTTAATACAATCATTCAAAAGCAAACGGCCAAAATGTCATTTAAAACTACTTTTTCTTCCTTTTTGAAAGACTATTATCATATCATAATAACATACTTATTTTACTTTCTTGGGAAAAGAGAAGATTGAAATCACAGCAATACCGACACAAATGATAATTGAAGATGCTATTTTTGAGGATGTAGGAAGTTTCGAATTTTGTAATTTATTATAGCGTTGGTGGTATCGGTGATAATGAAAAAAATGGGATCATATTATAACAACGATTGTAATAATAATGATGATGATGGCAATGATGGTAACAAAATTGGTAAGGAGGGAAGACAAAAAGGACTTGATTTTGATCCTAGGACCCTATAAAAATGTTTTGAATTATTGCATTGTCTTTGATAAAGATTTTCTTTGTCTAGTCATAGTTGCTAAAAAGAAGGGAAAAGGGACATATTGAAAAGCAAACTGAAAAAAGGAAAGCAAATGTTGGCTTTTGGAAAAGTTTAAAGTGATTCAAAGAAATGTTACCAACTCTGATCCACACTGCCTTTGTGAAAAGCACAGTCAAACTCTGCTCCCTAATATTCTTTGTCTCGGACTCTTGGCTCTTAACTCAAAATGTGTCTCAACTCCCTAATCTTCAAAGTATGCATGTATAATGTATTTGAATGTGTCTCAACTAAGGAAGTCTAATGTTTTATGCCCCCTTGGTAGTAACATTTTTTAAAATAATGCTTAAAAATTAATTTTCAAGAACAGGTTTTATAAATGATTATATATTTTCAAGAACAAAATTTTGAGTGTGTCTCAACTCAAGTAATTTTCTCGATTTTTTTCTTTGTGAATTCATCGTACACCAATAGATAATTTAAAATTTCTTCCAATTATTTCATAGAGTATTATTTGTCACCATATTTAAAAATAGAAGTTCTATTTAAAAATCACCATATTTTTATAGCAACTACTCAAAATTCATTTGTCATCCCAAAATTGTCCAACATGTTTTTAGAGGTATAAAATTATTTTTTATTTTTAAAAAAAAAAAACAATTGATTTTAAAAGCAATTTTCAAATAAACTTGCATCTCTCTTTCAGTTTTTTAAATAGGAAATTATAAACCAAATGGGTCTAATTTTGTTTTATACTTAGAAATTGAAATTGTTAAAAAAAAATTAAAAAGTGATCGGTTCAACCAATAACTTGGTTTGATTCTATTGATTCGATCAGTTTTTGTCACATCCCTAATTTGATTATCATTGTGGGTTGAATCTTCAATTTAATGTTTGGAATGGTCATCATACGAACATGGTTAGTCTCATTTTCTTTGAAGCCCAAGCCCATTCATGGGGCCTATTGCAACCCTCACAAGCATGACTGAGGCTCAAACTAGAGATTTGGGTTGGCTCAGGTTCTTTGTCAAGGTCCTAATTATATAGATGTTCCCTCTAAACCCAATAACAGCATTAAAAATAGCTTAGAGTGTCTGGAATTTCTCTCCTAATAGATATTACAAAAAATATTTTTAAATCTTTTTTTATTTTTTAATTTACTTTTGTGAAAAAGGGTTTCAAATTAAATTGGGAGGAATGATTTGATGAAGTTAATCTCTATAATTGTTAAGTGGGCACATCTAATAATACAATGATCATTAATTGGTATCTAGATGTCCTTATATGCTTCATAACAATAAAAAAATTGTGTCTAACATATTTAAATGCCAATTATTAATTTGTTTCAATAATTTCATATCTATTTCATTAATTAATTCATTTCCTTGTTTTCTCTTTTTAATTTCTATGCGGGATTTCAAAAAACGTATACTAAAGAACATTTTTAATACTTATATTATAAAATTTTTAAAGTGTTAAAAATATTAGAAATACTTTCTAAAATCACTATCAAACAAGTTTTAAGAGTATATTTAATAGTATTTTAAATCAAAGTATTTTTAGTGAAAGTATTTTCTCTACGAGTATTTTTAGAAGGATTACTTATCAAATGTTTTTTCATAAAATACTATTAGTAATTTTTCATCACTAAATATTTTTTTTTTTAAAAAAAAAAAGTGTTTCCTAAAATTTGTTAAACATCTAAGAGTCTGTCTGATAGTAATTATAAAAAGCATTTTTAACCCTTTTAATATTTGAAAAATAAAATTTTTTTTGAGGAAGCAACTAGAAGGGAAGCAAATGGGCTAGACTGCTAATCTTCTGGAGTAGTCTAAGCCTAGGAAAGAGAAAATAATCGTCAATGAGAAGAAAGATGTTGTGTCGGGTGACTGGAATCCTCTAAGGTCAACTGAACAAGCTAACAATCGATAGAAGATACAAGTATTAAAAATGTTCAAAATATTTCCTATAATTACTACCAAACGTACTCTAAATGGTTGCCTACACTCAAGGGTAGGTGGGCTAGAGTTTTATTTTTAGGGTGTAAGGAGATGAACAAGAAATAAATTTTGTGGTAGAAAAAATTATAAGATAAGAAATAGAGAGAAAAAAGAAACAATGAAGAAAAGATGGAAAACCTTAGAGTCTTACTAAGGCCTTCTAGGAGTCTCACCTAGAATAAAATCAATGGAGGCTCACCATTGAGGGTTGCAACCTTACAATGAAAGAAAGTATAATATTATTCATCAAATTCATTCATTTGATTTACATTGATTAGCCTATTTATAAGCTTCTCTAAGAAATCCAAAGTCTACTAGGACTCTAATAATCTATTATGATTTTAATTCTAATTATAACATCCAAAGTCTACTAAGACTCTGACTCAAATTCTAATTATATTATAACTCAACTAGGTAATTCTAATTCGACTCCAACAAATATTAATCCTAATTTAATTCCAAGTAATATTAATGCTACTTTAATTACAACTAATACTAATTCTCTTTCTTAATATATATCTTGAATATTCATCCTCATCAATGAGTTCGTTTGGTAATAATTTTAGAAAGCGTTTTTGATGTTTTTAACACTTAAAATTTTTTATCATTCAAGTGTTAAAAATACTAAAAATACTTTCTAAAATCACTTTCAAACGCACTCTAATTTATTTTTTTTCATTAACACTTTTTTAAGTCAAAAGCCCTTCTTATAATCAATGTGAAACGGACTAACCAAACAGTTGAAAAATAATAATAATGGTCAACTATTAACATTAAACATCCTTTTGGTATTCATTTTTTAAAATTTATCTCTCAACCCATGTTTTCACTCAACTCTAATAAAATAAAATAATAAAATATTTATTATAAATTAACACTTTGTTTTTTTCTTTCATTTGTAAAATTATACATGTTCGCCTTCCAAATAAATAGAAAATTTTAAAGCTAATACACTTTAAATGCTAAAAATAATGGTTGAATCTCTACACTAAGTTTTAAGTATTTGGGAAAAACTAGATAAGGTTGTTGTATGTAATTTTTGGAAGTTTTTGTCGAGATTAACGTGGAGCAAGTTTGAACTAACGTTAAATTATAATAAATAAAATTAATCATTCAAATAAATTATCTTTAGTTTTACTTTGACAATAAATAAAATTAATGGTTTAGATAACATTATCTTTGCTTTTACTTCTATTGTTTAACAACAAAAATTAATAATTATTTGAAAAAGATATTTAGGTTTTACTTCTATCGTTTAACTTTAATAATTAATAAAATTAATAGTTTAGATAACATTATCTTTGCTTTTACTTCTATTATTCAAAGCGCATAATGAAATTTAGATCATTGGATAATGTTATACACCGGGACACAAAGTACAAAAACCAAATTGTATAAGTGGGTGAGAGTCTCCTTTTTATATATATATATATATATATATATATATATATATATATAGTTTTTGAGTAGAATGATATACATAAAACATATCTATAAATCCAAAAGGGTTATAAGTGGTTGTTCCTTTCACGAATGAATATGACTCGTATCTGAAAACGGATGTTAAGATAAACCTAAATCCTTAAGATTTTAGGAAACTTAGATATCCCGACAAAAGAAAATATATTGACATTGATTAAGAGAAATCCATTGAACATTCTTGAAGAGTGAAGAGTGAAGAAGGGGGGAGGATACCCTGGTGCGCAAGGTGCCATATACGAGTGGCCGATATTGCCATTCTCTGCAAACAATTTAGTGCACATTTAGGAAAATTGGACCCCAAAACCCCAAGGGGTTACCCACCCAAAAGGGCAACCAACTGCACCAAAAGCGACCCAACGTATGTTCCTTGAATGTAACCATTTCTGCACCATAGCTTTGAATCCTTTATAGCAATCATATTTAATGCCATTGCCTCTTTGGATGAATGACCAACGCCATCTCAAACACATTATCATCCACACCCAAAATATCAAAATATTTAGGCCATGTTTGGTTTTAAAACGTACGAAACAAAGAAAATAATATAGAAAGAAAAAATAAAAAAAATAAAAAAATAGATTTATATTCAATAAATTATTTTTATTTATCACTTTAAATTTATTTCAAATATTTAAAATTTTCGATATAAGATTTAATAATTTGAAAATTCATAAGCTTCTAATTAATTTGAATTATATTTGATTTTTTGGTATTTTTATAATTCTATCAAATATGGAAAAATCATTTTCTTTATTATTTTTTATTTTCTTAAGGTTATGTTTAGTTCTTGAAAAAATTGAAAGAAAATAAAGTACAAAAGTAGAAGAAAGAAATAAAAAATAGATTAAAAGTTAATAAATTATTATTTTTATGTTAATTCAAACTTATTTAGTTTATTTTAACTTTTTAGATATACAAATTAAATAATTTTAAAATATATAATTTTTTTAAATTAATCTTTATTATATTATATTTTTATTTTTATTTTTTTGTTTTTTTCATAGAATAACTAAACATGATAAAATCATTTTCTTTAATATTTTTTTTCTTTTCTTACTAATTTTTGGGAACCAAACATAACTCAAGGCTATATTTGGTTCCTAGAAAGTTTGAAGGCAAATGTAAGGATAAAAATAGATGAAAATTAGATATAAATAAAAAAACAATTGAAAATAAAAATAAATAATATAAAATTAATAAATTATTTTTATATGTTACTTTAAACTCATTTCATTTCTTTCATCTTTTCTATATAAAAATTAAATAATTTTAAAATATGTAAACTTTCAACTAATTTTAATATTTTTTTTCGTATATTTTTTGGTAAAATCAAATATGAAAAAATCATTTTTTTTAACATTATTTTTTTCTTAATACTTTATACGAATCAAACAATGCTCTTCCAAAACTAAACATAACATTACGCTACTATGACCCTTCAACGCATGATGGCACCTGACAGCATACAATCCACATTCAAATTGGATAGAGATTGTATAGATATTGTATAGTCCACATTCAAATTGGATAGAGATCGTATAGATATTGTGTGGTATGAGATTTTAGATTAATGAGGGTGTTGGGAAACATTCCAAATTCTAGTAAATACTTATTTTGTATACAAAATATTATATAGAATATTTCCTAGGTTGATATATTATTATGAGAGGAAAATGTTATGAGATGAAGATATACTTGTAAATATTATACAAAGTAGGTAGAGATGTGAGGAAGAATGAGAGACACTCGATAGAATAAGAGACTTGTGATTCAAACTGTAGATACAAGAGATGTTTTGAAAACTCAATAATTGTATTTAGTTTTATCCTCTATAATATTTTTATGGTGTAATGAATTTTTTTTTCTAATTCGTAGACGTAGGCATAGTTAACCGAATCATGTTAAAACATTTTATACTTTTGTGTTGATTGTTTTATTTTTATATTCTTCATCTAAATTATTTACACTAAACCTTTGCTAGTACAAATTAAGAGTAAGAGAAACAAATTTTTTTTTTTTTTTTAAAAAAAAACTTTTAGAAGAAGATAAAGAAGACCGACACATGAATGCAAGGAAAAGCAAAAGAAAAAAAAGAAAAAAAAAAAGGGAAAAACAAAAAATTGAAGGAGCAAGGGAAGAATATGAACACGTAAAGTTTCAGCTCTCAATTTCAAGGTCATCATGCCTAATAAGAGCATCACGAGACAATTTGGTCAAATGGGTTCTAGGTTTTTCATTGATTCGCATTTTTTAAAAAATATTCTTTGAAAAAGAATTTCATCATAAAAAATTTTAATATACATGATTAAATGCTAAATTTTGACTGATAAAACTGATTAACTCTTATGCATAATATGATATATATAGAAGGCTCCATTCCATGAGGGTAGAGAATTTTATTCCTATTTTCTAAAAATACATTAATGTCAATAGTATAAATTGATTAAAGTCATTCTCTTAAATAGCCCTTTAACAAAACTTGCATTGCGCATAAATATTTTAAAATTTTAACATTATTGAGATAGAATTTTCATTTTACGAGTCAAAATATGAGAGGTTTATTTTAGAAAAAAGATTATATATATATAAAAAAAGATAGTAACATTTAACTCAATGTTAAACACATTTTATCTCATAAAAGAGTTTAATAACATGTGTAATCCACTTTATTTTTCCACATTTTGCACATGTTATTCATGTTTCCTCTATTTCTTGAAGTAAACAAAGTTTTTTTCATCATAATTTGTAATGTGTCGGTTTGACTTTAATAATCGACTGTAAAACCATAATAAATAGTCATACTAATTACCTTGATTCAACATACTTCAATTATAGGTTAAGAGTTGGTATCCTTATTTTCTTTCCCGTTACGACATTATTTGATAAAAAATATCTATTTCTCTTAAAATATTTTTTATTTACCTTTTTATATGTCTTTTTTTATAAGGGTTTTGGAGCGTTTTTGTTTTTTTATTTTTTCTATTTCTAGATATGTGTGTGTATATAATTTTCAACGCTTCTATGTGAATATGATTTAGAGGAAAAGAAATGGAGTGAAAAAGAGCTTAGAAACAGAGATGTGTGTATGATTATAGAGAAATTATTGGATAGGGGGGTGGGACAGAGCTGCCTTAAAGCTGTAGGCATGAGGGACAGCTGTGGGATCAATTTTAAGGACACCCCACAAGGACCTTTGCAAACTGGCCTGCCAAATGCCAAATTGGAAGTATGCAACTTGTCCTTTTTTCTCTTTGCGTTCTTACTTCTTCGTCTGCTTCTTCTTTCCTTTTCTTCTGTTTTTTCTCGATTCAAGAAAATGGTAAAATGGAGAATGGAGGACAGTCCATTGTCCTTCACTAGTGGTCCTTGTGTTCTTAAGAAGGTCAGGACAACATTGTTTAGTCCCCACAACTGGGAGACCACTCTCCACTCTCTACCTATCTCCTTTAATGGACCCTACTAAAAATAACAAAAATATAATTATTAGTAAATATAATTTAATTTCAAAATGTAATATGTTGATCTCTCTTAAACTATGTTGAGGGAGATAAAATAGGAAGGAAAAATGAAAAAAAAAAAACATAAAAATGAATTCAAAGCCAATAAATTATTTTTATTCTTTTTAAAATTTATTTCATTTAATTTCCTCCAATGCATAAGGATTAAATAAACTTAAAATGCATAAAATTTTAGCTAATTTTAATAATATTTGATTTTATTTTATATTTTTTAAGGTAAAACCAAAATATGAGAAAATCAATTTTGTATTTTTTTGATTCCCTTGCTACTTTATGAGAATCAAACATAGCTTTGAGATTTGAAGTACTTTAATTTTGAGTAGATTTTATATTTGTGAAATATAATTTTATAAAAAATAAAGAATAAATTTGAAGTTTCACATAGCATATTTTTGTAAGTATGAAAATTAAAAAATGATGGTCGTTTCACATATCATCCTAGTAATAACTCTTACAAGGGATTTATAGGAATTTTGCGATATCAAATATTAAAAATTTTGTTTGATTTACCCTAGATGAGATGGTTAAAATCTCATTTAAGAGAAATATTTTTTTAGCTAAGATAATTAAAATTATTAAAAATATTTCTAATGTAAGTATTATACACTAAAAATGTTTATCTAAATCACTCTCAAACGAATTTTCAATATCATCAACCAAACATCATGCTCCCATACATTTTATTTTTATTTCATCAATTTATATTTTTACACGGATAACAACACAAAATCCAACAAAATTTGAATGATCAAGGAGTCAATGCAATTCTTATAACATAGTGAAGCCTTTGTTTTCTACCTAATGACAATTACATTCCACTTCCTTAGTGATTATGACATACCAACAATCTCCCATTTTTTTTGGTCTCTCTAATTTAGAAAAGATTTTGGACTTAGGTAACCATATTTATTGACACCACTCCCAAGTGATAAATACAATATTTGGCTTTAAAAGTGAAGTGGACGTAGACATATGACCACAAAATCAAGTAACAACATGACCTAATTGCCAGGGGAGGTATAGTACCTCTCAATCCTACTATCTCTCTCTCGTACACACAAAAGTTTGGTATAAAATTATTTTTTGAAGACCTGGAAAAAGCCCAGATGACGATGGGGATCGAGTGGGTGTGACCGTGTGAGCTACCCTTGAGCTCGGACGCTTTTTGGGTTGGAGTCTTTGGAAATGCTCAACCACAAGCTGCCATATAAAACTCACATTTATATTAAGTTTATTGCTTTAGGGGGGAAAAGGACCAACTTGCAATTTTTATTTTTTTTTATTCCTTAATGGTAAAATCCAAGTGGGTTATTTTGTTCCCAATTGGATTGAAGTGGTCAAAAGTTTTTCTTTTTCTTTTTTAAATTCCAATAAATGAAATGTGTGAAATCAAAAGTTTGGTGAATCATTCAAAATTAAGATCATATCTTATAAGATAAAATGAAACAACATAAGTAATGAGATTACGATATAAACTGTTATTTTTTGATATTAAAAATATAAAAAAAGATTTTTTTTTCATTTAAAATAAGTCAAACGGTCTAATAATTGTCATTAAATATGAGATAATTGGGATCCTTCTTTTAATTTATAATAGAAATTATTTATATTTAATAAATATTTATAATATTTTATATTTTTAAAATTAATTTTTTTTTCATATCTTTCATTTTTTTCCATTTCTCATTAAATAATTTTTTTTTTCCATTGGCTTTTATTCTTTTTAGAGCCAACTCTTATATTACTTTATAATAAAATTAATTATAGTGTAAATAAAAAATTATTTTGTAGGATTATAAAAAATGAAAAAGCCAAGAATTTAGAATTCATAAAACACGGCTAGTTCCGCGTTCCTCCGTAACAAGTTTCTGCATATAAAATAAATAAAAATATATAATATAATATAATAAAAAATAAAAAGGGAAAAATACGTATTTAAAGAGACACACACCGCACAAACTTCGTATCGAACTCTTTCTCTCCCTTCTGTGATTAGGTCTGTTTGGTTTCTGGGAAAATTCCTAGAAAGTGGGGCTGAGGTGAAGTGATTTGGGAGGAGAGAGGTTCTTATCTGGTGACGACTTCAAAGGGAATTGTTCTTGGGAAGGGATAAATGTGGATGATTTTCTTGCATTAATTTCTTTATATTTTTTAATAAAATTTTTGTTATAGATTCACTGCTGTGCTGTGATCAGAATCAGAAGAAGAACAACAAGAGGGAGCGGAGGAGTTTCAGTTTTTTTTGGTTGTGGAAAGATGCAGAAAGATCTGCCAAAGAAGGTTTCTGATTTTGTGAATCTTGCCATAGTTTAAGAAACATAAGATCTGGTTAAGCTTGTTGTGCTCAGTTTGCTTGCTGAGAAATTGAAGGAAAAGAAAGGAATTGGAGTTTTGAGTCTTGGGTTTTTCGTTCCTTGGGGAACTCTTGAGAAAGCAAAAACATCGTTTCAACTATTTGGCATAGTTGAGTTGGAGTTTTCAATTTTTGGGAACTGCAAACTACATAAGACATAAACAGTCGAAATTTTCTTTTCTTTCCAAGTTTTTCTCAGCAACCAAAAGGGGGTTTACGATTTTTTTTTTTGGTTCTTTTGTTACCTGTGAAGGACTCAACTATTTTGTTTTTGGTTCAATGGTTGAGATTATTGTGTTTTGCCTTAGTTTTTGCAGTAAAGATTGATCTTCTGGTTCTAAGATGTTTAATACAATTAAGCTTTAATTTGACCTTTTTTCCATTTCTGAGGTTTCAATGAGTGCTTGAAATCATAATTTGGTTACAATAACAAATGCTTATGATTATAATTTGGTTTTTTTCCCCTCCGATGTAGCATTCTTTACTTGAAAATTGGACTGTATCTTGTTACTGGTTTTGTTAGAATTCATATCCAAGAAAAGAATCTAGTCTCTTAGATTCTGATGTTTGATGCTGCACTATTGCAAATTGCTTGCTAATGACCTTTATTTAGAACCAAGTTCTGTTCCCTAAGGCGAAAGCTTTTATTGATTCATATGTTCCTTCAATTTCCTGATGGACTTTCTTAGCTTTGGTACAGTGTGAGAGCAAGAATTTAACCTTTTTTTCGGGTGTGATGGTGATGAAACAATGAACTGATTATTGATTTTTTCTTGGTTGGTACAGTTCAAAGTTTGGACACTACTAGGCTTTTACTTTGTTTTCTTAAGTGATTAAATTAGTCTGGTTTGGACTTTCTTTCAGTATCAACTAATTTTGTCGGTGTGGAATTACATGGATTCTCACTATAAGACGAATTTAGTTAAATTTATTCTTGATCTTGTTAATAAGTCAATTGTTGCATATATTTTTATATGTGTGTGTGTATTTTTAATATGTTTTCATTGGCCTACCTTTAGTGAGTTATGGGCATCCATGGATCTGAATTTCCTTTTTTATTTTCGTTTTCTAAAATCTACAGGGCCTAAAAGAGAAGGACTTCTTCACTGGGTATGGTGAGGCCAATCGGTATAAAATTCTTGAAGTTGTAGGGAAGGGAAGCTATGGAGTTGTTTGCTCTGCCATAGACACACACACTGGGGAAAAGGTGGCTATAAAGAAAATAAATGATATTTTCGAGCACATTTCTGATGCTATTCGGATCCTGCGTGAAATCAAGTTGCTAAGGCTTTTACGTCATCCTGATATTGTTGAAATCAAACGCATCATGTTGCCACCGTCAAGTAGGGAGTTCAAAGACATATATGTTGTTTTTGAGCTTATGGAGTCTGATCTTCACCAAGTGATCAAAGCTAATGATGATTTGACTCGTGAACATCAACAGTTTTTCCTTTACCAACTGCTACGCGCCTTAAAATATATGCACACAGGTAACGTTTCTCTGTATGCATTTTGCTTATGCCATGAAATATACATACATGTAAATGTCTCTTCTATATATTCGGGTTTATGCCTATATTTATTTGGTAATACATGTGGCAGTCATCCTTGTTAGCAGCATATTTGTTGCCTTCATTGTTGCAACCTATCTTTTTTTTGATAGATAAAAAGGGAAATATATTAAAAAGGGCTGCCAAAAAAGCAGCCCAAGGTATACAAAAAGTATACAGCTACCACCAGCCTCCACCACAAAAACACCAATATACAAAAAAAGAAATACAACCAGCCCGCCCTCACCAATGACCCAACCAATCTAGAAAGCAAAAAAGAGTTAAGAGGAACATCATCTAAGTGCCCCTTTGCTTCCGACCAAAGATAAGAAACAAACGAACTTTTTAGCCTTTGGATAAAGAGCTCTTCCCCTTCAAAGGCGATTCTATTTCTCGCATTCCACACTATCCAAAACAAACATAAAGGTTCAGCTTTCCACACCTTCCTACGCTTCTTGTCCTCAAACGGCCCATGCCATCCTAGAAGAGTTTCTCTAACTGACTCAGGTAACACCCAGGACACCTTAAAAAGGGCAAACAATAGCTCCCACAAGACTCGTCTTTATACAATGGACAAGGAGATAGCCTATGGATTCTTCCTCAGCACGACAGAAAAAACATCTATTCACCAAAGACCACCCCCTTTTCTGGACTTGATCCAAAGTTAAGGCTTTTCCCCAAGTCGCCTCCCAAGCGAAGAAGCTATCTCTAGGATGCACCCACGCCTTCCATATATTGCTCCAAGGAAAAGAAATCAAAGTCCCCGGTTCCAAATCCATATAGAGCGACTTCATAGTAAACCATCCTTAGTCTTTATCCAACACACCCTATCTTCCTTGTCCTTGTTCACCGTCATCCCATCCAAGCAAGAAAGAAACCTCTCCGCACTTCCCACTTGCCAATCATTTAGGGGTTTAGAAAAAGAAGGGCTCCAACCCCCCTTCCCAAGGATAGGAAAATCCCAAGCATCCTCCACCCACGCATCCTTAGAACATGCTAAGGAAAATAAAGACGAAAAAGATTCTCACAATGGATCAATCCCACATCACTTGTCCTTCCAAAATTTGACCCTTTGTCCATTACCTACATCAAAGGATATTTTACTACTCACAAGCCCCCACTCCTTCCTTACAGCGTTCCAAACACCTACACCATGTCCCTCCGTAACCTCCTTAGAACACTACCCCCCTTCTTCTTCCCCATACTTCCCACTGATAACACGCTTCCAAAGGGCCTCTTTTTCAATAGCATAGCGCCAACTCCACTTGCTTAGAAGAGCCTTATTGAGAATTGTAAGACTCTTCACTCCCAAGCCCTTTTTCTTTTTGTAAAGGCAAACTGTATCCCACCACACTAGATGTGTTTTCCACTCAAGAGTCCTCTCACCCCAAATAAAGCTCCTTTGAATCTGCTCTAATCTCAACCTCACCGGCCTTGGAATGCACAACAAGGACATAAAGTAAATGGGCAAACTAGACAGGGTGCTTCGAATAAGAGTAATCCTCCCTTCTTTGGATATGTATTGTCTCTTCCACATGGCCAATTTTCTTTGAAACCTCTCTTCCACACCATCTCAAACTGCTACGGACTTAAAGAGGGGATCAAGTGGGAGTCCTGGATAAGAGGATACAAGCCTACCCACCTTAGAACCCATATCAAGAGCCAACTCCTCAATATCATTCACTTCTCCCACTGGAATTAACTCACTTTTCTCCAAATTTATTTTTAGCCCATAAATTGCCTCAAACCACATTAGCAACCGGCTTAGATATGTCATCACCCCTTCGCCACCCTTACCCCTCGCTTGGCAGCCCTTTAAAAAGCCCCCACTGACTGTTTTTTTTATGAAACAGCTGAGAGCCTCCATAGCCACAACAAATAAGTAGGGTGATAGGGGATCCCTTTGTCTTAAGCCTCTAGAGCTCTGAAAGAAACTAGTTGGAGTGTCGTTGACCAAAACAGAGAAGCTTGCTGTAGAGATGCACCATTTCATCCATTCAATTCACCTTTCACCAAAACCCATCTTATGCAAAATCAAAAGTAGAAAAGTCCAATCCACATGATCGTAAGCTTTCTCTATATCAAGCTTGCATAAAACACCACAATAGTTCTTTTTCAAAATGGAGTCGATGACCTCATTAGTAGTAAGAGAAGCATCCAGAATTTGTCTACCCTCCACACAAGCATTTTGAGCCTCTGAGATCACTTTTCCAACCACCTTTTTTAGCCTATTGGCTAACACCTTAGCTAACCATTTATACAAACCGCCCACCAAACTGATTGGTCTAAAATCCCTTAAATCCTCTGCACCCCCCCCTTTTTCTTTGGGATTAACACCAGAAAGGTTGCATTTAAGCTCTTCACAAATCTTCCATTTTCATGAAACTCCCTAAAGAAACCCATGACTTCAACTTTCACAAACTCCCATGAAAGCTACCAAAAAGCCATTGGAAAGCCATCCGGTCCTGGAGCTTTCTCACCTCTAAGGTCCATTAGAGCCCCGAATGCCTCCTCCTCTAAAAAGGGCTCCTCCAACCTATCTTTTTAGTTCTCATGCTTCATCAATGAGGGCATTTGCAGTTATTCGCCCTTCAATTCAAGCATATTTAGCCCTAATACAGGCTATTTAATGTCCTTCCTTTTCTGGCTTTTTCTTTTCCCTATTTGTTTGTTCATTGGTGATTTTCTGAATTCTTGTTTTTCTATTGCAGCAAATGTGTATCATCGAGATCTTAAACCCAAGAATATATTGGCAAATGCAAATTGCAAGCTCAAAATTTGTGATTTTGGATTAGCAAGAGTTGCATTTAATGATACCCCTACAACAATATTTTGGACAGTACGTTGTTATTGATATTGCCTTTTTTGCATATGCAATTTATAGATGTTTATTATTTTCTATGTATTTGTGAAACTATATCCTTTTTAGTGTTGCTTATCATATACCTTGCAGGACTATGTTGCTACAAGATGGTATAGGGCTCCGGAGCTGTGTGGGTCATTCTTCTCTAAGGTATGGTTTTCCCACCATGTGCGTCCTGTTTGTGTTCAGATCCGATGGAAAATAATTGGCATGTGGTCTATGGTTTCATAGATAAAAATGATTGGTACTCTTTTTTTATTGGTTTCTTTGTTACATGCCCCTATTTAAGCAAGGTGGACATGCATAGCTCTTTCTAAGTTCATTTAACTTTAATTGATGGGTTTTGCCTCAGCAGACCTGTTACTAGATTTTATTTGTATGTTTTTTCATCATGGCTCTGTTTAAATATTTTTGTTTGCCCATAATAATATTTATATGGACTTCTCTTTAGGGTCTATTGTAAATTTTCTAAAATCATATTTGCTATTTCATTTTGCATTGGCCATTGTTTTTAAGAATATTGGCTTATATGATATTTAGGTTATATTAGTTCCTTTGACTTTGGATGCATATTGAGAATATCCTAATATCGTCAGGGAGGGTCTTACATTAGATGAACCCATTTTCTAGCTCTCAATTTTTTGCACTATATATTAGAAAAGATATTAAAGAGGAATGCAAGGATTCCAATCCCACAACCACCCTCCCACCCACTCCACCACACCACACCACCACCAACCCATAGTGATATAAAAAGAAGCTCATTATACTCATTCAGATTTATCTCATTTTCATGTTCTAGAACTATATTTAATGTTTTTCACCAGTAGGTTACATTATAATATTTGCACAATTAGAGTTCCTTTAAATATTTTCAGCATTTTTTATCGAATCTTAATCCTGTGCATGCACATCAACAAGACAGTATAGTTGCTTATCACAATATTTGAAGTTTCTTCATTATTTTTTGTGCTTTGTGTGATAGGAAAGTTGTTGGGTGAAGAAAAAAATATAGAGCAATCAGTCAAAAGTAGTTCAATTTTACAGGCAAATATGGTCTATATAATGTCTTCAATTCAAATAATTGTATGGCTCATGTTGATGGATTAGAATTAAAAAAATCCAGTAATATCCCCACAACATCAAAGCATGCACCATATGTGTGAGGTTATGGGTGCTACCTTCAATTTATTTATCAAGAAAGAATATGTTTATCAATTCCATACTAGTTTTTTGGAGCATATTTTAGTATCATGGATTTCATCTTTGTTCTCACTCAGGGATTACTGTAGCTAACTAACTATGATTCAACTAAACTAATAAGCACAACAAGTCCTTATCTCAGCTATGTAGGAGTTACTATGATTATCTTTAAGTCCTTAGCTATATAGGAGTCACCATGATAATTTTTTTCTTTCCTAATCTTCTTATGCTGCATCTTTTCTTGAAAAACACTGGTAAATATGTTTTCTTTCTTTGATGCCTGAACAATACTGTTTGCTGATCATATTTTCAAATTCCATTCAATGCTTTTTTTTCATGTGTTAATTTCAATTCTATTCTTCTTGAAATGCCACTGATCTGTTTCAACATCCTCATCTCAGGTACACTCTTTTTCTATAACTAAATTGTCCATAGGGTCAAAAGGCTTCTGATGCTTGGAATTTGGCTTAATAATATGTTAAATAAAGTTCAAAATTATGTGGAAACTACAAAATTAGATAGGTCTCTCTATCCAGAAGATAACTCATGAAAGAATCGCATATTTCAGTCATGAAGAACTTTTTATTTTAAGTTTATCTCATTTTATTTTATGTAGACATTGATTTTAGCCATCTCCAAAGCGGGCCTCCTTTATGGAGACCATTTCGTAAAGTGCTTTCTTGGAAGTCTATCTTCATGAAGGATCCCTTTTATAACAAATTGTGCCAAACACAGCCTTAGACCATTGAAATACATTTTAATTATTTACTAGAGCTTCATTGGTTCCTTTATCTTTATCTACCATGACACAAGGTGCAAACATTTTTACCTAAAAGCGACGGAAAAGGTTTCTCGTTGATGAGCTGTTGCTTGAATGTTGAAACAGCAGATTTATTTCAGTTTAGGATGTGAGTGTTTGACAGGAAAGTCTGTATTAAATTACTTTTGGTAAGGGAGGATCGTTGAACTCTCCTGGTAGTTGAAATACACCATTCAGTTAACTATACTAGGTTTCTCTGGTCCAGTATGATTGCAGTGTGATTTTTCTTTTTTTTCAATTCTAGTAAAATACCTGATTTGTGTTATGGCTTGAATTCTAAGACAGCTAATTTCTTTCTGTATAGAATGTCTTATTGAGTGCTTTTAAAGTCAGTAGTAATGCCTAGATTAAAATAATTCTTGTTCAGGGAGGATATTGAACTCTCCTGGAAGTTGAAATATCTCTCATTCAGGTAATTGTGTCAGGTCTGATGTCCGTTTCTCTGGAGCGGTTTAATTGTGGGTAACTTTCTAATTAAAATATGATAGACTTACTTGTGTTGCAATTGTTGCAGTATACACCCGCAATTGATATTTGGAGTATTGGCTGCATTTTTGCTGAGGTATTGACTGGGAAACCACTGTTTCCTGGTAAAAGTGTCGTTCATCAGTTAGATTTGATGACTGATCTTCTTGGGACACCTTCATTGGATGCGATTTCTAAAGTATGAGTCATTGCTCAGTCTTTTGTGTATCTTCTTGATATGCTAGTTATAATTTGCTTATCAAGGCTTTCCTCTAAAATGGATGCAGGTTCGAAATGACAAGGCAAGAAAATACTTGACAGAGATGCGGAAAAAGCATCCTGTGCCATTTTCACAGAAATTTCCTAATGCAGATCCTTTGGCACTACGGCTATTAGAAAGATTGTTAGCATTTGATCCGATGGACCGGCCTACCGCTGAAGAGGTCTGTGCTCTATGTTATTGAGTTCCTTGCTCCATGCATGCTATCTTCAAGATGCAAGCCATTTTTTTTTCTTTCCTATTACTTCATACTCTTAACAGGAGCACGTTAAGCATATTTCTGTTTTATGTCTGAACTACTGAATTCTGTCCTATCAAAATAATTTGGATGGGCACTTTTCTGTTTGCTTTTCCAGGCACTGGCTGATCCTTACTTTAAGGGCCTGGCCAAAGTTGAGAGAGAACCTTCTTGTCAGTCAATCTCGAAGTTAGAGTTTGACTTTGAGAGGCGAAGGGTGACAAAGGAAGATGTTAAAGAACTAATCTTTCGGGAGATACTAGAATACCATCCTCAGTTACTCAAAGACTACATTAACAGAACTGAAGAAACAAATGTTCTATATCCTAGGTTCTAAATGCTTTTTCACTACCATGTGTAGTTATTTTTTTATTCTTATTTTATGTTTTGATAAATCAATTCCATACCCTTTATCTCCTTCACTTGTCTGTGTGAAATTATAGCATATTTTTTCTATGCAGTGCTATTGGCCAATTCCGAAAGCATTTTGCACATTTTGAGGAAAATGGTGGAAGAAGTGGACCAGTAATTCCTCCGGAGAGGAAGCATGTCTCCCTCCCAAGGTAGGATAATTTAGAGGTTAATTTTACATCAGTTCAATTCTGGCTACAGTCAAAACCATGAAAAAAGGGGAAAATGAAAAAGAAAAAGTGAGCAAAAATTCCCACTTGTGATATTCACTGTGAACTTTTTTTTTGTATTCTTTCATTAGTTCACTTAAGTTAATTGTGAAGGGTTTAAATCTTTCAAAGTTGGTCATTCAGAGGGCATAAGGTCACTCTTAGTACATACCTTTTCTTTTAAACAATCCTTATGATTATGTTTTTATCATTGCAGGTCTACAGTTGTTCATTCAAGCACAGCTACTCTTAATGCGCACCCAAATTTAACCTCATTTGAGAACCAGAAAATTGCAGAAGAGGCTTGTAAGAACTACAGAGTCACTGGTACGATTTCAGGAAATCTAATGAAAGCATCTCGGCCACCACCAAGGGTACCAACAGGTCTGGGTATCCTTTGTTTTGATTTGGTTCAATCAGCATTCACTTTTCTCAGCACTTTTCTATAAGTCATATATTTCATATGCAACATGCTTGTTGAGTTGTCTCTCCTCTCAAAAAATTAAGCATTATGAGGTTAAACATTAGAGTTGTGAAAAACTTTTATGATCTTGTGGTTCTATTTTTAAATCTTGGAAGAGCTTCAAGGTTTTAACTAGCATTGAAGAGAGTATTCATTCAGTCTTTGTTATCCCATGTGGGAATGATTTGGGACAGAAAATTTGAAGATTCTCTAGGTATATGTGTAATATGGTCCAGTAATCCGTTTTTGCAGTTAGCTGTTTTGCTAGTGGGCTTGCTTATGCTAGTATTTTTAATGTTTCTCTGCTCCATTTTCCTCACCATTCAAACAATTTAAATTGTTTCTGTTGTCTCTCTCTTCAGCAAAACCAGGTAGAGTTGTGGGGCCTGTCCTACCTTACGAGAATGGAAGAAATCTCAAAGATACCTTAACAAGCATTGCAACTCTCCCTCAATCTGTCTCACCAAATTGCATTTTTAGAACGAATACAATAAGTCAAGAGAAGTCAACAACAGAAGCTTTAAAGGATTCTTCACAAGACAAGCAGCCATCTCCTCAAAGTAACATGGCAACCAAACCTGCCCCAGTCACGGGCATTGACATCAACATCAACCCATACCAACCGCAACCCAAGGCAGACCAATTAAACCAGCGAATAGCAATTGACCTAAAGCTGTTGCAGGCACAATCGCAGTTTAGTGCAATTGGCACTCCCGCTGTTGCAGTACCAGCATCACATCCCCTACATTAACTGGATGCAGAAATGTTGGAGCTGTACAGTTTGGGCTACTATTGCAGGGATGCTTTGGAGCAAATGGATCATGGAGCACAAAAGCTGTGGATGCCTCTTCTCATAAGAGAGTGAGGTTGATGTTGGGTTCTCCCACAATTTGGTTTGCTGATTGCGTCCCTATGGGATTTGTATAAATTATGTCATTGAATGTATGAGACAGAATAATTGTTTCTCTAACTTTTAATGATAGGAAGCCTCTTTTAACCAAATTTCCAAGCTTTTTCTTTCTATGTACATGGTTTTGATGACTGGTTAAATTTTAGGTGCAGTAGCAAACAGGATGAGCAGATTAATTGGAAGAGAGAGGTCTAGGCTCTTGAAGGAGTTATGAAAAGGATGCCCATATGCCTTCCTGTTTTGCAAAACCCAAGTGAAAAGAATGTTAATTTTGCTCCATAGGAATCAAGTCGAACACAATTGATAAGCCACACTCACCGTGTCTCTACCTCTTGCTTTTATATGACTTCTTCTTGCATCATCACAGCACAAACATTATTTGATTCCAAATTAAGAGCAATGCCTATTATACCCCCTTCAATTTCTTTTAATTCACATGTCATTATTTCCTTCAAAGTATGATGCTAGTATTAACAATTTTTACTTCTCCATTATATTTCTCAATGTGTTGGTGGATACCCCTATGCAAGGGGAGCTTAATTCCTGTTGTCATCACCATCCCCCATCGGGTGAGGATGAGGTGTGGGACAGTGAGAAGCAGAGGAGTGTTCATGATAGGGTAGAAAGAGGCTTTCAATTGGACCTAAACTCATATCAATTAGGGTCTTTGTTCCTCCTTGGGCTTTACAAGTAAATGGTCTAAATATATACAAAAACTCATATCATGTGAAAATGTCAGCATTATAAGTGCATCGCATCTCTTAAGCGTTTTGTTGAAGAGTTGTCATGCTTCTTCCTTAGAAATCGATTCCACCTTGATATTTTCTTTGCACCCCATTCTTAGGCACACATCCTTTGATCTAGTGGTTATGATCAATGTTCCTCCATCAACTCCAATGGGAATTCCAACCTCTTGTGGTGCATAAACTTCCCATACATCATCTAATATAAGAACAAATTTCTTTATTTTATGCATTACGTTAAATAATCAAGCGGATCTTATCCTTTAATCTTCTTCATTTGATGAATATAATTTCACCTTTTTAGCAATATCATCTTCCAACCTACAAATGCTTGATTCTTTTGATAGCAATAAACATGGCCAAAGGTATCCTTATTTTCCAATAGTCGATTATGAATACGAGTAACAACAATTGTTTTACCTACTCCCCTCATCCCCCAAACTCCAATGCTTTGGATTTCACCTTTCTCTAAGCGTGTCCAAATCCTCCCCATTTTATTTATTTATTTATTTATTTATTTTTGTGGTTTCTCCAATCAATTGTTTTGTTAGTAATGCCTCTCCTTCATCTTGAGATACATCAATCAAAAGCCCTTCAAAAATTTACCCCACTCAAGTAGCTCATCCACTTTTTTCATATTATCTTGAAATCGCCTTAGTAATCTTATTCTTGAGAAACATATTCTCTTTCCGACTTCTTGCTCTAGCTTTTGCACACCATCTTTTATTTGTTACACTTCTCTCAACCAATTTTCAACTTCCTTCTTTTCCTTCTTTCAACATTGATATCCTGCATTTTCTAATTTAGTAATGATATCGTCTTCACAACTCTTCAATCTTTCTATTTTCTCTCTTAAATTCGAACCATTCTCATCAAGAATCTTGTAATTGTTTAAGCATTCATAAATGAATGACTACATATCTTTCAATAGCCCAATGCTTGTTGATGCACCTTCCACGTAATGCATTGCACCACACACCTGATTAAGAAACTTGGTCATTAATATTTCAACTAAAAGAATAAAAATATCAAGCAACATTGGAAATCCCTAATAAATTGATATTTTACTAAAAGAAAAAAATGGATGATTATTAAGATAATATAAATCTCGTTAGTAATAAATCATAATAGCAATAATATTTTCTTAAGTTAATGAAATAGTAGTCATTCACAATTTAGTAAAAATAAGTCTTAGATGACAAAGTTGTGATGATTATTGTATTCAAAGAAAGAGAAAGTATCGTCGTTATTCGATTCTTGCTATAAGTAGCTTTATTGCTTATTTATGCTAATTTGGAAGTTAAAAATCCCAAGTATGTTTTTAAAGGTCATTAAATTCAAGGCTACCCAAATATTATCTTCCTAACTCTTTAGGAAATTAAAACTAAACACTCTGAAAAAACACAATGCAAGAGTAGGTGGAAAGCCAAATATCAACATAATTTTATCAATTGAGCCATGGACTTTTTTCACATACTTGTATAATTCCTTAAAATTACTATTAAGTTTTCAAATTTTAGAGACTTATAAATTTAAATAAAAATTATTTTGGTTTTTCCTAAGCTATCCCCAATTTTTCTCCAAAGGAGCAATCAAATTTATTTCTAGCTAACCAGGGCAAAACCTTCCCACTTTATTAAGCATGTCATTAACATCAATTCTCATATATGTATATAAAATGACATTAAACATGATTTTAAGTAATTATAAGAAGTCAAACTATTAAGGAAACACAATAAAAAAAGAAAAAGAAAAAGAAAAAAGGAAAGAAATCCTTAATCCTTTAATACTAACCAACATTTACCATTACATATATGATACCATTCAACAATGAACTACACAAGAAACCCATGCAATCATAGTAAGTCTAAAAAAATGGAGTATTAATACTTGTGAACAATTATCAACTCAAAAAAAAAAAAAAACACAAAAGTAATAGCAAAGAACTGAAGACAAGCTGAAAATAAGTTGTACCTCGTTTATATGATTTGTCTGAAAGAAGCTTGATAACAAAGAAGCATAAAATTGTGATGAAAACACTCGGAGCAGAAGAAGCTGAGAGATGTCTAAAAAGAAGGGGTAAAGTAAAGATGTATAATGGGTCATTGTTTGTTTGGTGGTGTGGCCAAAAGAAAGTAGACCCAACACAATAATGATAAAGATATTCATTGAAGAATATAGTGCGTGTGCTTTTGAAAAGATAAGAAGAAGAAAGAGGAGATGTGGGGTTAAGCTGTTTCTAAATAATAGTAAAATCACTTCTTCACTTTCTATTCTTTGTTCCAAATCAGCATAAATTTTAGAATTCTCTGGGTTGGCTTTGGCTTTGGGGGATTAATAACAAAGTGCTGCCTTTAGCTCAAATTATGTTCCATCCTCAGTGAAGTGTTAAAAATTTTAAATAAGAAAAAATAAAATATAATTAAAATTAGTTAAAGATTTATATATTTATAAAATTTAATCTTTATGTAGAATAAGAAAAATAAGTGAAATTAATTTTAAAAAATATATACAAATAATTTAATAACTTTAATTCTATATATATATATATTTTTATCTTTTATTCCTTTCATATTATCTTCACTGTTTTTCTTGCTTTACATATTTCCTTGAAATTTTCAAGAATTCTGATAAAAGATTATGCTCCCTACTTTCTTTGAAAAAGATGGAAAATTTTAGATAAAGTATGTGATTCCATTGTGCTCTACCCCCACTCCATTATCTTCTATGAAACCTTCATATATTCAAGTCATTTAAATATTGGACTACTTCAACCTTTCAAAATTCTATAAATATTTTAGACGTCATATTAATTTATTCTACATCCACTGTATTCACATTTGTATGCCTTCCAAATCTTTTGTACCACTTAACACATGTGCTTTCAAATATTCTATTAGACTATTACTACCTTTACTTGCAACCTTGAATATTTTTATTCTTCTAAAAATCTTAAGCTTTACTCTAATACCACTTATTACATGCTAGTGAAAGCTTCCATGTCACAATTAAAGTATTATAATGACTTAAATTAAACTAATCCACATACCCGAGTTTGGCACAAGAGTAAGACATTTTGAAAATAATACCAAATATAGATATCTTTTAAAAATATTCATCAAATTAATATTTTGTTGTCATATCCCATTAAAGCATGGCTCACGATGGAGCATAGATATCGAGGTTGAGGATGTGGGTACTTGAAGCAAGAAAGCATATGATGATATTGTAAACTCAAAAAAGTAATGTATGTATTAAGCTTTTTCTAATTTCACTATCTTGTTTTTCTTTAGTTTCCCTATGATACAATGAATTGCTTCTCTTATTTATAATGTAGCTAGACATAGTTGGTCTAACGATATTAAATCTCATCTTTGTTATGTCATTCAAAGAAGAATACAATGCAAACTTCTATTGACATAACATTAATTTCTTTCATCTTGCAACTGGCGAATGCTTGACTCTTGAGAGTCACCCAATAAACATGGCCAAAAATAATTAACTCAAACCCAAAAAAAAAAAAATGGTAATAGCAAAGAAATGAAAAGGCTACACTACGAATCGAAAACAAGTCTTTTCCTTGTTTAATTATATGATTTTTCTGAAGGGAACTTGAAAGAGAACCAGAATGAGAGAGATTTGTAATTAGAAGAGGCAGCCAAAGAGGAAGGGAGAATGGAGAATGGTACGGAGGAATGGAAATGAAGATGTCTGCATGCCCAGTACTACAACAATAATTTTATATTACTGGCAAATCTTGTATTAATTATGACAGCCCATAATTGACTCACTTTTGTTGACTAATAATATTTTAAATTAGCTATATAGCTATGGTTGCATGTGATGATGGCAGCAAGCAGCCGTGTGTTGTTGTAAATATTAAATAATAAGGTGATGGTGATGGTGATGGTGAGGTAGCACACATCATATTATTGCATTATGAATAATTGGGAGAGAGGTGATCATAAGCTCTTGAAAAATTTAGAAGAAAAGGATGTCCATTGTCTTGCAGTGAGTGCCTAACTTGATATCACTTAGATTGTGCAGTGTTTGTCTTACAAGTCTTTTTCAATTTTTTTATCAAATGTTTCTCTAAGAAAAACTAAACAATTTTTCAACTTTTTTAAAGCATTTTTTATTTTTTATTAAATGTTTAATTTTTCTTCAAAAACATTTTTTAGGTTATAAGTGTTTCTAAAAAATACTATCAAATATACTTTTAATAACTTAATTTAATTTATTAAATAAATTAAACATATTTAGTAAAATAACTTAATATCATAACTTAATGTTCAACATAACTTTAAATATTAAATTAAAATAGTTAATCTCAAATATCTTTTATCTTTTTTGTCCATATTTAATAAGTGTATTTTATAACCATGACTCAACATTCACAATCCATCTCTTATAATAAATATTTTATCGTTATTTTATATATTCACTATACTTTAAATATTTTTCAAAAGTATTTAAGCTTCTCTGTGCTTGATGACTATGCCCTTGATCCTGGCCAAAGTTTCCAACAAATTAAATTTGAGTTATGTGATTAAAAGTGGAGAAATAACCATCAAGTTGGAAAATGCCCCCCCGGTTTAATTATGCTGAAACACTGCTTCTCCTTCCCACAAGGTTTCAGCCTTGTCTCCATATCCCTTTCTCTCACCATCATAGCTTAACATAGAACAAGGTTTAATGTGTACTTCATGATTCTGTTTTTGACGGTCATAATTGGAAACAATAACAAGTATGATGAAAGTTGTGGGTTGGTAAATGGTAAGGATATAAACAGGGTGAGGCATAATCAGGAAGAGCTCCCCTGCCCAGGTTCTTGCTTGTACGTTGTAATTTTATTCCACATCCCAGTCCCATTCGCCTACTCATTGAGTCCCAAATACAGAAGCCATGTTGTGACTTGTAGGCATAACATGATGTCTTCAAGTGGATTTCATTTTTTTAAATAAAAACAACAACAATTTTGAAAATTCTTTATTAAAATATGAGACTTTTAAAACTATTTTGAAATCATTCACAGCATCAATTAAAAGTTATCTTTAACAAAATAATTTTAAAATTCATTTAATACCAAAGATTGAAAAATAGTTTTAAAAATACCATATTTTAATAAATATTTTTTTAAATTGTTATATTTTTTTCAAAATCCCTGTCTCCAAGGCTTGAGCCAACTCATGTCTTGATGGGTATAACATCTGCACAATCATGTTTTACAGAGAATATGAATAGCCAGATTTATGTTCCCATTACCTCAATTTTTAGTCCCACAACCTCAGTAACATGAGTATGGGAGCAGGCCTCTTTAGTTCAAAATTTCAAATGCCCAATCTTTTTCTAAGAAAAACTAAGCATTAAATGAACCCCCAAGGAGGGAAATGAAAACTAAATATAAACTTCTCTCTTTCAAAAGAAGAGAGGCTGACTCCAATGCAGACATGCCTTTCTTACCAACACAAAAATCAATCAAACACATCAGGTAGCAACTTTTGTAAATCCAGTTTTAGGACTTGGTTTCATATTTGAAAATTTGCTATTCAATTAGTTGCCTTCATGCTTGTATGCATACAACCAAACAGAACTTATAACAATCTATTACTTTTCACTGTAATAAACCTTTCATGCAACATCTAGCAAAAATAATACCCTACTGCGGTTATTAGTTTTTATAGCTGCAGAGAAAGAAATAAACCACAGAATCACCAAACTAATCTTGTAAGAGAGTGCAGAATGCATGGATGATTCATTCTCAGAGAAAGATATTCAATAATTCTTAAGGTAAACCCCATATCAAATACACACATTATGGTTTAAGAAAATCTGGGAAGGATGCAGAAATAAAATGAAAATGAAACTGATCTTGTTCCTAGATGAATGGCAGGGGGAAAGAAGCATGGAGTAAAGGAGATGAATAAAAGGACTGGTCGAAGGAAGTAAAGAAATATCATTTGGGAACCATACAATTGCATTATTGATGAGATGCCATCACAAACAAGTAAAAAAATTCACCATTATAAGAACCACACAATACAGCAGAAGTAAAGACTTATTGTTGTGGGAATCATACTATTGTTTTGATGAAGCCATTCACCACAAGGAAAAAAGAAAACCATCAAAGGATACAATTTTGGTCATTATCTCTATAAATAAACTCAGAATACATATCACCAATTCCTGAAATCCCAACCAGCAGATCCACACCATTAACATAAAAGTTGTAAGCCCCAAATCTTACTGAATCTTATGCTCTTCTCCAGGAGCAAAGAGCATATCTTTTTAGCCTCAGAAAGCCTGTTTGTTGTGAACCTAGAACATTTGCAATGCATCTCATCTTGACATGGTGCAATGTGAATCCAACAAGTCCATATTAGAGTCCTCTTGCCTACAGAAAACCTAAACTCAATGATCTACTATGAATTCCCATTCAGATAGGGGCAAAGTTGTGTGCAAAGAGCAAAGAAAACTGTACAAGTCCTCTAGGCTAAATGAATCAACCTGATCTTCAAACTGAATCCAAATTTTTATTGCACAAGTCACAATCCAGCATCTCTTAGTCAAATCCCCTTGACCACTAGATCATATGAACCGCAAAGGGATCGAGGTATTAGTCAATTAACCACAACCAAAAAAAGAAAAAAAAAACACTAATAAAGACTACAAATTTAAACAAACTATCTAAAAACTAGGAAACTATAACATTGATCCCCCAATATCCAATCGGCAGATCCATACCACTGAAATTGTAAGCCATGAGCCCCAAATTTCATTGCCTCTTGTCATCATCCCTGGCCACAATCTTGAACTTCCCTGTCTGCTGTTGCTGCAAGCAGAACACCACCACCCATTAAGAAAAACGCATCAAGTCATCGTTCAAAGCAGTGGCAACAAAAATGATAGATTAATTTACAATATGAAATAAAATAATAATCACCTTCTTCCATAATTGAGTGTGATTCATGCAGAACCCAGCAACAATGCCACCCTTGTTCCTGCCTTCTCTGTACTCAATACAGAGCTCCTCCCTCAGCCCACAAGTCACATGGAATGCCAAAGGGCATTTGGGCTCAGAGCAATCGATGGCACACCCATTTGAACTTTTGCACACATAGCACTTCTCTTTCCACCTTCTCAATGGAACCTTAGAGCGATCTACACCATCTCGGCCTTCCGGGTCCTTGAAGAAGACCTCCGGAACAAGAAGAGCGCACACTATGTGAGCCCACCGCCCATCCTCGGTGGGCTTCATGGCTCCACCAGTGTTTGGGCAGAGGCAGCAAGAGAAGGCCTTAGGATTCTTCTTGTTTTGAGAAGAATGAGAACCCAAGCATTGGTTGCAGAACCAGTCACCTTCAGGAACACCCTTCACGAGGGGATTGCCATAGCAGGTGGCGTGAACCATCAGATCACACCCATCACAGAAGACAATTGGATCCGAAGGGTCTCCGTCGGTGCTCTGACACACAGCACATTCAATCCCATCGTCTTCTTCCTCTTCTTCACCTTCTTCTCTGCCGGTTTCAACAAATGTTTGGCCACTACCATTCACGACGGACGCTCCATTTTCCTTTTCCTTTTGCTCTTCTTCTTCCAATTCCGCTTTATCTTCCCTCTCCCCCTCAAAGCATGGATTGTACTCAACATTGAGGTCAAAATGAGAAACAGATTTGATTGGGCTGAAATCAGGCTGGACAGCCCACACCCTCTTCTTGGCAGGCAAGCGACATACCCCCACAGAAGCAGCCGCGATGGCGGGTTCTCGGGATTCTTTGCGCTTCTTTGCCGGTAGGCAGGTGGAGGTAATTGGGCCATCAAGGTGATGCTCTTGCACTTGCTCTTTCTCTTTCTCTTTCTCCTTCTCCTTCTGTTGCAAGAGCCTCAACCTCTTGAGAGGGGGTAAGGCATGGAATTTGGAATCCATCATTGTTTGATATGGTTCACAGATTGTGAGAGAATGCAGTCGGAAGAATTTCTCGAACTGTTTGGAGGGTTTTCGTGAATTTTTTGGAGGGTTTTTTATTTTGGGGGTTTTGAATTGAAGGGAGTGGCGGTAGTGGTGGGACGAAGATGAAAAATAAACCCGGGAAAAAGAACACAGGTTTTTCAGTTTTAATGTTTTTTGAGTTTGGCGGGAAACTCAAACATTGGTTTTGGTAGTTTTAAAGTTTTGGTAATTCTATTTGAAATTTGGCTCAGAATTTAGTTTAAATTTTGGGTCCCGCTCTCCTTTTTTTTTTCTTTTTTTATTATATCATTTAATGGTATTATTTCCTATAGCTTTTAATTAAAAAAACAAATAAACCTATTTTTATTTAATTGATATTCTTACTTTGCATATTCTATAATAATAATAATATTTGAAATTAATAAATGTAAAGAATTATTAGAATTTAAGTATATGAATAATATCATCAACAAAATAGTTTTTTCAAATAAATAAATAACATTGTTTAAGGGATCGTTTGACAATGACTTTAAGAATTACTTTTAATATTTTTAACACTTTAAAAATTTTTATTATTCAAGTGTTAAAAAGATTAAAAATATTTTATAGTATCAGTATAAATACACTCGAAGAGTTTGTTTCACAGTAATTTAAAAAAATGTTTTATTTTAAAAAAAATTATCATTTAAATATTAAATAGACTAAAAACATTTTTTAAAATCTCTATCAAATATAACTTAAATACCATAATAGAACAAAAAATATTCATATCATTTTCATTAATTAAAAAAAAAAACAACTTTTTAAGTATAATAAATGCTCCTAGATATATCATAGAGATTCTCCTTATTTATATTTTAAAATTTTAAAAATAAATAAAAGAGCTTAATACTTATAATTAAGATAGTCATGGGTTATTGTATGTGATCAAAAAGTTAATTTTTAGTACCATACAAGAAATTGATAGCCACCCCAAGAATTGTCGTTGACCAAAATGGTCGCATTTGCTTAATCCTTGACCTAAATCTTAATTGTTAGAATGGGGATGGAGATGTACACAGTCAACAACTTATATGAAAATTTGGTACAATATATATTTAGTCTCTTAAAATTTCCTTTTAATTTATAGGCTTATTTTAATAAAAGTATATCAAGTTTGCCTACAATTCTAAAACATTAGTTTTCTTATATATATTTATTCAACAATCCATAGTTAACTATACATGACAAAGGTTGAGATACCCCTTAATTTAAAATTAGATTTCAAAGTAGAACAAATATGAAGGAGAAGGAGAGGGGAGTATCTTTTGATCATATTTTATCTAAAAAATTCAAAAAGAACTTTTTATTGGAATGAAAAAACTACATTTTTAACTTCAAAAAAGGAAGTTCATCCCCCACTTAGGTTGAAGGCTAAAGATAACTCAAAAGGCTTGTCTAACACAAGCAACTTACCCATGATAATTGCTTATAAGAAACTATGGATTTACATCAGAATCACAAAACATAATTCTTTTTCTTCTTCTTTTTGTCTGTCAAATTGGCTACTAAAACATGCCGTGCAGTTACTTTAAGCAAAAGCACAAGAAATTAGGATTTTGTCATACTTGTCCGACACGTTGAGCAACCATTTCATACAAACACATGAAGCATATACTTAAAAGCATCAATGGAGTAGCCCCTAGGGTTTAGCTTAACTGCAGTGCCCTCTGGTAATGAACCAAAGGTCCCAAACTCGGAGCTTGTCCAGTATCTAAGTAAATATAGGGTAAGAAGCAAGCCAGATCACCTGGGGTTTGTTTCAACAGCAGTTGAGATAAAGCCAGGTAACAATTTCTCAACACAGTTTTGAATTCATCAGATCACTGTAGCAGAAATGCATGGTACCCAGATTCAGGAATGAGAAGAGAACACTTATATAGATCGACATAGCACAAATTCATGGTACCCAGATTCAGGAAAGAAGAGAAGACTGGTATATCACCAAAGAGTTGTCCATCCAAAGCCTCATGTCTGTAGAAAAATCCTCTAGTCAACAGTTCTAAGTAAAAAGGAAGGAAAAATCAAAATATTGTTATTGAGCTTATCTCAATATTTTTCTAATACATTTCAGTCCTGCACTTTGACAGGTGGGGAACGTCTCCAAATTCCTGCTAAGACACTTCCAAAGACTGAATGACAGACGCTGGAGACGGCACATGGTACAGCTGTCAGTGGATTTCCAAAGTGCTGAGTAGCAAGAACTACTCCAAGTACCGAGTTCTGAAACATAGACCAATGAATGAGAACTGAGACTCAGGTTTGCTAAATTTCAGAAGAATGTAAGAGTACAGCCCCCTATGGATACATTGGATAGTGCCTCTGGGGTTCACAAAGTACCATTCACAACACACCACACCATGATGGAGGGGAGGGAAGAAAACCGTTGCCATTTCATCTGGAAAAATGGAAGGGCTGAATGACTAGTGTTCCCAGATTGCCACAATTCTATGATGTGGTATGTCGTTAATGATCCCCAGAGACCAGAGGGGTGATCTGCACTGTGATGTTAGATATACTTCTTAAAAATACGATCACAAACCTGCATGCTAACTTCAATAGAGATGGTGCGAGAGGATGACACATCAAGTCCCAGGATCCTGGAAAGAATGTAACCGAAGAAGAATCCTGATGCATGAAGAAGGGCTGCAGCTAACACCACTTGTCGACCAGACATAAGAATTGCAGAAGCATTCTGGGCAATTGCATTCCCACATAGAACAGCTACAGTTACAACAGCAATGGTGGGCATCACAGGAGAAACAAATTTAACCAGGCCTTGAAAGTACTGATTAAGAAATGCACCACCCAATACAGGAAGAAGCACAATCTGTGTAGATATGCCAATAACGATGAAACAAAAATACCAACAATGATGACAAACTAATACCAATATTATGATGATGGATGGTTAATCAAGAAGAGCGCTAGGACAGGGTTGTCACCTGTAGTGTGGACATAAGAAGGCCTACTGCATCTACTGCAACAAATTGCCCAGCAAGTTTGGCTGTGAGAAATGGGGTCATGACCTGCAACATGAATCTTCAGGGTTAAAAGAACGCAGATTTTTTTTTCTTCTTCCTTTTTTTGGACACATGGAAGAGAAATGAACTCCTAAGGGGTGTTTGGTTCATTATTCTAAGATATCTTTGCTGAAGGATCAGTAGTTTCAGGTAGCACTTTCAAAAATGCCACAACATTGTGCATGTTATCCCAATTGCTCTATTCCATGCAAAACCACTAATAGAACTGGCACTTGATGGGTTTCTAGTAGGCTAAATTAGGATTCCAAATGATTCGCAGTTACACTAGGCCATGATCATCAACCATCTGTCTTTGATTTAATAACATTTACAGGAATTGAGAAGTCATTCAAGAATATTTCAAGACACATAATTTTTGGATGGGTGCAGGAAACATCAAAGTTCAAACCGGTCCAAAAGTACCCATGCAGACATACCCCTAAACCCTTTTGGATTTAGAAGGAAAAAATGCATTTAAAATGTATGTTTTAGAAAGGATAATCAATTTTAGGATAGCTTGAACCCACCCATTAGCTTAAATTTGGCCTTAATGACAGCCAACTGTGATTATTATGGTTAGCATTGACGAAGTCCAAAAGAACTTGGTGCAACCCACCTGAATAGCTGAACTTGCTTAGCTTAAATAGGTATTGATTTTATTCCAAACCACTGCAAATACCCACTTATTCTAAGTACTTTTAAATTCATCAAAGATATTTCATGTTAATTTAAATAGATAAATGGATCCATACAGCTATATGTGCCAAATTCTGAAAAGTCCATCCACAAAAGTCTAATCAAAAGCCTATAACCTGACTAAAATTTTGTGAGTTTTGCATACATACATTCATATACATATACATATGCATTTTTATTATTTTTAGATATTTTTAAAATGATATTCTAAACAAAAGGAACATGTTCAGATTTGATACAACCTGACTTGAACTACATGCTTTATAGGGTGAATGGGGTGAGAGACCACTCTTGCCAGATGGTTACTTTTAACTCTCAAAATCTAAGGGCAGCATGACTATATCAAATCACCACAATTGTAAAACCTCCCACCCACCATTTTCATTTTTTAAACTATTTTCAACTTCTTAATCTCCACCATTTCCAACTTATTCTTGAAATTGCACACATGCACTGCATGGGTCATGGGCTCTGCTGCTCTAGTGTACAAAAATTAATACAAGGGGTGACGTACAGATTTTTGAAACAAAAAAGGTATCCAAAAGAAAAATATTTATAATAGAAATTTACAAGACCAGCATAAATTACTCAGCCAGGCCTTGCATGCGCAAAATTAACCAATTTTCCTCAGATTGTTGTATGGATAAAAAGGAAAGGAAAAAAACACCAACTTCAAGCTTAGTTTGCAAGTTAACAATAATAATTAATCCCCAAACTATAAAATAAAGGAATGGATTTTTCTAGGAAGCTTTTTACCTAACCAAAAGAAAATCATTAAGATCTTCTTAAGGCATTATCTGTGGAAATCATGCAGCAAAAGCTGACAAGACAGATTTTTATACCACATTTTGCATTTGAAATGAAACACATTGTGAAAAGAGAGAAAAGGGAGAATCCTTAATTTTTGTTATTAAAAAACTGTTAATAATACACATTGGATTTGGGTATATATATACATGTTAGTGGGACCCACAATACAATAAGGAAAGAAAATGAAAAGTAAATAACTGAAATAACTGTACACTATCTAACACTCCCCCTCAAGTTGAAGCATATATGTTATATGCACCAAGCTTGTTACAAATATATTTAATTCTAGGACCTCTAAGAGATTTAGTAAAAATATCTGCTAGTTGATCATTTGAATTGACAAAACTAGTCGCCACACATCCTGATGCAATTTTCTCTCTAATGAAATGACAGTCAACTTCAATGTGTTTGGTCATTTCATGGAAGACTGGATTGGATGCAATATGCAAAGCTACTTGGTTGTCACAGATGAGCTTCATCTGTTCATCCTTTCCAAATCTCATCTCCCGAAGAAGATGTTTCAGCCATATGAGTTCACATGTGGCCAGAGCCATAGCTCGATACTCGGCTTCAACACTAGATCTGGCATATCTTGTTTCTTACTCTTCCAGGATATTAGTTTACCTCCAATAAAAACACAATACTCGGAAGTGGAATGTCTATCTGTGGGTGAGCCAGCCCAATCTACATCTGTGTAACCAACAACCTGGGTATGAACTCTGTTCTCGTACAACACACCTTGGCCTGGTGTGTTTTTGATATATCGAAGAATGTGGATTACAACATCCCAATGGCTATCACATGGTGACTGTAGGAATTGACTAACAACACTTACAGGAAAAGAAATGTCTGGACAAGTAATAGCGAGGTAGTTCAATTTACCTACAAGTCGCCGATATCTCCCAGGATCTCCTAAAGGCTCCCCCTGTCTTGGTATAAGTTTGACATTTGGATCCATACGAGTGTCTACCAGTTTACAGTTTAACATACCGCTTTCTTTCAAGATGTCTAAAGCATACTTCCTTTGGGAAAGAACCACACCGGAACTGGATTGAGCTATCTCAATCCCTAAGAAATACTTGAGTTTTCCCAAGTCTTTAGTCTGAAAGTGGGTGAAAAGGTGTTGCTTTAGTTTCTAAATACCATTCTGATCACTGCCTGTAATGACGATGTCGTCCACATAAACTACCAGATAAATACACTGCCCCGAAGAGTTATGATGATAGAAAACGGAATGGTCTGCTATACTGCGGAACATGCCAAACTCCTGAACAACAGAACTAAAACGACTAAACCATGCTCGAGGAGATTGTTTCAAGCCATATAGAGAACAACGTAACCTGCACACTAAACCAGACTCCCCCTGAGTAACAAAACCAGGTGGTTACTCCATATAAACTTCCTCAGCAAGATCCCCATGAAGGAAAACATTTTTAATATCTAACTGATAAAGAGGCCAAGAACGCATAGCAACCATGGAGAGCAATCGAACATAAGCTATCTTGGCAATAAGAGAGAAAGTGTCACCATAATCAGAACCATAAACCTGAGTATAGCCTTTAGCAACTAAGCGAGCCTTAAGGCGATCAACTTAACCATCAGGGCCAACCTTAACTATGTAGACCCAACGACAACCAACTATAGATTTACCAGAGGGTAAAACAACAAGATCACAAGTGCCATTGGAGTGTAAAACAGTCATTTCATCTACCATTGCCTGTCGCCAACCTGGATGGGAAAGAGCCTCAAGGGTGCTCTTGGGAAGAGAAACAGAAGATATAACAGAAACAAATGCAGAATAGGGTGAAGATAATCGATGGTAACTCAAAAAATTGTAAATGGGATGAGGATTACGAGTAGATCGATTACTTTTCCGAAGAGCAATGGATAAGTCAGCAGAATGAGGTAGAGCCAGGGCAGGAGAAGTCGAAGGGATAGGAAGTGAGTTAGCAGGGACCTCGGCCAAGGAAGGAGGAACAGGGACACGATGGCGGCGATGATAAACCTGAAGTGGGCGAAAAGGCACTGCATCAGCTGGGAAGATAATGGGAAGGGGTAAGACTTTAGAAACAAGAAGAGACTCAGAAATGGAAAAGAATGGTGAGTTCTTAAAGAAGGTGACATCAGCAGAGAGAAAGTAGCGATGAGTCTTAGAGGAATAACAACGATAATCCTTTTGAAGTCTAGAGTATCCTAAGAAAATGCATTTTGTAGCTTTGGCAGAAAGTTTGTCCTGTCCAGGAGTGAGAATATGAACAAAACAAGTACAACCAAAAACACGAGGAGGAAGGAAATAAAGTAGTTGATCAGGAAAAAGAAGGGAATGAGGAATCTGATCGTGTAATACAAATGAGGGCATACGATTAATCAAATAACATGTTATAAGAACAACGTCCCCCCAAAAACGAAAAGGGACATTACTATGGAGAAGGAGAGTATGAGTTGTCTCAACAAGATGTCGATTTTTACGTTCAACTACCTCATTTTATTGAGGAGTATGAGCACAAGAAGACTGATGAAGGATCCCATGTTGGGGCATAAATAAAGTAAATGGTGCAGAAAAATATTCCTTGGTATTGTCACTGCGTAACACACGAATAGAAATATTGAACTGGGTTTAGATTTCAGCATAAAATTTCTGGAAAATAGGGAATAACTCAGCTCGATTTTTCATTAAAAATAACCAAGTACATCGAGAATAGTCATTAATGAAAGTGACAAAATACTGAAATCATAAAGTAGATGCGGTCCGACAAGGACCGCAAACATCAATGTGGACAAGTTCAAAATGAGACTTTGCCCGATTATTCAAACACTTTGGGAACGAGACACAAGTATGTTTCCCAAGCTGACAAGACTCACACGCAAGCGACGACAAAGATGAAAAATGAGGGACCATTTTCTGGAACTTGGATAGACTAGGGTGGCCCAGGCGACTGTAGATGAGGAGGGGAGCATCAGTGGAAATGCAAACTGCAGGAGTTGAAGGTGAGGTGAGGTAAGGTGATAGAGGCCTTGAGACTCACGTCCTATGCCAATCGTCTTCCCCGTACTCCGGTCTTGCAAGGTCACAAATTTATTAAAAAAAGTAATAGAGCAGTTAAGAGAACGAGTGATTTTGTTGATAAAGATAAGATTAAAGGAACACTCAGGAGTATAAAGGACAGAAGTGAGAGGTAGAGAAGGGAGAGGATGTGTCAAACCAATGTCTTTAGCCACAGTTTGAGAACCATTAGCTAAGGTAACAGTAGGTAAGACAGAGGTAGTAGTAATAGAAAAGAAAAGATCCTTATTACCAGATATGTGATCAGAAGCACCGGAATCTAGAATCTAAGGTCCAAGAGAAGATGTGTGGGTAAGACAAGCAGAAACATTACTAGTCTGGGCAACAGAAGCTGACTTGGTGGCCTGATTGCGGAGATAGTCATCATACTCAATGTCAGTGAGAGAAATACCTTGAGATGTGGAGGAACTCGAAGGCTGAGGCGGCTAACTTGATAGTAGTTAAGTTCATGTGTTCTATTAAGACTGTGGACTTAACTACCTTCAAGTTTGTACACATAACAACTTGACAACATTCAAGTTTAGTTTAAAAGGTCAATTGTATACATAACTATCGAACAACATTCATCAAAATATCCAAGTAGATATATCAACCTGTCCAACTACATTTATCAAAATGTCTAACTACATATATGAAGCTATCCAATTACATATAACAAACCATCTAACTACATTATCAAAATGTGAAATATCAACATGAATTCATTACATAGGCAAGTATTTCATATAAAATAACTCTGCTGCCATCTTTTCCCGAAACCAGTCCATTCGTGCACTTGTTAATGACTTCAATGGATGGTTGTGCATTAAGTATTCAACATATTTGATAACAAACATGCCACAATCACCACTGCATGGTACATAGATAATCAATGTTAGGGCTATTATTAAAGATTAAGTGTATAAGTTATGAAAGTAAATTTAAGATCACTTACTCATTTTCCTGTTGAGGAATATCTTGCAGCCGTTCAATTTCCCATTCCTAGTAGTTAACTTTTGTGTCACCATGAAAACCATAATATGCTATTGCATTCAATATATGCGGCAACAATTTGGCTAATGGTTTAATGGCAACTTGCAATCTTGCATTATTATTGATGCCCATCAATGAGTCATATACGTATATAATCCTTCGATGAAGGTGGACAACTCCTAATACCCGGTGACTAGCCTGAACATTGATAGGGACATACACAATGTCAACATCAGGCCATTTGACAGAATAAAAAGGCTGCAAACCATTGGCATAATCAATAAGGATGTCATTCTCTGGTAATTTGAATTGGTTCCACTTTTTGCCATGCTTAATCCATCTTGCTTGAGCATTTTGCTACATAGAATAAAGTTAACATAGATAAATAAATAACCAAGATCATAAGATTCATTATTACAAAAAAATTAAAAATGATAACTAAAATTCAAACTACACATACCCAAAACATAGTATCCACTGTGGTAAACTTTTGGGAAAAAAGATGAGGATTTTCTATTCGCCACTTTCAGAAAAAGAAGAAGGCAACATCAATGTGCTAACAATTACAATAAAGTAAATTAGTTATATTATTTGGTTGTAAGCTGAACATAATAATAAATAAAAACAAAAAAAAAATGCATCATTTACAAATCGTGTCAGCAAGCCATGAACCATGATTAGACAGTGATTGAAACCATTTTTTATCTATATGCATGTAGTCAATGTCAATTGTGGACCTTTGACATAAAAAAAAAAAAAAAACATTAGTAATTTTATAACTTGTGAAGAACACAAATTTACAAGTATAGATGTATACAACTTACCCTTGATCAAGTGAAGTTAATGGTTTCTCAATCTCTTTTCTTAGTTTCTTTCTCTTGGTGGGATCTGTAAAAGGGTGCTGCAAGATACGAGACTTTTTAATCTCACGTCTTCGCTTAAAAATGGCAAAAGATAGATGGTGAGGTATGACATATACTGAAAACTCGCCCGACATAGTTGGAGTACCAAATAACTTGGCAATATCAATAACTGGATCATCAATAGAGTAGTCATCTTTCAACTCTTTAGTCATGTGTTTTTCTGCAAGCTGAAGGTTTCTAGAAGCTTCCATATCAATGTTCACATCCATGGGAATGTCATTCCTCTCCACTTCATCATCTGTAACATCCTCAAAAATTCCAGTCTGGAAATCAAAGCCCATATTGTTATCATTTTCTTTTGTACTAGATTTTCTAAATCTAGTGTCATGCATACCATGTTCCTCATTCGAACTCTTAACCTAAAATTGCATACACCACCCAATAATAATAAATATGAAAAAACACAAATGTCAAAACGTTTAAGTATTAGAAAATTTAAACAAGTAAACGTGTCACTAACTTCTAATAAAAGTTGTTTCAATTCATCCATCTTCAAGTTGAGTCCTTCAATTTCTTTCTTTAGATGATTGAAATTTAACTTTGAGCTTTGTCTGAATTTCACAAACTCCATCCATAATTTCTGCACATATTGCACATAAATGAAATAAAAATTTAACACTTACAATATTTATATATATACTATGACAAGTTTGTTCACTTTGAAATAACACACTTGTTAAATTTAGGTTTTTTCATGATCCCTACAAACTTAACTTCCTATAAGTTTATTTATAGTTAAGGTCAGGTTCCACATGTTAATTATGGAATGAACATCTTATATTAAATAAAGTACCAAAAAAAAAAACATGCATGCATTATTTATGATGGCTAAGTTTAGGTTAAGTTACCTCTATTGATAGGGCGACTGCATCATTTGTTGTTTCTTCTGCCATTGCAGCAGTAGCAGCAGCAACATATGCAGTAGTGTTAGATGAACTTTTTTCATGCCTTAAGTCATCCTTCTTGGCATCTTGTGAGGCATTTGATTGGTGTAACATTTTTGCTGAAGCTCCTTGTTTATCTACATGCTTGTAATAGTATTGTTGTTGCTCCTCTAAAGTGGGTGTTAGAAGCGAATGAAAAGTTAACTACAAAGTCCAAATCAAATATAATTATTAATAAACAACAATACAATAATATTTATAACTGCATTCTTAAAATTTAAAGGTAAAGAATTACTTACATGAGGCTCTAGAAATACATTTTCAACCTCGGTAGACCTTGGAGCACTTGTTGCACTCCAATTTAATATTCGAGGATAGCTCTCAGATACACGAGTGACATATTTCAATCCAATAAGTGGAATAGCCTCGTATGCCCAAACTTCGAATGCATATGGAAATCCAACAAGACTATATGCTTCAACTGCAGCTTCTCCCTTTGCTTTCTTTTTATCTTGGTATTTGGATACCCGGTTCTCCAAAGCTCTTTGCAAACCAAATAGTGTCCTCTCATAACAAATCCCCCCCATGGATACTTGTTAAAAGCCTCCAAATTATCAACCAAAGCAACCCATTCCATATCTATTAAATTTTTTCCTTCTTTCCCAAATAAAACATGCTCTAAAAAATACAAAAGTGCCAACTTTATCACCTCTTCATCTTCAAATTCTTTTTTTTTTTTTTCTTATTCTTTTTCTTTTTCTTTTCCTCTCCTAAAGAAAGAAAAACTTTCTCCAACTCATCATTACGCACCTTGTTTTCTCCTTTAAAGTATGTGTCCCTTATTCGTAATGATTTTTTATCACATTTTGTAATAGGACCAAAACTCAAGCCCGTAGTCAATGTAAACTCTTCTTTACTAAATCTTAAGCCCTTTGACTTTAATAAAATCCATATTTCATTGCCTTTTTTGGTTTCACATTGACGTAACAACAATTGATGAACAATTTGGACTGAAAATCTAAGTTCGGGAAGGAGTAAAAAATGACCAAAACATGATTTTCTAAACATCTCCAATTGTGGTTCAGTCAATTTCTTCTTAATATTTTCAATGGCTACCAAGTGAGACAAACATGCAATTTTTCCAGGAAAGTACTCATCTTTAGATATTTTAGATATAAAAGATAGGAGAGGAAGATGAATGTCAATCTGCAAGATAATAACAAATTGTAAAAATATCAATATAAATTGAGCAAAATTATATTACCAAACTTATCCAACTATGTTAAATCCATCATTTTGTATTACTTCTTAACATAGACTTTATTTTCCTATTATTTAAGGATGTCATGTCAAATGCTAATATTCTAAAGATATTATTTTACTAATGCAATTGAAGCTATTATATTTTACTAAGTTGCAGCTACAAAAAATTGGAGACATTATTCTAGTGTTTATTGAAATTTGAAACAAAACAAAACCATTTTGAAATTGCAACCTGTTGACAATGAACTTGATAGCAGTTAAGTTCAGTTTTTTCTTAACATATATATTTAAATGAAAATTCTAAATATTTGGATAAAATAATTTCATAAAAATTATATTCAAATATGTTATAAATTCATAACAAATAACTTCATTACACAAAATTTCAAAACCTTTTGATGGTAAACTTGATAGTAGTTAAGTTTAGTTTTTTCTAATCATTCAAATATTGCTTTAAACCTTGGACTACAACCTCACTGAGGAAATTTCCAACAATTAGATTATCAATTCATGAAAAATAAATTCATAAAAAAAAAATCTATTAAAAATGATAAAATTAAAAAAAAAATTAAAAATCAAAATTTCAAGTAGAAAATTAATGCTTACTGAATCAGTTGATTTCTTCTCATTTTCTGATGACGATGACAAGGTTTCAAAACCTGGCTTTCTTTCACTTCTCTTTTTTCCCAAAATTTTATACCTCTTCTGTTTCGTATTTTTCATCACCAAATTTTTTTCTTCCTCCATTTTCGTGAACTGAATCAACACACAATATTAGAAAGATGAAAAATAGGGTTTGATTAAAAATAAAAAAAAAGAACCAAAATAAGGCACTTAGGGTTTCTTCTCATTTCATGGATGAAGATTCAAATATACAGTTCGAAAAACTAAAATCAAAGAATGAAATAGTGAAACTTACTTTCTGTTTTTTCTTTGTATTGTGTTGTCTTTTTGTTCTCTTGCAATAAACGGAAAAATCCTTCGTGATTTCTTTCTCGCAGGTTAACAGATGGAACAAATGGGTTTGCAGGGTAAGGAAGAGACACAACACAAGAGAAAATTGGAGTTGGAGGGAAAAAGGACTGAAAAGATAACTGAAAGGGTATTTTTGTCCGAATTAGGTCATTTTTGAGACTTAAATAAGTAAAGGGTTAGTTTTGCAATATTGAGGAATTTTTGTCCCTTTTAATCAGTTATCCCAAAAATATTTTGTTTGATTTACAAATTCTTTGTTGGGAAAACTGATCAAAAAGGGACAAAAATCCCTCAGTATTGTAAAACTAACCCCCCACTTTTAATAGCCTCCAAAATGACCCGATCTGGACAAAAATACTCCTCAGCTACATCAACTCCTTTTTTCCTCTCATTCTAATTTTATTTCCCTCCATTCACTTCTTTTTTATTATTTCTTCCACTTTCTCCTTTTTTTCATTTTCTCCTGTTATTCTGTTTCTCTCTTTTCAGTGCATTTCTTCAAGTCTCACACAGTTTCTCTTCAAATTTCTTCAACTTAAAGCGTTTTAAGTTGTGGTTGGATAAACAGTGTACGTTTATTTTTATTTTTCCATATTTTTTTCTTTCATGTTTTATTTATTGAATATTTTCAAACATTTAATGAGATGTAGTAAATATTTAAATAAGTTTGAAATTGTTATAATTTTTTTCATATCATTTACAACCATGAAAAAATGGATTAAAAGAAGGAAACAATCAACTTAAAAAGTGTAATGTGGAGAAACATTGTCTATATGGAAAAATCAAATGATGGTAAGTAAGAAAACTTATAAAATTTTATGATGGTTTTGGTATTATTTGCATATTTGTTCTTTATATAGATGTAAATATGTGTTAATAGGGTTTTGATATAATATATAAAGTTATCTTTTTTAGTTATATATCAAAACCTTACGGATATTAAGTTGAACTTGACGTAAGTTAAGATTGTATATAGTTATTTTATAGTAACATTATATTATTGTTATTTTATTTAATTATACTCAATTTGAGTTGAATCATTTGCAAATTACCCTTGACATTAAATGAATTACAACATAACCAATCTTTTAGTAAATAAATATATTTTTATTGTTTAAAATAGTTTAGAGTTACAATGTCTGAATTTATTTAATAACTATATACATTGTATTTCTATAGCATTATTGGTATTATTTGAGGTAGTAAAGATGATTAATAATGTTATTTATTTGTTGTTTATTAAAAAAATAAATATGTGTAATTAAATAATATGTATTTAATAATGAATGAGTTTTTTAAAATTAATACCTACTTATTGGTGCTAATGCTATGATGTAACTAAAAAATATTCTAATATTGTTTGTTGATGCCACTAATTGAATTATTTTGTTATTTCAGTGGTTGATGAAGTAGGAATAATGCTTTTATATGAAGGAGAATGGGTACGAGATGGAAATGTTTTCTATTTTGAAGGAAGTAAAGGTAAAGGCATTGAGATCCCGAAAACTATATCATATAAAGAGTTATTAGGGGTTGTCCATCATATTCTGAAGCTAGATCTAACAAATTGTTTTCTTTCAATGAAGTATGTATTCAATGCCAACATACCCACAAGTCCTATACAACTAACTGATGATGGGGATGTGAAATTCTTTATTGGTTTAAATTGTACAAAAGGTAAGCTGTCTGTTCCATTATGCATCACAGTTGAAAAGAGAATTGATAATCACAATCAGAAATCAATTTGCAATTCTTATTTTGAATCTCATATGTCTTTTGAGATTGATAAAGAATTGAATGAGGACTCAATGTTGATGCAAAAAAGTAGACACATTCATTGTGATTCAGTTGAAACTCTTACTGTTGATGGTGAAAATGGACTAAGATTTCAAAATGAGTCACTTGAAGGGTATAAAGTTCATGATTGGAACATGAATGAGACTGCAACTAATGAAGAGGATTATAGGATGAATACTAACCCTACTAGTGATAAGCAAGTGACCCAAATTGGCTCATTCAGAATTGGTTCAACTCAGAATGCAGAAATCTTGACCATGATTGATACAAATGATGGTTTCATATATGACAATCCCATTATAATCAAAGATGTAGCAAATGAAAGACAAAACATGATGCAACAACCTATAGTTAATGGAATTAGTGATAACCATCTAGAAGAGCACCACATATACTCGAGTAAGAAAGAATTACAAAAGAAGTTGTATATGATGGCTCTGAAAAGGAAGTTTGAGTTCAAAACAACTAAATCCACTACTAAGTTATTGCTTGTTGAATGTTTTGATAAAGAATGCAAGTGGCGAGTTCGTGCTACCAAGTTGGGGATTTCCAATATGTTTCAAATAATGAAATTCTATTCAACACACACTTGTCGGTTAGATATGATGCCTCGTGACAATCGACATGCAAGTAGTTGGTTGATTGGTGAGAGTATAAAAGAAACATATCAAGGGGTTGGTTGTGAATTTCGACCAAAAGACATTGTAGCAGACATTCGAAAGCAGTATGGCGTTCAAATAAGTTATGATAAGGCGTGGAGAGCCAAAGAACTTGTTCTAGGTTCTATTAGGGGATCACCTGAGGAGTCTTATAACACTTTACCATCCTATTGCTATGTTTTAGAGCAAAAAAATCCTGGTACCATTATTGATATAATTACTGATTGTGATAATCAATTCAAATACTTTTTTATGTCGATTGGTGCATCTCTTGCTGGGTTTCACACATCAATAAGGCCTATGATTGCAGTTGATGGGACATTTTTGAAAGCAAAGTACTTAGGGACTTTATTTATTGCAGCGTGTAAAGATGGCAACAATTAGATATATCCTTTAGCCTTTGGGATTAGTGATTTAGAAAATGATGCCTCATGGGAGTGGTTTTTACAAAAACTGCATGATGCACTTGAACACATTAATGATTTGTTTGTGATATCAGATCGACATGGTAGCATTGAGAAAGCAGTACATAAAGTATTTCCCCATGTGAGGCATGGTGTTTGCACTTATCACGTTGGACAAAATTTGAAGACAAAGTTCAAGAATCCTGCTGCCCATGCTTAACGTGTTTCAAAGTTTAATTTTATATTTGGGCAACTAGAGATGATTGACCCAAGAGTAGCAAGATATTTGATGGATATAGGTGTTGATCAATGGGCACGTTCATATTCTACCGGAAAAAGATATAATATCATGACGACAGGGATCATTGAAAGCCTTAATGTTGTGTTAAAAAATGCTAGAGATCTTCCGGTTTTGAAATTGGTTGAAGAATTGAGAAACTTACTTCAAAAATGGTTTGTGACTCGTCAACAACAAGCAATGTCAATGTCAACTGAAATTACCATATGGGCTGATAGAGAACTTCATTCGAGGTATAATATGTCAGCAACATATCTAGTGGAACCTATCAACTCCAAGGAGTGTAATGTTAACTATGCTGACATTAGTGCTCAAGTGAATTTAGACACTCGTTCATGCACATGTTGACAATTTGATCTTGATCATATTCCATCTGCACATGCTATTGCTGCTTGTAGATTTTACAACATTTCATGTTACACTTTGTGCTCCAAGTATTTTACTACTATAGCATTGTTATCTTCATATTCAGAGTGTATTTATCCAACTGGAAATGAAATAGATTGGGTAGTACCTAATCATATTCGTGACAAAGTTGTGTTACCACCTAAAATGAGACGTCCAACAGGAAGACCAAAGAAAGTAAGAATTCCTTCTGGTGGAGAGGGCAAGCGCACATCTCGTTGTAGTCGATGTGGTCAATATGGGCATAATCGGAAAACATGCAAACGACCAATCCCTTGATATCATGATAGCTTTGGCACTCTATGAACTTACATGGAATGAAAATTGTAATAGTTAGCTTTTTTGTTTTTTTGGTACCCATGTGAATGGAAATGTAAGTTACTTTTTTGTATAAGGTGATAGGATGAGCACATAGATGAATATTGTAATAATGATCCCCTTTTTTTTGCATACCCATAGAAATGGAGATATTTGTTACTTTTGTACATATATGTTATGATGAGTTATGTATAAAGTATGAATGAAAATTACATGTTTATTATCAAACTATGGACTCAACTGTTCTCACGTTTATTGATAAGGAACTTGACAATAGTTAAGTTCAGGTTTTGTCTGAAGACTGTAGACTTAACTACCTTCAAGTTTGTACATAAAACAACTTGACAATGGTTAAGTTCAGGTTTTGTCTAAAGACCGTTGACTTAACTGCCTTCAAGTTGGTACATAAAACAACTTGACAATAGTTAAGTTCAGGTTTTGTCTAAAGACCGTTGACTTAACTGCCTTCAAGTTGGTACATAAAACAACTTGACAATAGTTAAGTTCAGGTTTTGTCTAAAGATTGTGGACTTAACTACCTTCAAGTTTGTACATAAAACAACTTGACAATAGTTAAGTTCAGGTTTTGTTTAAAGACTGTGAACTTAACTACCTTCAAGTTTGTACATAAAACAACTTGACAATAGTTAAGTTCAGGTTTTGTCTGAAGACTGTGAACTTAACTACCTTCAAGTTTATTCATAAAACAACTTGACAATAGTTAAGTTCAGGTTTTGTCTGAAGACTGTGGACTTAACTACCTTCAAGTTTGTTCATAAAATAACTTGACAATAGTTAAGTTTAAGTTAAAATGGCAAACTGTAGACACAACTTCCTATGAGTCTATAGAAGATCAACTTGATACCTGTTAAGTCCAGATTAAATATGTTATTATGGAATAGATTTCGACTTAATATCTGTCAAGTTTGTTCACAGTTAACTTGAAAGTAGTTAAGTTCAGGTGTTCTATTAAGACTGTGAACTTAACTACGTTCAAGTTTGTACACATAACAACTTGACAACATTCAAGTTTAGTTTAAAAGGTCAATTGTATACATAACTATTGAACAACATTCATCAAAATATCCAAGTAGATATATCAACCTGTCCAACTACATTTATCAAAATGTCTAACTACATATATGAAGCTATCCAATTACATATAACAAACCATCCAACTACATTATCAAAATGTGAAATATCAACATGAATTCATTACATAGGCAAGTATTTCATATAAAATAACTCTACTGCCATCTTTTCCCGAAACCAGTCCATTCGAGCACTTGTTAATGACTTCAATGGATGGTTGTGCATTAAGTATTCAACATATTTGATAACAAACATGCCACAATCACCACTGCATGGTACACAAATAATCAATGTTAGGGCTATTATTAAGGATTAAGTGTATAAGTTATGAAAGTAAATTGAAGATCACTTACTCATTTTCCTGTTGAGGAATATCTTGCAACCGTTCAATTTCCCATTCATGGTAGTTAACTTTTGTGTCACCATGAAACCCATAATATGCTATTGCATTCAATATATGCGGCAACAATTTGGCTAATGGTTTAATGGCAACTTGCAATCTTGCATTATTATTGATGCCCATCAATGAGTCATATACATATATAATCCTTCGATGAAGGTGGACAACTCCTAATACCTAGTGACTAGCCTGAACATTGATGGGGACATACACAATGTCAACATTAGGCCATTTGACAGAATAAAGAGGCTGCAAACCATTGGCATAATCAATAAGAATGTCATTCTCTGGTAATTTGAATTGGTTCCATTTCTTGCCATGCTTAATCCATCTTCAATTTTTTTTTTTTCTTATTTTTTTTCTTTTTCTTTTCCTCTCTTAAAAAAAGAAAAACTTTCTCCAACTCATCATTACGCACCTTGTTTTCTCCTTTAAAGTATGTGCCCCTTATTCGTAATGATTTTTTATCACATTTTGTAATATGACCAAAACTCAAGCCTGTAATCAATGCAAACTCTTCTTTACGAAATCTTAAGCCCTTTGACTTTAATAAAATCCATATTTCATTGTCTTTTTTGGTTTCACATTGATGTAACAACAATTGATGAACAATTTGGGCTGAAAATCTAAGTTTGGAAAGGAGTAAAAAATGACCAAAACATGAATTTCTAAACATCTCCAATTGTGGTTCAATCAATTTCTTCTTAATATTTTCAATGGCAACCAAGTGAGACAAACATGCAATTTTTCCAGGAAAGTACTCCTCTTTAGGTATTTTAGATATAAAAGATAGGAGAGGAGGAGGAATGTCAATCTGCAAGATAATAACAAATTGTAAAAATATCAATATAAATTGAGCAAAATTATATTACCAAACTTATCCAACTATGTTAAATCCATCATTTCATATTACTTCTTAACATAGACTTTATTTTCCTATTATTTAAGGATGTCATGTCAAATGCTAATATTCTAAAGATATTATTTTACTAATGCAATTGAAGCTATTATATTTTACTAAATTGCAGCTACAAAAAATTGGAGACATTATTCTAGTGTTTATTGAAATTTGAAACAAAACCAAATTATTTTGAAATTGCCACCTGTTGACAATGAACTTGATAGCAGTTAAGTTCAGTTTTTTCTTAACATATATATATAAATCAAAATTCTAAATATTTGGATAAAATAATTTCATAAAAATTATATTCAAATACGTTATAAATTCATAACAAATAACTTCATTACACAAAATTTCAAAACCTTTTGATGGTAAACTTGATAGTAATTAAGTTTAGTTTTTTCTAATCATTCAAATATTGCTTTAAACCTTGGACTATAACCTCACTGAGAAAATTTTCAACAATTAGATTATCAATTCATGAAAAATAAATTCATAAAAAAAAAGATAATCGATTAAAAATGATAAAATTAAAAAAAAAAATCAAAATTTCAAGTAGAAAATTAATGCTTATTGAATCGGTTGATTTCTTCTCATTTTCTGATGACGATGACGAGGTTTCAAACCTGGCTTTCTTTCACTTCTTTTTTTTCCCAAAATTTTATACCTCTTCTGTTTCGTATTTTTCATCACCGAATTTTTTTCTTCCTCCATTTTCATGAACTGAATCAACACACAATATCAGAAAGATGAAAAATAGGGTTTGATTAAGAAAAAAAAAAAAAAACCAAAATAAGACACTTAGGGTTTCTTCTCAATTCATAGATGAAGATTCATATGTACAGTTTGAAAAACTAAAATCAAAGAATGAAACAATGAAACTTACTTTCTGTTTTTTCTTTGATTTATTTCTCGCAGGTTAACAGATGGAACAAATGGGTTTGTAGGGTAAGGAAGAGACACGACACAAGGGAAAATTGGAGTTGGAGGGAAAATGGGCTGAAAAGATAGCTGAGGGGGTACTTTTGTCAGAATTGGGTCATTTTTGAGAATTAAATAAGTGAGGGGTTAGTTTTACAATATTGAGGGATTTTTGTCCCTTTTAATCGGTTATCCCTTCTTTGTTTTATTTCCTTAACAAGGACAAGGACATTCCTTGTACGGCTCAGACCGGGCCAGACTTGGACCCTCTTGGGTTAGGTTTGGACGGTTTACAAATTGAACTTTTAGTTTTGGCCGGTCTTAAATTTAACAACCTAAATGCAATAATGTTCGGGGTTGGGAATCGAAGAGGTATCCACCAAAAAATTAACATCAATGAATTAAGTCACAAGCGTATTTACTTTGTACCTTAATTCATTCTTTTGTACCTTCATCCCATCGTTTGTAACTTTGCACAATGATGATGGATACCTCTTCTACACCTTAGGTTTTTGCTAATGTTTACTAATAAAAACAAAGAACTTATCTAATTTATCTCGAGTTATAAGTTAATTGAAGAATAATAATTTCAAATAGATGATTGTTTGACACATACACATTATTAATTTTTTGTTTCATTCAATGACATGGGTATAGAGGATATAAACATACTAAAATTTCAAATAGGTCATTTATGTCATTTTATTGATGGCTCTGAAAATAAGTGCAATGTTGGTGGGGTGAAGAGTTACAAGGAGAAAAGTCCACAACATCAACAGTTTTCCCAGAAATTTTTATGGGTTCATTTTGATGGGCGGCGTGTGCCTCCAAATTCCTGCTAAGACACTTCCAAAGATTGAGCTGCAGACGCTCGAAATGGCACATGGTACAGCAGTCAATGGATTTCCCAAGTGCTGACTAGCAAGAACTACTCCAAGCACCGAGTTCTGAACAAAAAAACAAAAGGGTCCAGTGAATGCGGAATATCACAAATTTGTTGTCAGTGGTACTCAGAAATCAACCAAAGGGAATTGAACTGCAAGGTCTAATGGTGGATTATTCTTTTTGTGACTACAAATGCTTACCTTAACGCAGACTTCAAAAGAGATGGAGCGCGAGGATGACACATCAAGCCCAAGCATTCTGGAAAGGATATAACCGAAGAAGAATCCTAAAGTGTGAAGTAGAGCTGCAGCTAGCACCACTTGTTGCCCAGAAGCAAGGATTGCAGAAGCACTCTGGGCAATAGCTTTACCACATAGAGTAGCTACTGTTACCACAGCAATAGTTGGCATCACAGGGGAAACAAGCTTCACCAGGCGTTGGAAATACTGGTTAAGGAATGCACCACCCAAAACAGGAAGAAGCACAACCTGTGTGGATACACCATTGTAATAGTAATAAAAATACTAATAATGATAATAACGATCGAATTCAAGTTGAATCATGCTTAAAAAAATCGGTACTATTTATGTCTTATATATGGTTTACCTGTAGTGTGGAAACAAGAAGGCCTACTGCATCTACTGCAACAAATTGTCCAGCAAGTTTGGCTGTGAGAAATGGGGTGATGGCCTGCAACACAAACTTCAGAAGTAAAAAAGGGGAACTTTTCTTTTCACCCCGTGGAAGAGTATTAGGGCTGTAGTATAAATCAGCTTGATGTACAGATTAAGAAAAGAAAATCATGTTGATGTTAATTAAATTCCATACCACAGCAGATAGAGTGCTCGCTGCTGTCATTAGCACTGAAAGAGCCACATTTCCCCTGATAGAGAATACATGTATCAGCTGGGCCTTTTCCAATGTTGCAAAAACAAAAACAGTAATAATAATAGATGATGGTGCACATTTAGTACCGTGCAATGTATGTGACGATGTTACTTGAAGTTCCTGCACTCCATAAATGAAAAAAGATAGTAAACGAAGGAGAGGATTGAATTAAGAGAAGAATAAAATAAACTAGTAAACAAATAAGTATTATACCGCAAGGGCAGCAGCCAACCAGTATTAGGCCAGCTGCATAATAGGAGGGCAACTTCAAGAGCTTGCTGACAGCAAATCCCAACAATGGCATCACCTGCAATTGTTTTCACAAAATAAACAAATGAAAGCGAAAAACTGAAGGGAAGGGACGAGCAAACCGTGTACTGGAGAACAAAACCAGCTAGCAATTCCTTAGGCATGGCCAAGGCTTTGCAAAGATCATCAAAGGTAAGGGTCATGCCCATGCCAAGCATGGTGACAGTGATGCCAAGAACAGTCCATTTGGGTTGAACCCAGTTGAAGGAACTTGGCCTGATGAGGCCTAGCAGGCACCCCAGTGCCACCCATACAGGAAATGCAGTAGACAAAGCTTCCCCCACCACTTCAATCCAACCCCGGAAGCTCCTACTCCCATGGGATTTTCCATTCAATGGAATTCTACTGTGAAGTGGAGCAACAAAAGATACCAGCCTGGTGCGTCTTCTTGTTGAAATGGACTCAGTGGGTGTTGTGAAAAGGGGTTCATTTCTTGGTGGGTGTGGTTGAGACAGTGATGTGAGCCTGAGTTGATGTGAAGATGATGAAGAATCGGTGGGATTGGAGAAGAAAAGGAGTGGCGATTTGGGAAATGGTGGATGGGTTGTTGTGGGATTTGGTTTGGGCGCAAAGTTCAAACCTCTTCTTGCATGAGGAAATGAGAGTGAAGACTGCATGATCTCTTTCTTACTAATGTTTCTCTCACTCTTGCTCCTGTGAGATGGCAATTTAAATCATTTGGTGGGCAAGAAATTTAGAGGTTTCATGTAAAAAAATTTGTTTATCTTCTATTTTTTTTCAAACACAATTTAATATCTAAAAGAATTAATTAAAACTATCAATAGTATTCATACTCTCAACCTAATTTCCAAAACAATTATATGGTTGAAACTATTAAAAATAAGAAAAATATTTTTTAAAAAAAAAAATTGAATTATATATAATTACATAATGCTTTTATAAAGAATAATCTTGAAAACTGTTTTTTATATTTAAGTTTCAAAAAAAAAAAATTTAAACAATTATTTTCAAAAATTGTTTTTACGGATTCTTCAAAACGTGGACTATTTTTCATCTCTCTCGTGTCTCAATACACCTACATTTGTATTTTAATAATTTACAAAGACATTCTTATTTACATCAAATTAATTAAAACAAAATTTAAGAAAAACATCCATTGTGCTTCACTAACATTATTTAATGAAAATTGAAAAGTAAACAGCTGTCTGATTCCCCTTCCCCATAGTATTATTACTTTAAGTGCAATTATTGAATTCAGCATTATTTTCTTGTCTGGTATGGATAATTAGAAAAAGACCAGTCACATGGGCATTGGGTTAGCTTATCACCCCATTAATGGAAGGACCAACAACTTTTCAAACCAATGAACCATGTCATGTGGCCATCTTTATGGAGGTTAACCAAATTTGAAATTTCTTTCATCAACTATATTTTTTAATGCAAAAATAGTATACATATATATAAACAGTCAAGCTGAACAAAACTACCATATTAATGTGTTTGTCACATTAATATTATTCAATTAGATTATTTATTCAAACCACCTTAGGATTACTCAAAGTTATCAGGATTGGAAGCTGGGAGGTCCCATCACTACGTCGTTTTTTTAATTATTACTAGTATTATTATTATTATTATTATTGTTTATTTGGTCAAAGACGGCTAGACAAGGGCACTGGACTAATTTAAGATTCAAATGAATGAAAAAGGACAGGAGGCTGCTTGAGATCAAAAGGATAGACCAGCGGCTGCTACCCAAAAAGGTTGAACCGGGGGAGGCAGTTGAAATTGAAAATTCTAGGTGGGTTTTTTCCCTGATTTATTTATTAATATAAATAATATTTATTGTTCCCATTTTTTTGAGTGAAATTATTGATTAATGGTCTAATAACTTTTGACTGCAGTATTTGGGAGCAGAAGTTACTATTATCATATGATAGATTTTTTTTTTTTTTTAATGTTTTTATTAAAAATAAGGTATAATAAAAAAGAATAAATAAAAAAAGTTAAACTTAGAAATTATATCATTCTAGTAATCATGACCCTATTTATAAGGTCTTAACTATAATGATCATGCCATAAATATTTTTTACCATACTGTGAAAGATATATGGATATCCAAAAGATTTAGCTTGGGAAAGAGTAACATTCACAAATTCATTTTTATATTTAACCATATAATATAATTCTTTTATTTATAAATTTTACATCTTTTACTCATAAATATTATTAAAAAGGAAATAAAAAATCACATAACAAAATTCAAATGATAAATTCTAAAACAATTTCCAAGTAATACTATTTAAATAAATATCAACATTAAATTACAATCCATCTTTTTATTCTTTACACAAACCTATGACCCTGGAGTAACATATTCTTTTAAATATAATATCTAAAAATATTATATCCCACTTGAAATGAAATCCTAAAATATGTATATTTTAAAATGTATATATCTTATTCTATCCTATCATGCTAACAAAACATATTTTTAAAGTTGATTAACATATGGAGATACCTCATAATCCTCAAATACCAATAATAGAAAAAGTCTTTTGGTTATTAGAGTTTTAACCTAGAATTGAAACAACACTTCAGACCTTATCCAAAAATATCTGAGAAAATGAACTTATACGGAAGAAAGACATAAATGAAAGTTAATTAACAAACTAAATACCTTATAACCCTCGTATAGTAGTAATAGCAGAAGTCCTTTGGCTATTGCAGCATAGGGTTTAAACCTAGGGATTGAAACAGTAAATACCAGAGATACATGAGAACATATTAGAAACTACCCAAAATAATTGAGAAAAAGAAATGATATACAACAATCAAATCAGAAAAGAATTTGGTGTACCTAAGTACAAAATAAAAAAAGTAAAAATAAAATAAAATAAAAGATAGCTTAGGTGCTTAAGTCACATATGATACAACCTTTCACTTCTACAAATCAACAATAACGTTTTTGTTAGCTGTTAAAAGCAACAAATAGCTTACTAAAGAAATAATTAAGTAGACACTCACATTCAATCATGCTAATGAAAAAGTTTTCAAAGGACAAAAATATTATAATGGAAACAAGCATCAAATAAAGAGCAAAAATATAAAATTTAAATTTATTTAACATTGTATGCATAAGTAATAGCAGGCTGCACTGGCCTTAAACATACATAAGACAGTAGATGGATGCTAATAGGAAAACAACAAAGTTTACTGTAATAAGTGTATCACACAGATAGCCTAAAGTAGGCTGCACAGGATTTATACATGAGCAAACATACTAGATGAGTTCTTAAGTAACAAAACTAACATCTATATTCCCACTACACACTCCCAAATTACCCCTGTATATCCAGAAAATTAAATACATACACACACACACACACACACACACACACACACACATATATATATATATATATATACCTCTCGGATATGAAAGGAAAAAAGCCCAGGGCAGTGGATCTACTAATGAAGCTCTCAGACATCCAATTCCATTTGAGAAAAGTAGAGACCCAAAATTTCCAAACATGAAGCACTGCCATGGATTAACTGGAAGAACAAAACTACTGTTCAATTAGAAATTTTGATATCTGTCAGTCAATTATGATGGGTGAAATTGAGGCTTTTACCAACCTGTTTCTGATTGTAATATTTATACATAGGGAACACTATTCTTACAAACAGCTTTGACTCAGAAGCTCAGCCGTGCTCAGTTACTAAAGTTCCATTTCTTGTCCCAATAATAAGGTTGCACATAAGAACATTTACATCTATGCAATTATAATTCAAACCTCAGCTTCTTCAACATTTTTAAACTCCCCCTAGTCAAATAATACTTTCCCAAAAATGCTCCTATGTAAAGCATTCTTTGCTTCTAATTTATACCTCAACATGTCCAATGAAGACAAATTGACATTTTACATTAAGTTTAAAATTCCCAACTACTAACTAGTATCACCATTAACACCTCTGTTTGAATAACCAACACAGCCACCTTAAAATTCCCAACATTTAGCACGCACAAATCATGCATAGCCACCCACAAGTAATTTTAAAATCTATCAATTAGTAAAATTTTATTTCTAATATTTTATTTTCTGAGAAAAACTACCATAAAGAGGAAAGTAGAAATAGCTGCAGCCCACTTAACCATGCATGTGATAATAATGAAGTGACAATTTAATCCTACATCAACATGCTGACGTCCATAGGAAATATCTTCAGTTTATCTACTAAAGAGAGGAAAATAATTGTGCTCATAGCTGAATTGAAAGCCTTCAACCAATTTATCAGCTAGGAATACAATCTAGACAAACTGGAATATGACCCAATCAATTAATGCCTAACTAATCTATCCCAACTCCCAAAGAGAGGAAGAAAGAAAATTCCATACCATCATTCAGACAAGAAAATTCTGAGTAAAATCTTGAAACAGCCACAGTAATCAAAACAGATATCCATGCTTTTGTTGTCATCAAACTTAAGAAACAAGGAACAATGCTAATATTTAAAATATAAAAAAATACATGTTCCTTTTTCTCTACAAGATTTCAACATATATTCTTGAGGCACAACTTACAAAGGGAAAGTGAGACAAGATAATAAGTTCAGATGGTTATATCACTTACTTCACTAAGAAACTCAGCCTGCAGCTTCCACTGTTGGACATGTCTTGACTCCTCACCACTGACCAGCATTACATCATGCAATCCATAAGATTCCCTCAACACTTGCATGCTGTACCTCTAAAAGAAACGAGACATTGATACATTTCCTTTCTCCCAGGAAAAACAAAAAAAAAAAAGAAGAAAAGGACAGAAAGAAAAGCTTGCATTTCCATCCTCTATGCTCACAGTTCCTCCTTGAACCACAACCAACAAAATAAGCCCACCTAAAACAAATAACAAAAAGTAAATGAAAGAAAGAAAGAAGAAGAAACAAGGCATTTCTATCCCACAAGCCAATGACCTGCCCCCATAACAACTTGCTCTCCTCTTTTTTCATTGCTGGCCTCTCACCAGTCACAGTTCCTAACACAGTAAACTTAGATTTGTTTAATATTTTCTTTCAAAGAAAACCCTTCCTTTACCCTAGCCATTCATAGAACACGCATGAGTGTGTGTGTGTGTGAGAGAGAGAGAGATCGTCAAAATGAATTTACAGCCACTCAAGTAAACTCATTCTCCAGCTCTTCCAGTTTGTAACAGGTAGTTAAAACCAAATAAGAGACAGCCCTTTTCTGTATGAAGTTATTGAAAACTTAATGATAGTTCCCTGTTGGAAACTCCGGACATAAGCACCAGCATGGAACTAAAAGTCCAAACGTTTGCAAACCGTTCATTGATCTAGAACTCTTCAAGAGCTACAAATACCACAAAAAAAAACAGAGCGAAAATATAGTGCTAGCAGACTTCCAACCAATAGACAGATAAAACTGTCAATTACTCACATGACTGAGGCCACAGAATCTTAGGTGCAGAAAAGATGGATGCCCAAAGCAATAATAGAACTCCATCTACTGATCTTTCAGCCCATTCAAACAAAGAATTCAAAAAACACATTTTTCAGCTGCAATTCACATCCATCCAAGCCATCATTTATTGCATTCCTTCCAAACACATCAAAATAAACAGCATGGGCTGTAAGCCATATTTTCCTTTTCCCCTTCCTCAGCATCCCTCCATAGTCCATGCCAACTACTCAAGGTATCCTTGACTACCTTGGAAAGCACCCAAGTAATACCAAAAGTTGAGAATAATAAAGACCATTAGGAAAATGAATTTTCCAGTGTTCTTCATTGTGTGTAGGCATTAACACTGGCAGCACCACCTAAAGAAAGGAAGAAAGGAAGACGGGAAGTTGAGATGATTTGACCATGCACAATGAAGACCAATGCCTATAAGGGTGACTCCATGATATATTTCAAGTTGAAAGTGCCAAGAGCAAACATCAGAATGAGAAGGTTCAGAAGAATCAAAACAGATGTGAGCTACAGTAGTCCAGAAAATGTGTTGACATAATGATATAACCAAAAATGTCCCTAGATATAACAGAATGGTAAAATGGGCTCATATAGTTGACCCAAATTTTGCGGCAGAGATTCATTACTTTCGTTGGCATTTCCTCTCCATGATGGTGATAGCTTCCCACAGTCTTAGGAGGAAACCTGGGGCATATACAATGGCAGAGAGCTATGATTCCAACTGTTTGGGTGATCTGATTCTATAGGAATGTCAGGACTTTTGGCAGGTGGAAAACTACAAAAATCCTGTGGGATGGAACATACTGCCTTAATTTGTCTTGTAGATCTGCCGCTACCAAGCTCCACAGTGTCCCCATTATTATGGAGTGTAAGATCACTTGAGATTCGCCAGAAATAGTAACGTAGTAAATTCTATTCCCAGATTACTTTATATAAACTCCAAGAAGCGGACCACCACTTCAGTTCCTGCAGTGCTTCACTTCCAGCATATCATAGGAAATTCAGCACAGTAGCAAAAATGTTGCAATTCAAAGAGCAAATCTGCTCTTTTCCACACACAATCATGAAGGGAAAAAAATTCATGCATATGGGAGAAAAAGAAAAGCCCAAAATTTTGAGCTAAAAGATAAAAGAGTTCAGTTTGCACCAGAAAATATGAAGCCAACAAAAATATACTGGACCACCAAAAGAATATGAATAACCAGTATCTTCATGCAGGATATTGAATAGCGAGAGTTATCATATTTCCCAAAACATCCATCATAAGGAAGCACTTCAAATTCAAACTCAAGCATCTAATAAGTTGCATCCCAAAATACCAGGAGCAGGCGTATAAAACGAGAGACGACAGCATAGCATTATATGCAAACTAGTCTATCTGTGTCCTTGAGCTTGCTGCATATTGTATGCACCCCAGGAACCAGGTCCAGGTCCATATTGAGGAAAACTTTCTGCGCCTGCCGGTACCTAACATATGAAGGAAAGTAATATATTCAAACAATATCTACATGATAAAATTGAACAAATGTGTTTATAGGCTGATTGACAGAAATACCTAACAGGCAAGCACATCAAGTTGACTGATTTCAGTGTGTAGTTGTTAATTGTTAACTACCTTTTGGCAGTAAATATATTCAGACCAATTATCTTTTGATAGTATCCCCCACTCCGTAAATGACAGACGGCACATCAAGTTGAAAAAATTAAGTAATTGTTAATTGTTAACTTCCTTTTTGGCAGAAAATACATTAACAATAATTAATCTATCTCCCTTTCCTATTTGATAACAGAATCAAGTTAATTGATTTCAGTATAGTTTATTGTTAATGGAACTCACCGGATTCATGCCATAGTTTGTAAGATAAGGATTTGCTGCATATCCAGCTTCAGGGTTGCCATAATTTCCACTATAACCTGCACAGGCAGGAATAACAATCAACCCAAAGTTCACAACAATGATAATCAAAGCTACAGCAAGGAAAATGTTCTGGAAAGAAATTAATGTGTTTCATGTTGTCAGGTTACCAATTGACCTAAAAGCTTAAGTTGTTAGATAGTGGGGCTAATGATGTATTTAAAGCTTAATTTGATTTTAGCCCTAACACCTTACCTCACAAGCAACAATAAATTGAGTGAAATAATTCATACGCTTTAAACTGGTAAGTGGTAAGAACCAACTGTAAAACATGTGAGAAGAAGTGGTTGAACTCATGTAAACTAATAATATTCCATGGTTTCTTCTACCTTCCACACATTTCATATGATTTACTTGGTTGAGACTGCACTAAGCCATTTCAAAAGGACCCAACCTCTCCACCTATTCAACTTCTTCTCCAGTTTAAAAACATTGATTGTGGGTGTAAATACATACAAAAATACTCAAATACTATAAAAAGAAATATTTAAATCAGGAGAAAATTTCAAGTAACACCGATAATTAAGTGAATTGAAAGTCAAACAACAAACACAACCAGTGAATTGAACTATTTGTGTTTTAGAATTTAATGGATGAAACAATTTTGTGCTTTTCTTTGCTTTTATCACATCTCTTCCATCTCTCAGAGTATAAGAATGCTCAAATTGTCAAATTGCATATAACTACTCCTGAAGGTTACTCTTAGAAATTTTGATTGCTGAATACCCTAATGAAGCCATCATGAAAATTTCATCTCTCTACCTTCTTCATGCTATACATGTACTCACTTTTTCCTTATTCAAAAAGCATAGTTTATTTAACCAAGTGGTTCTTTTTTTATATCTCTTTTTGGTTATCCATTTTTATAAAACCCACAAACCGTCATTTAAGTACCTCCCAAAGGGCAGACACTAATGATCTTATTTTAGGGAGAAAATATAGGAAAATTCTTTGAATATTAGTTCCTTCTAGCAATATTTTGAAACATCAGATTCTGCATTTTTTTTCTTTTAAAGGTACACTCTTTTTTTCCCACCAGCACTCAAACCTGGAACTCCCACAACCCCACTCTAATTCCTTACCATGAGGGGCAAACATTTTTATCTTCACTAGACCACAAAGGTCAAGTGGCTTTTATCAAGCAGAGACCGGATATCTTTGCCATTTCTTTTGGTTTTAGGGATTCCAAGGCTGGGGGAGACTTGAATGCCAATGTGAAAGCTTTCAGCATTAATCATTAGTATGTCCACTCATCATCCATGAGCTCATGGATATGCAGGATGGACAGGAGAAAAGATGTTTAGGAATTAATCATTTTAAGGGTTCACTTGTTTCCAAGTAGTGCTTTGAGGAATTTTTTTTCACATTCCTTGTCTGTCATTTTACTTTCACTCCCCTGCATTATAATGAGAAACTTCCTTTTCTACATAATATGTGGCCTCTCTAAAAGTGGATCTCTCCCTTCTCTTGTATATTCACCCTCTTGAATTCAAATCTAAATTTGAAAAATAACATTGAAGGAAGCAGATACCTGGATTCCCACCAGAAGCAGCAGCACTTGCTCCTTTATCAGCATTTGCAAGCTCTGCACGAAGTTTTTCCAACTCCCTGGCCATTGAGATCAAGTTATTCTCCATCAACTGACCATGCTGGTAATTCTCTGCATATCCTTTCTTCTCATACTCAATGGCAGCTCTACATACCAAGTTGACATGTCATTATCATAATCCAAAATCCACTAGAAAAGCATATTACATGCCATCCACAAAATAAAAATTGAGCATGCTATCATGAATTACCTTGCTCGCTGCAATTCATGTTTCACACTCTCAATTTCTTCCTTTAAAGCTGACGCATGTTGCAAATCAGCCTTGGCTCTAGCCAAATCTTGGGTCATTACTTGGACCTTTCCAGTGAGCTCTTGCCTTGCCAAAGTAAGCTCCTTAACATCAGCATTAACTTTAAGGACCTCAGCCTTCATAACCTCCATCCCACAAAGATCTGCTTCGATCTTAGCCAACCTCTCATGCATTGTTCTCATCTCAACATCCTTATCTGCCTGCAACATACCCGAAAAGTGCACCATTCGCTGCAACTCTTGCTGAACAGCTTCCAACTCCTGCTTCAGTGCAACATGGGTTGCCGCCAGCCCTTGGTTATCAACAAGCAGACCTTGAATTTCTTGCTGTTGAACTGCTAGATGCTCCTCAATCACCCAAGGGTGAGGGGGTGGCAGTCTATGACCCATCCCAAACTGTAACTCTTGCAACTGGGCTCCTCTCATTCCTTCTAGCAGTTTGGGATGGGGCCTTGGCCCAAGGCCTCTGCCAAATGGGGGTTCATGTACATGAGGAATATCTTTCATTGGAAATGGCGGTCGGCGATCTCTTCTTGACATTTTTCTAACTGTAGTAACCTAAAGAACATCAAGATTCAATCAACATTGAGAAATTTAATGGAAAAGCCACATTCTGATGCTCTGTTTGGTTTATGATAAAATGAATTATCTTCAAATGTAGTAGAGTTAACATCAAGAACATCAAAATTCAATCAGCAATACAAAATTTAACGGAAAACCATATCCCAATTTTCTGTTTGATTCCCACTAAAATGAAGCAAGTCAAAAAAAGAAAAGCATAGAAATTTTCCGGTTCTATGTATTCCATTGTTTTTTCCCAAACAGAATAAGCTCAACCGGCCTAAGCCAGAAACTGTTTTACCCTTCAACTTCCATTTTTCTTGAACTGTAAATAGTGAATACTTTAGTTTTACCGGGAAACAAACGAAGCAACAAGGGATCAAACAAGAACATTCGATCGATACAAAGAGACTTATATCCACAGCTCATTCCTGAAACAATGAACGAAACAAATCTCTAAATGCTATGTTTTTCATGGAAAGTAATTTCATCGAAAATCCTCCCAATGAATAATGCATATTACAGGCTGCAAATGGAGGCTTCAATCAAATTTTTCTTTCTTGGGAAAAAAAATAATAAAAATAAACATGAGGGGCGTAAAATAAGATTAACAGAAATACGACATTCGCAAGAATCAACAGAAAAATAAAAAACTATATACCAGATGGAAGAAAGGGGAGATGCGAGGAACAACAAACCCTAACGGGCAGTTTGGTTGCTGAGAAAACCAGGAAAATATTTTGAATGGACCAAAGTAGCAAACAAAATCGGCGGGAAATGAAAAGGGGAAATGGCGAAAATTCTATCTCTGACAGTTGGACTCATTAAGAAGCAACTAAACGAATGATTAAAATATAAGAACTTCTCAACCTTCTTATAAAATTTAATTTGAAAATAATTATTCACCTTCTCTTTAATTTGTATATCTATTAAATTTTTTTCTTTTGTTAATCCTTTTAAAAACGTTTTTAGTAAAAATAATTATTAATAAAAGCGCTACCAATAAACAGCGTAGATAAATGAAAAAAAATTCTAATAAACTCTAAATTTAAAAAGGAAAAAAACATTAATTTTTTTTTTTAAAAAAAAAGGAGTTATGATGGATAATTAAAGGTTGATGAGTTGGAGGGTAAATCCATTTATTTATTTATTAATAAACATGATATAATAATTTCTATTTAAAGTCTAAATTTATTTAAAATGTGTAAGTAATTTTAAAAAACATTTCTAATATTTCTAAATAAAACATTGATTCATGGAAAAAACACCAAAAGGACTTTTAGCCTGAAAATTTATTCCTCGACCCAAAAAAGTCTCTAGATTCTCTTCAAGTTGTTTCTATTCATTCATGTTCCTGCTTTTATCACAACCTTGGGTACCTCGTGAACCCACATTAACTTCAATCGGTGGGAGGCATTTGCCAACAACGGCTATCCCACAAGACCATCCTACAAATCAACAACACCCCCCACTAGCGGTGACCCTCATGTGACTGCTACCAACTCCACAACATCTCCATACAATCCATACAAACTCTCATCTCACTCACTACCCCACACTCTCACAAGCAGACATGGAAGCCTTGTGGAGCTTGGAGGACAAATGGAAGCTGTCAACCCAAGAAGCAGTCCTCCTGTTTGTCTGCACTGCATTTTCAGTCATCGGAGTGTGCACTGCGGTCGCACTGAAAAAGAGAGCCCGGAGAAGGCAGGTGGTTGGTGGGGAGGATGTCGATGGGGTTGAGTCGATGATCAGCAAGAAGTGGGGTGATGGAGGGTGTGGTTGGGGGTCCATAAAGAGGGTGTTGATGGGGACGGTGAGGTGGAGTGGAGCCAGCAAATGGGACGAGAGGCCGCTGCCGCTGCTGGCGGTGCAGCAGTATGAGGGGGATGTGGGGTGGCAGAGCCATAACTCAGTCTCACCAGTGTGGCAGAGACCGATACTGATGGGCGAGAAGTGTGAGCTGCCTCGATTCAGCGGGCTGATTCTGTATGATGAGACAGGCCAGCCACTCCATCAACCTGATAAAGAAACAATACAGCAGGTGAGTAAAACTAGATCTAGGAGAAGAATTTAGCTAGAAAACCTGGAAACATGCACATCTCAATATTGAAAATGCAGTCACAATGAGTTATTGCATACACCATCAAACAGACCAGGCTCAAGCAAAACCAGATATGGCATACAGCATACAATTTTCAGTACAAATAATCACACTGCACATCGCCTGATCAAATCCTATTATTACACTAATTTCATTTTCTGTTTTTTGTGTGCAGGAGAAAACATCTGTTGTGAGAACAACTCTCAGGGACTTGCTGTAGATTTCTCTAGTTTTGTTCTTTCCTTTTTCTCATCAGTTGTAACAGAGAGTGGGGACTTTAGTTGGGGAGTGTATGGTCTTTTTTTCCTCTACAATAAGAACCCTAATAGAAACATTGTGGAAATGGCTCAATCACTATTTTTCACACATCTTGAATGAGCAGTTTCTTCCTATTCGATACAATACAAATGAGGTGTACTTCAATCTTAAAGAATGCCTGGCATGTAGATGCCACATCTTTTCAATGGCTAAGGGCATTTATTTAAGATTTGCTTCCAGCCCAGTTGGGACAAGGGCTTGTTGAGTTGAGTTGATTTGAGGAATTCCTCATGCAACTTGGAATTTAGCGGTGCCCCATATACAGAAGGAACCCAACAGAAAGCAAAGTAAAGAAATTGGCAAGGGACACAGAACCAGAAAACCAGAAGGTTGCCGGTAAATGGTGTAAATTTGTAGTTTTCTTTTCTTTTTCCAACTACTACAGGAAGCAACTGAAGCCTGAGTTTCAGAGCATATCCACAAAGGAAATATTTTCTAAAGCACTTCCAGGAAGATACAAGGGAAATACCTTTGTTTTCTGGATTAAATTCCTCAGTTTCTGGAGATCTTGGTCCTGGAAAAGCAAGTTCCATTTTCATTTATACTGATGAATAATGCAAACATCTTGAAAATCAAGAACAGAGCATGGGTAGAAGAGATATTCTCACTAGGAGAAGGGGGAATGAGAATAATCACAACCCACCAAGAAGGAAATTTCAAGTCTGTAAGCATAGGATTCAGACCTCACAGAGGACTCAGAAGTGAAGGCAACTCTCTTTGTTCGGACCTCTGCCTTTGAATCTGCTAATCTAGGGGATCAAGCAAAAGTACACTTGAATGATCTAGAGATAACTAATTTCCTCAACAAGAGAAACTACACATCTTAAAATTCACATTAGCAGATTCAACAACCACTAGACCTTTACCTTCTCATGGGTGGTTCCATCACCACTCTTCTTCAGATAAGCAACAAATAAGAAATGATATTAAAAACTCAAAGGGTGTATTAATCTATTTTGGTATTAAGTTGGAGGAAGCAGCAAGAAGTAAGAAGTAATACAACAAAGGAGATATTTATCAACTAAAAATATGAAGAGGCAATGGATCAATTAATAGGTGAAAACAGTAAAAATAGAAAAGAGCAAAAACTAATAAAAAAGAGAGGTTCCCCAACTAGCAAAGGGAGTATAATGCTTTAATAATGGTGCTTCAACAATATGAAGCCCATCAATGAATCACATAAATGTTTGAATATTTACAACATAATTCCAATGCCAAAACAGAAAGGAAAAAAACTAAAGACGAGGAAAAGAAGACTGGAAGACAAAGTTCCAGAGATTTTCATGCTCTTATTTGTGGAGACATGCACACGTGACTAAAAGGAGGAAGAATGACCTAAAAGCACAATTGTGGGTAGCAAGTTTGCACGTTTCACTATCCTTCAGTTCCAGCCTTGTCTTCTTATTTCATGCAGCAAGGAACCCCAATTTTACCTATTCACAAACAGAACATAAAAAGGAACAGAACCGTCCCAGAAATGCAGTTAGGGAATGACAACAAACAATGACAAATTACTCATCTATGGAAGAGAAAGCCAAAACAACAGCCTTTTCTTCAATGACAAAAGTTACAAAGTAGCCATTGGTACTCAAGGAGGATGTTTAAGACTCAGAAAAGTCATACTGTTGAGTGCAAAGGAAGAATTGAGAATGGTTTTCCATCCCAATTTACCAACATCCAAAATCATATGCAACAACCTTAGTGTAGAAGAGTTGTACAACTAAAACTGAAAGGGCAAAAAAAATCGTTTTTACCTTTTCTTGCTAATATGCTCTTTTACCCATAAGACACTATTAAAGGTTCTCTAGACTCTTCTGCAGATGTTCTTTTATAGTAGGAGTACAACCCCAATTGCACAATCCCCAAAACGGTTCCAGCTCCATTTGGGACCTGAAATTAATTCAATCAGATAATTGATGTTTACAAGGGAGTGTATATATTCCCTACATACATACATGCATTACATATAATGCATCCATATTGTTGGAAAACATAAGTGCAAATTTTGTGCAACACAAAAGAAGCTTAAGAAATGTAAAGTGAAAGAGGTAAGGAAGCTTACATAAACAAAGGGATCATTGTTCAAAATTCCATAAGCAAGAAAAGAAGCGCTCATTAGGAAAGTTGAAAGAGAAAGATAGAATGGCATGAATTCGACACTTCTTGTCTGGATCACCAAATTCTGCCAAATAGACATAATTGAAGAAAAAAATAAGCAGTCCATAAGAAATAAGCAATTTAAGGAAACCCACCATCCACCGAGAATGAAATAACCGCTTTAAACACTTACAATTACAAACAATGGAGAAGCAAACATAGATATGAGAGCAGCACAACTCAAGAACCCAACAACCATCCGCCGAATGGTAAAGTCACTTATTTCCAAGCTCCCAACAACTATGACTAAGAATAAGACAATATCTACCATCAGCAGCCCAAACATCCTCACCTGCTCAAAACATCCGAGGGGTGCATAAATGAATGAACATCTTAGAACAACATAAAGGACTATCAAGAACTCCACCACATAAACAAGATTGGGTAATTCTGAAAGAATAAACAACCTTTTTCCTTTTGTCGGTATATGTTATGAAGAGGATTATGTAGACTAACTGAAAGGCTGCTCCCATTGAATTGACTGTGGTAACCATTATATTATTATAAGATACGAGGGGCGTGCCGTACCAGAGAGTTACCAAGCAGTTTAGGAGAGCATATATATATGGCAATCCTGAGAAACTTTCTGTTGATCGGTTTCTGGCGATTCTCCTAAACGTAGGTCTGACAATTTATGGAAAAATAATAATAGAGAAAATTAATGAACCATCTTGTCAATTTTAAGGTCTTAGTAAATAACATAAAGTTAAACTCACATTGGTGACACAAACAGCCCAAAAGCAAAGATGTTCCCTGAAACACACACCGAAACATCAGCCTTGTGAACAGAATTCTTGAATTATTCTTCAAATAACCCCACTTCCTCATAAAGCAAGCCAAACAGAAAATATGAATGAATTATATGTTACATTCACAGATTAGTTTTAACATGGGATAATTACCACAAATGACCATTTGGATAACTCGGATATAAATAAATAAGAAACAATATTGACTATTAGAAATATGGAAATGCAACTTATCACTTCTTTTTCCCTAAACATGCATTTCTATTCTATTCCAAGTTTTCCCCACTTGGTTCTTTTGGAAGTCACTTTATCCACAATCAATTCCCCAATTTTCTGAACTTGTCAGTATGCATAACCACAAAGAACAAACGAAAGATTCAACCTTGAAAAACTAACAACCAGAGAGAAAAAATCACAAACAAATAAAAATTTGATGAAAGTACTCTCCATATTGAACAAATAAATAAATAAGAAAAAGGAGAGAAAAATAAATAAATAAATAATCTTTCAAAATAAGAAACAAATAGGATATTTCATAGAAATCAATACCAGAATTAATGGAACCATAAAAAATGGATTATTGGTACTATTTTATCCCCGCAAGTTGAGATTTTTCATTTCAGCAACAAAATCAAGAAAAACCCATCAACTGGAGCTGCTTCCGTAACAAACCCAGATAAATTCAGGGACAGAGATGAAAAAAAAAAAAAAACTCACCGGCGACTCCAGCTGCATCCTTGCAAATTGTATTGACTGGCAACAACAGAGAACGAGACATCAATCAAATCCAAACCACGTACAAAATCCAACCCAATTTAATTTGACACCAAAATTCAGAACCCAAAATTTCTCCTCCCACATACAAATTTCAAACACCCATCTCTCTCTGACAACGTTCGGGCAAAGAAGGCGTTTACATCAAGAAACAAGAGGCTGTCGGCTCTTTTTCAACTTCTTAAAATGTGGGCCTTTCAACCATGTCCCCCTTCTTTGTTGCTGTTAGCCTTGTTAAGAGTCGTGCGTTTCCCCAAAACCATTTCGTCTTTCCTGGAAGTAAAGACATTTTTCCGGGAAATGGGTGTGTTTGGCATGTGTTGAATAGCTGGCACTGCGCCCCCCCCCCGGAAGAGTTTTTTTAATTATTGGCTAAGAAACATATCAACGTTTCATCTACGTGGCAGAATTTATCAATAAAATGCATGATAATCCAATATTTCATATTTTCTATTTTACAAAATTTAATTCTTTCCTCAATTTATAAAACTCATGAAAAATCAATTTATAAATATTCAATTAAAAAAAGGGATAATTCCCCATCTAAAATATAATTCCACCTTTAAAATCATAAAAAAGTGGATTTCCACCCACTAATTTTTTTAAAAAAATAATCATTAGTTTTATCTTCATTTATTTTAAAATATTTTTAAATATATACAATTTTTATGTAAGTCATTATTCTTTAAAATACTATATTACTTGATAATATTAAATAAATTATAAAAAGATTATTTATCATTTTAATATGATGAAAGTATCTAACAAATAAATATATTATAAATTTGTTATTATATAATATGATGTACAAATCATTTTAAAAAAATTATTCAAAATTTTTAAGTGATAAATATTTTTTTTAATTCCTAATACTAATTTTATATCATGTATTATATAAATTTAATTTTCTTTTTCTTTTTTCTTTTTTCTTTTTTATAATAAAATTGAATAAAAATTTTATTGGTTTACATCGACAATAAAATAAGAAATTTTTTTTAAAATTAAAAATACAATTAAAACTAAAATATTTAAAAATTAAATATAATTAAAGCCAATAAAATTTAAAATCAAATACAATTAAAACAAAAAAGCTTAAAAGAAAAAAAAAGGTTTCATTGTATTTTCAACTATTTATTGGATCTATAATTTCTATTAGTATGATTTAATGAAATGAAAACTAATATTTTATTTTTATATTTTTAGTTTTAATTTTTTTTTGTTTTACTTATATTTTTAAATTTAGTAATTTATTAATCTCAAATCAGTTCTTATATAATATAAAAAAATATTATTAACTTGATAAATAAAAAGTCATTTTAGACAATAATAAAATATCGTTTTAGAAAATAATTATTTAACTAGTGAAAAAAAAAAAATATATATATATATATATTTTAAAATAAATAGAAATAAAATTGATTTATAAAAATTAATATTTTTTTATATTTAAAAAAAATTAATGAATCAAAATCAATTTTTTCTTTTAAAAGTAATATATTTGTATAAAAAAATATATGGATTATTGATAATCCATCATCTTCCTACCCCTAGGGAAACGAAGGAAAATTTGAAAAAATTAATAAAATTTGTGTTTCATTTTTTTAATTAAGATAATAAATGGAGACAAATGTGTTCTTAATTTTTAATCAATCAATTAATTTGTTATTCAATCCACCTCTAAACAGACAGTCATCTTAGTCCAAAGAGGAGATAACGACACTTACTTGCCGTCTTTAAATTTCCTATACTAATTAAATAAATAAATAAATATTTAATACATTGCCTATCTTCTTTGACATGGAAAGTGATCCCAGTAATATTTATTTCATATTTCAAAACACCTCATAAGAGTATTCAACTATAAATAAATCTCTCATGTCAAAGATAATTGAAATTTTATTATTTTAATAACATTTTATTATTATTATTATTATTATTATTATTATTATTATTATTATTATTATTATTACAAATATGCAATATTAATTCAATATCATACTTAATTTTTTAAAACAATATTTATAAAGTAAAGAAAAAAAAAATTGGTTAGATTAGGTTAGGTTAGGTTAGGTTAGGCAGCGGGAGGGCTCGTGAGGTATGTCATCAATACAATTTTATATTAATAGTTATTTTACTAAATCTTGTCCACAATCACAAGAACTTTTTCTGAAGGTTTTGAGATTAAAATTGATAAATTTTACACATGATTCACGTGAATTTTTGGAATTTTTTTCTTATACATAATACTATTATGGAAAGAAAACAAATTTTCACATTTTAGTTTAATTTATAATTAAATTAATTTACAAATTAAAAGAAATCCCGTCATGCCCCCATGACTGTTTACTTATGCACAAATTTAAATTAAAACACTTTAATTTCTTTAATATTTTTTGGAATAATGATCATGAAATAAAAAACTAAACTAATTTATATCTTATTTTATTTTTAAAATTTAACACCCATTGTTAAAAGACAAAGGTATTAAATGCCTATTGATTCTCAAATTTTAAAATGTAAAATTACAAAACTAGCAATTATGTTTTTTTATATATGGATATTGAAAAACAGCAGAAGCGAATTGTAAGGCAGCGAAGTTGGGCTTGGCCTGACTCAGCGGCTGCTTTGGGCCTTAGTCCCAAGTATGGGCTTCTAAACGTAGCTGAACTTTAGAAAGTTTTATATCCCACATCGACTACACGAGAGAAAGTGGGGGACGGAAAGAGATATAAATAAGGAGAAGAGCAACCGTTCAATTCATACCTTTCTCGGCCTTTTGGCTAAGATCAAGTGTAGTATCTGTTCTTATCAGTTTAATATCTGATACGTGGACCATCGGTCCACATGATATTAAATTAATTTTTTTAGGGAGAGGGTTCACCACAATAGCTTGCTATTGGAACTCTTGCGCGTCGCCCATGCGTTGCACTACTGCACGGGCCTGGCGCATCCCTCCATTTCTAGTCTAAAATCTGTCTCTACTTAATATTAAATTTTATGTTTATTAAAATTTATTTTTTGTTTTTAAAGCAATGGGGGAATATTGGCATCTAATAGATGGTTAGGGGCATATCGATTTTCGAATCACTTCATATCTGCCGGATAATAAAGAGAAAAACATAAGAATAAATAAATTTAAAATTATTAGTCACATGCAGAGGAGAAAATTTTCTCATATTCTTTTTATTTATTTAATTACTTGCTTTATTTTTTATTGGGAGAATTCCTTTTGTTAATTTGGGGGTCCATCTACCCCCAAAAGATAATTCTCCCTTTTTTATTCTCTAACATGTTAATTTCTAATAACGAGGGTAGAGAGTGAATTGGAGAAGAAAATAAAAGTGGGTGGGGAAGGAGATGATGATTTAGTGTTAGGGTTTTGAGGTTTGGTGGGATGAAGAAAATAGAATAAAATATGATAATGATACAATGCAGTCAAACACGTGACTTCTATTTCTATTTCTATTCCATCCCGTTGATTGTTTCTCCACCTTACACAATTATCTTCTAAATAAATTTATATATCATATTATATTTAAAACAAGGAAAACGAGCTTTCAACCATGTAGATATTATTCATTTGGAACTCAAATAGGTCATCACGACTTTAAAACATATCTATATGGAACCCATACTTATATAGCATTAAGAACTTTTTTCCTATTCGATGTGAGATGTCACAAACACATCTCACCTCATGCAAATATAATATTTTTGTTGTGTCTTATAAACTCTTTTTAACCTTATAGATGTGTTTTAAAGTCATGAATAATCCTTTGGGTTTAAAGCGAATAATATCTATACAATTGAGAATGTATTATTACAAAATATGTAAAAAAAAGTTACAACACATTTAATTTAGGTATTGATTTATATTAAAGTTTAGTCTTAACTTTTTATATCTTAGATCTTATTTATATATATTTGTACTCTTATTCAATAGTTTAGATTTTATCACATATTTTTAATAATTAATATTAAAACTTTTATCAATATTTATTTAATATTAGACTTTTATTGGTTGTGACAATATTCAACTTTTGTAATTAATAGTAAAAGAAATAAAGCACACATAACAAAAATGTTTCAAAAGGTTTCCAAATCATGTTTGAAAAATAAAGCTATAAAAACACTTTTAAAAGTCATGCTTGGTAATTAAATACTTTACCATTTAAAAAACATTCATTGAAAAGGGGAATATTGTAATTCACATGGATGTCACGAGACCATCATTATATTTTATCCTTTTGGCTTATTTGATTGTGCCTCATCATTCTCATAGAGGAAAATGGAAAAACATTAGGAGGTGAAGGAAGAAAGAATCATTTGGTTGTGTCTCATCATTCCCATGCATGGAGGAAAAAAAGAGGGAAAAAGAAAAAAACAGTGAAGGAAGACGACGAGGAATAAAAGACTTAAGAGAGTGGGGTAAGTAAAAACTCACAAACAAGCCTCCAATAATAATAATTACAAAAAGAGCATTTGCCCACCACCTCAAAATCTCAAATTTGTTTCAAAATGTTAATATATATTTATATTATTTTTATATTTAGCTACTATTTTTTTTTAAACAAACATATTACCAATAATTTAATTATTAATATGGGATTCTGAATATCAAATTTTGATTTAGATGCATTTTCTGATTTCTATTTTTTAAAATAAAATTTTTTTATGTAAAAAATAGAAACTTTTTATAAAAGGTATTAACTTAAAAACCTTATATTTTCAAAAATTATTTCTAAAATTTTTAAAATTCAAGCTAATAAAACTCACTTAAAAAAAGAAGAAGTTTTTAGGTTTGCTTTTAAAAAACCTTTAAAGCGCCATATTTTATTATGTTGGATTCCTAAAAAGTTTGAAGCAAAAATATTAAAAAAGAAAATATAAGGAAAGAGAAAAAGTTAAAGAAATTTTATACGGTTGTTTGTGGAAAAATTAAGGAAAGAAAATAAATTATTAAGGTAATGCTTGGATATATATTTTTATTTTTTACTTTTAAGAATAAAAAGATTTTATAGAAAATCAGAAAATGCATATATTGTTTTTATAAAAACCATTTTATAAATTTTTTTAAAATATCTGGAGAAATAGTTTTACACCTTTTTTTTTTTCTTATATATATATATTTTTACTTAATATGTTAAGGCCTAAGGGTAAAAACAACTTACCACATCTCTCTCCTTAAATACCTTTTTAAGGCAACCCCACAAAAAGTGAATAAATGTTGTAGTGTCCCAGAATGGAATCATTTCATTTGAGGGGATGTTGCTTTCAGATCCTCAATCCATTCACCTATACCCACACCCCACATCATTTATATTAAAAACGGGACAACGACAAGGATCTCCTCCTCCTCCTCCTCCTCCACCCCAATTTTTATTTTTTATTTTTAGTTTTCTTAATACACAAAATTGCCCACAAAAATTACATCTACCACCGACAAAAACCTTCTATGACTTCCATTCATGACGTTAACAATCAAACTAACTTAGATAAATTTGGATATATAAATATAGAAATTAATATAAATATAGAAAATAAATTAATATTTATGATTTAATCTAAACATGGGATTGATCACGATATAATACCAAAAAGAATTAAATTTTGAAATTTATTTTTTCCCCATAAAGCTTATTCATATAGGCAATTATGGTAAATAAATAAATTTAAAATAGAGAAGAAATTGACTATCATGATTTATGGTTAAGTACTCCCTTAATTGAAGATTATAGAAAATTAATTTTAAATAAAAAGACCCTCAAAACCCATCTACGTGTGCTTGGTTATTATTAATAAAATAATGTGGGTTTATTAAATTTAAATTTAAATATAAAAAAAGGTATGAAAATGTGGATCTAGATCCCAAATTCTCAATGAATATACACTCCGAATTTTAATAATGACACCTCACATCTGGGTCCCACGATAAGTAAATATATAACAATCTTACAAATTTCAAAATTTTAATTTTATTGGAATGTTAAAAATAGTATTTAAATAATAAATATAATTTTTAAGAGCATTTAGATAAAATTGTTACTTAATGTGGTTTGTATGCAAAATAGGAAAAAGATATATGAAAGTATTTCCTAAATTATAAAAATATAAATTTTTATTTATTTATAATTTCTAAAAGAACGATAATTATTTCTTATTTTTAAGAAAAATATTTTAAAATATGCTTTGCAACATCAAATAATAAATGTTATGATTTAAAAAAAAAAATTATAATTTTAAGCCGAAAGCATGTGCTCCTAAAAACAATGGTTTTAATTATTCCCATAATCATGCAATCACATTGTTATGACCAAATTGACCTCTTACAGGTGTCCAGCTTTCATTGCTCTGAGGGCCCAAACGATGGAGGGAGTGAGAGAAGAAGACTCTCAGAAGTCAAACCAATCAATGGTGGACAGACAGCCGTTTCTAATCCTTCAGAAAAGTCTAAGCGCGTAACGAGCGCAAAAAGACTGGGGGCAGTTTCGTCATTTCAAATAAGGCGTCTCCAACAATGGCTCTCCTTAACTGTCTCACACCGGCATATATAAATTGCGTAAGCCTCCCTGACTCTGGATCTTCGTGGTTTCTTCTCCATTCTGTCCGAATCCACCCCCTTTTATCTCTAGAGACTTTATATTTTCTCCCTCTAAAGTTTCAATAATCCCATTGGTCTTGATCTGAGAGCAATTTGTGAGTAAATGTGATTTATTTCCTTTTATTCTGCACTCATGATTTGTAGTTTATTGTTCTGGTTTTTGGATTGATTGAGCATGTTTCTGATCTGAGTTGGTCTTATTTTAGGTTAGATCTGTCGGTGAATTTGAGTAATTCTCATGTTTTGTGGGGTTTAAGTTTTTGATTTGTACATTTTTTTTCGACCATCTGGATTTTGATTTGTGGCTTACTGGTTGGGCTTTTGGATTGGTGGAGTATGTTCGTGATCTGGTTTGGCGTTGTTTGGGTTAGATCTGAGAGCGAATTTAAATAATTCTCACGTTCTCGTATGGTTTGGAGGGTTGCTTTTTGCAAATACATTGCTTAATTTGATGCGATCTGTGTTTTTTATTGGGATGAAGATGGAAAAGTGGTGTTGCAGATCAGATCTGCCTGTGTTTTCCAAATGGGGTTTTGAAATTATTGATGGTGTGCGAGTTTCATTGAGCATTTGTTTGTTTGTGGTTTTTGGTTTTATATAATGTACTGGATCTGGTAATTAAAGGTAGGTTTTGATGGACATATCACGAAGTTGAATGTTATTTTGTGATTTCTATTGGATCTGTTTGGTTGCTGAGAAAATGATATGAAATTGGTACTGTAGTTTTTGACATAAAAAGATCAACTTGGAACTGAGAATTGTTGGAAATTTATAGTGGGTTGATCATTTCCTTGAATCAAGGTCGTGGAGCCTTCAATTTCTCAGCAACCAAATGATTTGGGCAATCTATTTGTAGGATGGAAATTGTTTGCAGTAGTTTCCTTATGATTCTACCTTCAAAGTCCCTCATTTTTCACTTGGATCTCTTTGCTTTTTCTTTTAATTTTGTATATATAATATAACTAATTTTCAAATGATATTTATCTTAAGTTCCACTGTTTTTTTTTAGTGGCTTAAATTTTTACCCTTTGATGTGAACTCTGTGAACCCATTTTATATGTCTCATATGTGGATTTTTTTCAAGGTGATCAACTTTCATTTGTTTTTTCATATTAATGTTTTAAAATATTGTACAATAAGTTTCACTTTGTCATCCTGGGAAAAGTCACACCTCACCACAAACTTCCAAACGGTCATGTGTAAACCTCTTACATGGTGTCAACATATTGTATTAGTGAGAGTTTTGGAGCCTGAGAAATATGGATCAGTTGGGCACAGTGGCTTTATATCTTAAATTCCAATGTGGGCATGGAAGTGTCACATTTTAAATGTTTGGAAAGTAACATTTGACCATCCCAAATCTCTTGGAGCAGCATATAATGTTCTCAAATTTATATTGTTTAATTTGTGGTTTTGAATTTTGTTTTTTTTTTGGATGTCTTTTGTAGATTCTGCTTTGATATGGCTACACACACACCCAAGAACATCCTCATTACGGGGGCTGCTGGATTCATTGCATCCCATGTTGCTAACCGGCTTATCAGGAATTACCCAGACTACAAGATTGTTGTGCTTGACAAGCTTGATTACTGTTCGAATCTCAAGAACCTCCTTCCCTCTAAATCATCCCCTAACTTTAAGTTTGTCAAGGGAGACATTGGCAGTGCTGACCTTGTCAACTTCCTTCTCATCACTGAGTCCATTGACACAATAATGCACTTTGCAGCCCAGACTCATGTTGACAACTCCTTTGGTAACAGCTTTGAGTTCACCAAAAATAATATCTATGGTACTCATGTCCTTCTAGAAGCCTGCAAAGTCACTGGCCAGATCAGGAGATTCATCCATGTTAGCACAGATGAAGTCTATGGAGAGACAGATGAAGATGCTGTTGTAGGAAACCATGAGGCTTCTCAACTCCTTCCGACAAACCCATACTCAGCAACAAAAGCTGGTGCAGAAATGCTTGTTATGGCCTATGGTAGGTCGTATGGCTTACCTGTTATAACTACCCGAGGGAACAATGTTTATGGGCCCAATCAATTTCCTGAGAAATTAATTCCAAAGTTCATCCTCTTGGCAATGAGAGGAAAGCCTCTTCCAATACATGGGGATGGAAGTAATGTGCGTAGTTATCTCTACTGTGAGGATGTTGCTGAGGCTTTTGAAGTCATTCTTCACAGAGGAGAGGTTGGCCATGTGTACAACATTGGGACTAAGAAAGAAAGGAGGGTGATTGATGTGGCCAAAGATGTATGCAACCTCTTCTCAATGGACCCAGAGACAAGCATAAAGTTTGTGGAGAATAGACCATTTAATGACCAAAGATACTTTCTAGATGATCAGAAGCTAAAGATCTTGGGCTGGTCAGAGCGGACTACATGGCAAGAGGGGCTGAAGAAGACAATGGAATGGTATATCAACAATCCTAATTGGTGGGGTGATGTCTCTGGAGCATTGCTTCCTCATCCAAGAATGCTGATGATGCCTGGTGGGATTGAAAGACATTTTGATGGCTCCGAAGATAGTGATTCTACAGCTTCTCCTGTCTCAAGTAATCTTAACCAGACCAGAATGGTGGTACCAGTTCCCAAAAGCGTCAGTTCTCCCCGCAAGCCATCCTTGAAGTTCTTGCTTTATGGTAGGACTGGGTGGATTGGGGGTCTACTTGGAAAGCTGTGTGAGAAGCAAGGGATTCCATATGAGTATGGAAGAGGGCGTCTAGAGGATCGGGCATCTCTCTTGGCGGATATTCAGAATGTTAAGCCAACACATGTTTTTAATGCTGCTGGCGTGACTGGCAGACCCAATGTTGATTGGTGTGAATCTCATAAACCAGAAACAATCCGCGCCAACGTTGCTGGAACTCTGACCTTGGCAGATGTTTGCAGAGAACATGGACTCCTAATGATGAATTTTGCTACTGGGTGTATATTTGAGTATGATGCTGCACATCCAGAGGGTTCTGGCATCGGATTTAAAGAGGAAGACACACCAAATTTTGCCGGTTCTTTCTATTCAAAAACCAAGGCCATGGTAACTTTACTCGTGATTTCTGATTTTTATGCATTTTGCAAAAAGTTCTGCCTTTAGCTTCTGTCTACCATTTGAATACTTATGAGAATCTTCTCTCTCTCTCTCTCTTTTTCCAGGTTGAGGAACTCTTAAAAGAATTTGACAATGTTTGCACCCTCAGAGTTCGAATGCCAATATCATCTGACCTCAACAACCCACGCAACTTCATTACAAAGATCTCTCGTTATAACAAAGTGGTTAACATCCCAAACAGCATGACCGTCCTGGATGAGCTTCTACCCATTTCAATTGAAATGGCAAAGCGTAATTGCAGGGGTATATGGAACTTCACAAACCCTGGAGTTGTAAGCCATAATGAGATTCTCGAGATGTACAAGAGTTACATCGACCCCAACTTTAAGTGGGCCAACTTCACACTGGAAGAGCAGGCCAAGGTTATAGTTGCCGCCCGAAGCAATAATGAGATGGATGCCTCCAAGTTGAAAAATGAGTTCCCTGAGTTGCTCCCAATCAAGGACTCATTGATCAAGTATGTATTTGAGCCCAATCAGAAAAGCCTTGCAGCATAAGCATTTTACAGTAGTAGACCACAGGTCTGATCTCATCAAATCTCATTAGGTAATATGGTTTGGATTACATCTATATAATGTTTATCAGTTTCAGTCATATTATTCATTTTTAGCTTCATCCCAATATTTCTATTGCTCTAGACAGGGATTAGGATAAATTCTTCTAGTTTTTCTCCTTTCCAGATTCTAGTTGAGTTTTGGTTTGCTTAATGTTCTCTTCTCTATGGGCAACTTTTGAGTAGGTTCTTTATATATTTTAGTCCCATCCTGTAAACTTTCAGGTGTGTAACTTTGGATTCTGTTATATGAATTAGCTGTCCCATTTATTTTTAATAACTTGCTTCCTGAGGGTAGTTTTGTTAAACTTTGGCTATGAAAGTGTAATTTCAGAAATTTGAAAATTCATTTGTAAAATATGCATTTTGTGATATTGTATGCCTAAAAAAGGTGCCGAGTTTAGTTCAGTGGTAGTGGCCTTTTGGCCATGAACCAGTCTCCCTAATATTTTATGCTTCGCAATCGCTATGAATAAATGCTTTGCCATCCGGCTCTAAAGAAGCTGTTTCTTTGCCTGAGAAAATTTTCAGATTGGGGAAATTAAATTTAGGCAACAATTTGATTTGAAGATAGCTTCATTTTCATTTAAAATTAATTGTCATTCTCTCATTTAAAAGAAAAAGTACAAAAATTCTTATGTCAATTGCTTGCTAAACGTTTTCAACAGTATGCAAAATTTCCTAGATGAAACCATATTCCTGATTCCAGGTCTTGTAAAATCAAAAGTAATCCAATAATGGCATGACGGTTGAAGAAGTGCTTGATCAGAATCTCAGAGGACTGCAACTTGGGTTTGGTTTTATTTTAGGTGTTAATGGTTGGTTAATTGATCCATTGAATGTTAATGATGGTTTTCTTTATATTATTTATTTTACCAAGAGACCCTAATTGAATGCAATTCAAACGCATAAAGCATGTTTTAATCCATGCATGGTTGCAATCTTACTCTTTAATTTTATAATAATGCCATCTGCCCCCCCTTCTGCTTCTCTGGGGTTTGGTAGCTCAATAGTAATGCCCTTCAGCAATGACCCAGAGATTCCTAGATGACGCGTTTTTGGAATTTAAATGGTGTAGAGCAGAGGGATCACTCAGGATTTGCTTTGCCAACAATGAAAGACGAATGCCTTGTCTTAGGGTTGATTTCTTCTTTTGAGAGGAAAAACAGAAAATCCATGTGGTAGCTATTCTATTCATCATCAACATAGTGTTTTAGATTTGCGCCAACCATTTGGCCAATAGGAAAGAAAGAACATAAATGGCTTTTCTCAGACTGACCTTTCCCTTCCTTGGTGGTGGTCCTCACTGGAGTTATTGCAACCAAACACCATGCAAAATATCAGTTGAATTCCTGCACTTTTCCACAATGGGCACCGACATAAATCTGCAGGTATTATTTACATCACAAAAGACATCGGCTCTATAACACCTTTTTCCTCAACATGGAACATCAGATTTTCAATCATCCTGTGGTTTCAGATGCATTCAGTCTATGTTAAAACTAAATCCAAAAACTCTATTGAGACGATTAAACTAGCTCTGCAAATTTGTCAAGACTTTAAAAAGAAGACTTGGCTCCAGCCAGTTCCTTTAGAAATGAGACGACTTCGTCTGATGATCCAAAGGTGAAGCGAGCCTTGGTACGAGTTCGCCCTACTGCACAAGAGAAGTAGTTCTCCCCCTTGAGATCAAGCACATTCCATGATGTCTTCTCTGGTGATGGCCGCCTCCCACTCCCACTCCCACTGCTATGGTCTGGGGTTTTCTTATCTGGGTTTGGCAAAGGCCGCTGTGTCTTACCATGAGATGACTTTGACCCACTCTTGTTAGCTGGAAGCTTCAAAGAAGATTTCCTCTCACCAGATAACTTAAATGCATCGATCGCTCTGCTTTTTGCCATGCTTATGTTATCAGAAGGCAGCTCTGGCTCAAAAAATGTGTACACATCTTCATCCTGAAAGCATTGAGAAAGTTTCATCAAGCACAGAAGTAATGGAACTTATGAGTTCAAATGCATCTCTCATCCACATTTTCTTTTCCATCATATGGAAGAACTGAGGCGAGGAAAAATCAGAACACCATGATCAAGTAGTTCATAAGACATTTGAAACAATCATTTTTTGAGAATGTTAATATTGAATTCACAAATCAGGTCCTTCCCCCCACCCCCATGGACAAACTCCACCTCTGTTTCAACTGTTAATAGGCACCACCAAAGGGACCTATATTGTGAAAGGAAGGACAAATACCTGAGTTACAAGCATCCAAAGTTATGAATCTTTGCCCTATTCACTCTTGAAGAAAGCAGTGAAAAATATATTCAAGAAAAACTTCAAAACTGTGATAGGTGTTCGGAAGAAGTCCAGGTCCAAGACTCCTAAACCTAGCCTAGTTTATGTAGAAACCAAACATTAAGATTTCTTATAAATAGAAAGCTTCAAAAACTCTTTGTTCAGTGAAAGTGTATGTACATATAGCTTTTTTTTCTAAGTGTCTGATCAAACTTGATTAAAGATGCACAATTTTTTTGAAACTTTTTAATGATTGGAGTTCAGAGTGAAGGGATAATTACGTTCCCCAGAAAATGGGCATCACATAAAAAGTGATAGTATGTACATGTAGCTTTTTTTCTCTTTCAAGTGTCTGATCAAACTTGATTAAAGATGCAACATTTTCTTGAAACTTTTTAATCATTGGAGTTCAGTCTGAAGGGATAATTACCTTCCCCAGAAAATGGCCAGCGCATAAAACATAGTCAATTGGTGAGGTCATGGATTTATTGTGAACTATCTCTCCTAATATACGATCAATGGCTGCACCCTGTATGAACAAAAGCCTGTAAGATCGGGAAAGGAATATTTCTACTGTCAGTATGCAACAAAATCAGCAAATAATCCGTTCACCTTTGTAACACCAACTGCACGCACTTCCACAGAGCGACTACCCTGGACAACGTCAACAGATGCATTTGAAATTGGACCTGTCCAGAGATGCTGCAACATATCCCTAGCTTGAAGCTTTCCAAATTCAGCATCTACAATCAACAATCAGATGATAAGCAACACAAAGCAAGGACAGGAAAGAAGATTGAATACTAGAAAAAACTAGCTTAGGAAGGAAAATCAACTACACAAATCAATTACCTGCATACTTGTAATTCCATACAAGTGAAGTTTCACGTTTTTGAAGTTGTGATCGAGGCGTTCTTTCAGTGAAATACTCAAAAACATGCTAAAAATGTAACATAAGCATCACCGGATTAGAGGCTGCAAGATGTGATAAACAGATATGTACATAACTTCAATAATAAGCACCTTTACACTGTCAACCCACTCCATGTTTAAATGCTCAGGCATTGTTGTCATCCATTCTCCTTTTGTGTGACGTAAAAACATCCCATTTTCTGCTGCTAACCACATGTCAAACTCCCCGAAGTTCTGTTAAAGCACTCATACTGTTCAGAAGAGGATATAGAAGTAGGGTATAAAGTAAAATGAGCTGAATGAAGTACATCATCCAAGACAGTTCTGTCACTTCCGCTAAGAACAACGATGGTTGTCTTTGGATCATTGCCGAGTGCTGTCAAGGGCCCCTTCAACTCTGGGTGCAGTTTAAGATCCATTTCTTTAATTTGATCCCCCCCTCTACTCCCAGGAGTATCCACTGGTTCAGTTAATGTTACATTGAATCCCTGCAGTTTTTGGGTGCCCATCAGAAACTGGAGAAGCAATCATGTATGATAGTAAATCATATGCTGAGCCAATGGAGCAGGAACATAGGTGCCATTAGACAGGAAGTGAGTGGGGATTTCAAAATTTTTCAACCATGATTCTCAAGAATTGTTGTGATACCACAGGGTGGAATTGAACAATCAACACCTTACAATTATTCAACACATGATAGAAAATACTAAGATAAATTCCATTCAGAAACATCAGAGTAAACTACTTAAAAAGTTGAAGAAAGATGTACCAACCCATTCCTTCTCTCGTAGATATTGTGTGCTCCCTCATCTACCCAATTAAGAGGACCCTACAAACAAAAGCCCCACATGGGGGTTGGGGATCCACTTTGATAGCATTTGTAATAGCCCACTTCCTTCCATATAGATATCATTTGCTATAGGCCTAATGAGTCCTCACAGTTTTAAAATGCATTTACCCAGTTAAGAGGAACCCACTACATGTATAGTATCAAGAACATCTTCCCCTATCCAATTTGAGTATCACAAAAGAACTCCAAACTTTATTATATTTCTGGAAGATTGACTAGAGAAAATTTCAGGCTTTATCAAATTTATGCGTTGATCACTTGATCACAAGTGGATGATGCCCTAATGGCCATGCCATATGAGTCCAGACATGAAGAGAGTGATTCTCCACCTGAATGAATCTTTTAGCCACTAAATATGTGTAGTTTTAAGCAAATTTGCGATCAACTGGCCAATGACGAGATTCAACTCTATAATGCACAAGACATGCATCAGATAAACACAATTCAAACCATAAAATAATACAATATCTCCTGGATTGAAATCTTTTCCTTTTTTGAATTGTTTCCTTCTTGCCTTTCCTATACTTCTCTTGGAAAAAAGTTACATCTCACATTATACTCAGAATCAAATAGTTTCTTAATTTTAAATGTGTAATATGATTAAATCTAAAGGGAAAGTAGAAATTCTCACCACCCGTTTAAGTAAATCTCAATTCGTCTACTTCATAAGCACATACAAATTATATATTTAGCGGTGCTTCAAGGAACAGATATTTAGTAGATAAACCACTTCATTTTTTTCACAAGTCAAATGTTTCATTAACCAATCAAAGAGGATTTACCACACAATATTTGAAATATATTTCATTGTTCATGGACATTGCCATAACTCATAGATTCACAATTTCAATATGAAACAGGGCGTACCAATATGAGTAATCGATTATTGGACTGCAGATAACATTTAATTGCATTTTCAGGTGTAAGTCTTGGCGGGACCTTCCTTTTCCTAAGATCTGCCTCAACAACTGTATCATTCAACTCACTGCAAAAGAATAATAGCAAAATTCAAATTAGGTACTACAAGTCTACATATAACAATGGAAAATGAACATATTTTTGTTTATTTACTTTCTATAAAAATTAGTTTATTTCAATGATGATACTTATTGTGCTCATCATAGACACCAGTTCTAGTTTTTAATCCAACACCATACAAACAAATAAGGTGAAGAAATTTGGGAATTTATAAGTGAGATAGACGTGCTCATTTACTGAAAATTTCCAAGTTTTCCTCATATCCTCATGCCTTATAATTTCTTTTCCCATTTTTTTTTTCTTCGGTAACACCAAAACCAACTAGCCCCAGTTTGAAGAATTGGGGAAAACCATAGATACATGATCCTTCCCCCTAGAATTGTGCATTGTGTAAGCCCAGGACTCAAATCTGAGACCTCTCATTTGGTAGTGAGAGCATTAATAAGTTGAGCTTCCCATGTAGGGCTCAAGTCTTATGATTTTATCATCAGAAATTGAAAGCATCTAAAGTTTTGTAACCCTAAGGCTATATTTGGTTCTTGGGAAATTTGAGGGAAAATGCAAGGGAAAAAAAATAGAAAGGAAAAGTAAAAGGAAAAAAAAAGTGAAGGAAAATAAAAAATAGATTTATAGTCAATAATTTATTTTTATATGCTTGTTCAAACTCATTTCACTTATTTTTCCTCTTCTATATAAAGATTAAATAATTTAAAAATGCATAAATTTCTAACTAATTTTAATTATGTTTGATTTTCTTTCATACTTTCTATAGTAAAACCAAACATGAGAAAATCATTATCCCTAATTTTTTTTTTTTGTTCTTTTCTTAGTACTTTCGGGGAACCAAACATAACTTAAAGGAATCTTGCAACTTATGCATACCTTACAAAAGTTTCAGCCCATTCTTGAGCAGTGTGGTTTTTCACATGCTCAAAGTTATGCTCATGCCGTTTTTCTCTTTCTTCAGGTGGCATATTCAAAGCCTGAGCAATTGAAGAAGCAACTTCTGTGATGTTCCAAGGGTTCACTAGGATTGCTCCGGCACCCAAGGATTGGGCTGCACCAGCAAACTACAAGCACCCCAAAAGGATGAAAAGTTAGACAAAAAAATAAGAAGACGACAACATTCCACAATTAGGGGCTAGGGCCGAGTATTCAATAAAAGACAATTTGTCAGGAAAAACCAGATTTCAGGTGTGGTATTATACACAAATGAGTCAGGATTCAGCAATAGGGGTTAAAATTGAAGAATAGGGTTTAAAACATATATCCCCTTCTAACTTTGTTGAGACTTTATGCCCATTTGAGGTTTAGGGTCACATTCCTTATCCATTTATCCATCTATATATACATGTATGTATGTATGTATATATGTTGCCTTTTCTTTTTCCATATCTAAGGAACACTACGACAAATCTAACTCAACCCACAACCAACCAATTGTATTTTGAAAAATTATGATAATCTTCAATATTACTTTTAACACAAAAGCGTTTTTTGGCAGAACTGGGAAAAGAACACAATCTTTAAAATTAATTAAAGAATATACTCTGTTTTTCATTTTTTTTTTCTCTACAGTCATAAAACCTTTGGTAACACTAAAAACTAATGTGCATGGAACAATTAACATAGTTACAAGGCATTGGAAAATACTTCACTAAGGATGAGAACCCCTTTCTTAGATTCTTGGCAAGCCACAAACTCATAGCTGACCAGATTCATTCCGTCCCTCAAAGATGTTACGAGTGCCACATCTGAACAAAGAAAATGAAAGAAATAATTGCCAGTTAAAAATTTGCACATGTGAGCTCTTGGGTAATCCTACAATCAGCAATTAATAACAGTTGAGAAAGAAACAACTTCTATGAGACCTCTTGAACAACAGTTCACATTTTATGATTCAAAATAAAGTGGTACAGATTTGAACTTCTATGAACGTTGTATACATCCTATGTACTTTGGTGTGCCTCTTTGGCGCTTTATTAGTATTTTTTGCATTTACCTATCAAAAAAAAAAAAAATGCTATGAATGTTCATTAAAAATTAATTCCACTTCATAAGTGCCCAAAGCTCAGTCCTGAAGCAAAACTTTTAACAGCCTAAATGACCAAAATTGGTGTTTCAGTTGATACTTCCATACAATATTGAAATTTGGATTGACTACTCCCCACCACCCATCTTTACCCGAGTGGGGCACAGTAGGGCGAAGATGGAGTCCATTTCCTAAATGTACAGGCAAGGTTAAGAAATGCACAGTAGGGCCTCACCCAGCCCTAGGATTGGTACAGCGATGGGATAAAGTATTTTTCCATAAGACAAGGTTGGGGAGAGGGAAACACGTCCTCTACCCCCCTGTTGCCATCCCTGACCAAAAGGTTTGATTAAGGGATATGCTACTCAAGCCCGCATATAGAAGATACCGAGTCATGTTCATTTTAGGTGTTCATTGAATTACATGAGAAATATTTTGCATTAAGCTAGAGAGATGCTTTACCAGCAATCAAATCTTAGGTTTTAGGACAAAAAATAAAATTGCAGTCTTTAAAGGATAGCAGTAAACATCTTGAAATTGGAATTGCCAAGTAAATTTTCAGTCATCAAAGGAAATTTATGTTAGAGCACAAAGATAGTACCTGTAACAGCATATAGTGCACATAATGCATAAAAGTCAAGAGAACGATCCTGTAAATTAATAAAAATTACTTTAGAAAAAAAAATCAAATTGTTTAGAAATACAACTTTTATGACAAAACTGTACCCGAAAAGAGTTACTGCAGGCCTAGGATAACAATAAGATAAAGCTCAAATAACTTTTTTAAGCATCTTGCTCTGTACAAATTATTCATCAATCTCAACAATGTGCTTTCCAATAGATCAGACGTTCCCATGATCAATTATTAAGTTCCAGAGTCAAAGACAAACCAGGTGATGTATTGGAACAGCTGTCAAGGTTCCAAATCTGCCATTAATGCGTCCAACAATTTCATGAACCTGACTTGTAAGTTTTTGATCTGTAAAAATGGAGTGTAAAAAAAGAAAAAAAAAAAAAATCAATGCATCATAACCTAGTAAATACAAATCATGTCCAATATGAAACAAAAAGCTAAGGAGACAATAGTTTTTCTGATAAAATGTCATGGCATCAATCCATTGGCCAAAAACTGAACCTCATCCAAATTTCCCAACTCATAAATTAACTTATGCAAGTTGTTTCAGGAAACAACAAGTATATTTGGGTCTGGAAGCAATAGGATGTGAGGAAATGAGATAGAATAACCTTAATTGCATAAATAATTGTTCTTTTAAGTAATTCAAGGGAAAATAAAGATGGAGATAATCGCATAGAAGAAACTACAACTATCTAAGATTTCAGAAATGAAAACTTTGCTAGTTATAACTGAAAGACCCACTCGACACTCAAAACATTCTTTCTTTTTCCTCCTAATAGTTTTGTGGAGTTTTTTTGAGAGGGGGGATTTATATTAATAGTTTTTTTTCTGTTATGATCTACCTATATTGACCTTGTACTAAATGGATGATCTTGTATCACCAACATGTTGTCACAGACTTAGGCCTTTCCTAAGCTCATGTGCGACACTTAGACAACTCAAGCCACTTGATGTTGCTAAGTCAAGTCTTTCCCTAGTCTTAGCTTCCTATGCTAAGCAACGCTATGTGAATTGATAGCTAGGATGCATAACGAAGGCAGTACTTAAGAAAAAAAGCTTTGTATTGCACAAAAAAACTTTATAATGCTAGGAAGTTCTTAACTTGCTTGGTGCCATGCCCAAATGAAGCCACCTCCTATTTATAGGCAACCAAGGAACTCTCTAGAACTCACAAAGGTTCCTTACATCCTTGGTATTATCCAGAAACTCCTATACAAATCCTATGTACAAGTATTTACAAAAGACCTTTGGAACTCTGTAAATAGCTCCACACTCTCTCCTTGTATTTCACCTTTGTGTAGAGATGTGTAGACATCTCAAGGCTTTTCTAGAACCTTACACACTCCACTAGTAGACAAGTGTAGATTGCTCCAGAAGGTTCCAAAAGCTTTTTGCTCTCCTATATAAGCTAAAGGGAGAGTCATTTGAGCAAGTTGTGACAACATGCTTCAAATGTCAAAAGTGGTATCATGTCTATTCCCAATCCTATTTCTTAATAAGATGCATTCATCTTGTGAACCAATACTAAGAGGTACAACCTATTTCCATGTATTTCTTGAAAAAGTTTCCATTTCCGTGCTTACCAAGGTATATGAGAATTTCACCACAAGAAGTTATCACAAAGGCAGAAATTATGCACCATCTCATGAGTTGCATATCTCACAAACTGAAACAAGTTGTTTGTGGTATGGGTTCTACATAACACATAGACCTCAAACCACAGAAACTACAGGTTCCCAATACCAAAGATGACATGTAAGAACTACAAATATCACTTTAGCAAGAGCAGATAAGAGGATATAATTCACAAACTGGCTATAATTTAACTAATAGGTTCCTTATTAAAAATAGAAAATTAAACAGCAGGTATGAGAAATACAATAGAAGTACCATGGTGATAAATGGAAACAAGAATGGGTATATAAACAGCCCTATTCAATCCCATCTTAAAACTTGAATAACATCTATAATATGGCTTTGTATGCATCTAGGATCAACTGTTTGGGACACTGGCAGATCTCGGAATGTTTTGATGTACAACTGATTACGGTTGAATGTGATGTTTTAAGGCATGACGGCCAAAGTCAAGCTTTGATGTTCATGCCTGAAAATCTTACTTCTGCTTTTGAGGTCTTATCATTAAACACCATATAAAGAACAATTCCATGTTAAGGAAGGAGCATACACTCGGGAACGTCTGTTCTTGTAGGCACGGCAATTTGCAGCAAAACTACTTTCTGTTGCCACTCTGAGTTTTCCTCAAGAAACTTTTCAAATGCCAGTATCTTTTGAGGAATTCCTTTAATCATATCAAGGCGATCGACGCCTAACATCACCTGTCAAGTTGGAGAAATAATATTAAATAAATAAAACACAGAATAAGGATTGCAACCAAATACATTTATCATGCAAGTAGTCAATTGCTTGAGGCTTGAATTTAACCTCTAAAAAAAAAAAAAAAAGAGAGAGAGAGAGAAGAAAACACAACTCAGTTCACAAATATAAGCTTGAATCATATAAGTAGTGTTAGAAATTTGGAGAAATCAACAATCCAACTATCCTGATTGCCACCAGCTCCCTTTTGTGGTATTCATGAATTGTTTACTCTGCAAAACTGCTATTTGGACCAAGCACCTGCCAGCTGTTTAAACCAGACTTTGGTTCACCAGACCGGACAGTTTCATTTCAAAATATAGACCCACCTTTTGGTTTTATATCATCTGCTTGAGGCACTTGTACTGTTCTGAGCTTCCTCCTTCCTGAGCATCATATCCTTGTTTTGGGATTTTTCTTTCATCCAATCAGGCCATGCTGTTGCTCCTGCATGATCTTCATCCAAAGCCAAAGACTTCACTACTATGGTCCCTATTGTAGTTTTGACGCCCTTCTGTAGGAGCCATTGGAGGTAAATGGGAAAAGCAGGAAGGAGAAATAGAAGCATCCAGAAGAAGGAAGCATCTTACAAAAGGTAGAATAGTAAGGTTTCATGTGAGCTTGAAGATATATTGCTTGTGATTGGTTTACTTTCAAGTCATTCCTCACCATACTGATGAAAGCCAGTTTTCTGTGTATGTGTGTCTGCCATTCTAACAAAAGTAGAAACTTAATTGAGAAGAAACCTATGTTAACTGGTGTCTACATTGGAATACCAACAATTGAACTTTAACGAAAACAACACTAGCCCTTAGCAATGACCTGATCAACCATAAGGGATCCTATCCAACAAGGTTATCCAGATGCAAATGCTTGCCACACACACCATATGTGGAAAAGAAAAAAGGAACTTGCAAGGGAAAAACAGTCTCAGAATTCTCTTGTAGGGTAGGTTGTAACCACCATAATAAGAAAGACCTAATTGAGAAGAAACCTTCTTTTAACTCATGTTCATTACAGTTTATCCTCAGCTTCAATTAAACAGCCCTACAAACCAAAACAAAGAAGAGATGAAGCAAATACAGGATTTTACCAATCATTAAAACTTTGGTTAATAAGAGGAGCCCAGGAAAACATGCCAGCAACCAGTAGGAATAAGAAGAAACCAACCACTCTTACTATCACCACTATAAAAAAAATAAAAATGAAAGGCTTTTTCAAAGAAGGCCCAACATACTTTCCCTCTAACCAAATTGCAACTTTTTCCTCATTATCCAACCAGATGAATTGTTGAACTCTTGAGCCAAACATAACTCATAAGGGCCTTCCATAAACCTATTGCAAAGAAGTTGACTCCACATTAGGATTCCACCCACCAAAGTCTTAGAAAGAATTAAGACAACATAAAATATTAGGCACCATATTGGATCTCCATGAAACTTGCCCAAAAATTTATAGGATAAAATCTAGACCTCTAACTTGAAATCAAAGCATATCCACCTCACAAGGTGATATACAAAATAATCCTCCTGTCTCCACATGAAATCCCTAAAAAGTCTGTCTACTTCCCCCATTAGCACTCGCCAAAATCATGATAAGGTATTAAAAAAAGAGCTACACATTAATCTTAAATAGTATAAGTCCACTACCCTTGTAATGATTGACACAAATGAGCAACTATGATATAACACACAATTCTTCAGAAGTATTCTAATGACTTAACCACAAAAATCTTGCATTGGTTCAGGGAATTTTCATCTAACAAGAATGGGGATAGAGAATATCTGAAAAGTAGGATCTTAGAAGAAATGGCCAACAAATAAGTAAAAGAAGATGCTAGTACCTAGCCTTAATACACAAAGGCATGTTTCCCATCAAAATATGCAAATTAGTTTTCACAGTTCAAAATATGCATGCCAAAGCACTGAAATTGTAACTAGCAAGAGCTAAAAACCTGTTTTACTAATCAAATAACCAGATCAAAGCATACTACATATGCAGAAAGAAACAGAATTGCAGAGTTTCTCCAAGTATGCAAAAGCATACAAACTAAACCCATGGTCACTGTGCTGGATAAGTAAACCCAAGAATTGCAGACCTGATTAAAATAGTTGAATAAGTAAAAAAGACTGGTAGATTGACTAAGAGGGAAACTAGAAAACTAGAGCAGATTGTGAGGAATCTCTGCCCCTCTTGACGTTGGTGCAGGCACAATGCTTTGGAGTTTATTCCATTTGCTGTCTTGTTTTTTTTTATATATAAAAATAAAATGGACTAGAAGTATATTAAAATAAAAGAACATCATACAAAACAGAACCTACCTTTCGCCCTGTAAATGTTCGCTTTAATTCATTAATGCGATCCTGAACTTGTGGAGCATCAAGTGCTCGAATGAATCTATGCGAATCTATGCCAATAGGAAACTGAAATTCAAGAACAAAAAGGACCCAAATAAACATAACGAGGTTGATTTTTGATTTCTTAATAATGTAATATATCCAACACTTGATATGATAACAAATTAATTGATAACCAACAAATATCAAATGTTTTAGAAGGATCAAATGCATATAACAAGTTGTTAAATGAGCATTTAATTTAAACATACAGCAGCCACACGAGTCAGTCTTCCTTGATCCTCTACTCCTTCAGGTGTACCCTCAAGCCCAAGAATACGAGTACAAGCACTAACGAAATGCCTTGCATAATCGTAAGTATGGAAACTGGAAAACATAATTAAAATTATTGTGGCTTTGCAAGTATAGCACATATTCAAGTAGAATCAAACTTCTTTTACACAATGGAAAATAGATAGAAAAGAAATAATAAAGAATGTAAAACATATATAAAACACATATATTGCAAAAATTCACTATAAAGCAATAAACAACCAATTGTATGGAAATATGCAGTATAATAGAGCAAATATATAGCATTTGTCAGTATCAGATATATGTTAAACATTAAGTTTTGACATTTTGTAATGCATATCTTTATTATAGAAATCACAAAATGCTACCATACCAAACTTTCAGGTTTTGTCACAACTCTAATCAATATGACATGTAGACAATGTTCCCATGTAATGTTGTTCCAGAATTCCCCCAACCTCTTTTTGGCATGCCAGAACCCCCTAGCTCATTGAGAAACAATATTTGTGTCCAGGTGAATACAACAGGCCACATGAAAGCATTAAGAGCAAGAGTAAACAAAATATCTTGCACACAAACACAGAGAGAGAGATGTATAAAGCTTAGGCATATAGCTTGGTCTGAACAAGTAATTCTAGGCCAATGTTGTGGCAATACAAGATGTTATTCAATCTTTTCCAGTTTGCCTTTTCATAAGGCTGATGAAAAATTATCCAATATAGGCCATTTACTTAAGAAAGTATATATCAAGTTGAATACAAGACACATTTTCATGATGAATTAAGTACAAAGAGTTTCATGTTCTACAACCTTACTAGAAATGCAAATATAAATTGGCATTCAGTTATCATCAATCAGGTTAAGCAAGGCAAAACTTACCCAACTAAATCAGCTGCAAGAACCGAATGCAGCAGCTCAGATCGAGACGGAAGTGTCCTGTGGATTTCAGAAGAAGGAAATGGTGTGTGGAGAAACCAGCCAACTTTCATTTCACTGTTATATTTCTTCAGGCATTTTGGAAGAAACATGAGATGGTAATCATGGCACCAAACAACATCACCTTCTTCATAATGTTTATTTACCACATCAGCAAACATTTGATTTGCCTTCTTATATGCGGCAAACTGAGACTGAAAGCTTCTAGTGGTGGCAAGTCGATCTTCTTGCGGAAGTCCAAGGTAATGGAAAAGAGGCCACAAAATGTTGTTGCAGTAGCCATTATAATATTGATGAACAATATCTTCATCAAGAAATACTGGGATACACATCTGCAATGGACAGAAATACTTCAGTGAGCCTAGGAAGTTGAACCGTTCTTGGTGAAGCTGTGGCACTAGTAATTGACTTCTTTTTTCTTTTGAAAACTAAAGAAATAAGGGACCATTGCATGACATATTAACAATTCCAGAGGAACGATGGACCTAGGACTTTTTCACCTTTTCAGCTAAAGCTTTGGTAAGTGCCCTCTGTCCAGCCTCATCAGGCACATTTACACCTGCCCATCCAATCCATCTTGCTTCAAACTCCTTTACACCTGTGAGACAGTCATAAAAAATGCTTTAGCCTTCTCTTTGCAATTGGAAATACCAAACCTACAAAATTGGAACTCAAACCCTTACATGGAAACAAAAATGTACTAATTAAGTGCATGAAGAATTAATTAGAAAAGCAGCTTACCCAGAAGAGCACTGACTAGACCCCCGGCACTTATCTCTAGGGACCATGATTCCTCACCTCTCCTAATTGCAGACACCGGCAGCCTGTTAGCCACCACCAGAAGTCTCTGTCTGGCAGGCCTGGTCTCTTGTTTTTCACATTCCTCACTAAGCACTCCTCGGATTGCAGCTGTTTCTGAATGCTGTTCCACATGGGAAGACCCCAAGTTATCACCTTCATGTTCCAAAACCTCTGTTCCCCTGTTTGTATCATTTGCCTCATTTGGATGAGATGCCCTGCTGCTCTTCCTTAACTCTCTGTCCCTCAAGAGCCTCTCTACTCTGCTGGTGGGGACGCTGGAAATACCGTTGTACTTGTTCCCGGGCATAAGGTCAAACTGCAATCCAACCTTCAAACACCGAGTTTACAGTTCCTGGGTTCCTCTGAGAGGAACAATTGTGTGTCCTACATTTTTTTCAAAGCAAATTAAACCATCAACTAGCATCATAAACCAGGCCAAGCTCCGAATAGTCCAATTTGGGAACTAAATTTCTCGGAAAATAATGACCTCATAGTTTTTAAGTGAAAAGTAGATAAACATTTCTACTATGGTTGAAATTTTTTACCAACATTCACACCAGAAGTCAAGTTGTCAGGACTTTCTACGCTCTGTTTGGTTCTTAAAAAAACTTGAGTTGAATGGAAAAGGAAAATGACTAAAATTTTTACCGCACTTTTAACATTTATAATAATTTCAATTCCCTTTTTCTCAATCTCTCTGAGAACCATACAAAAGTCTAGTAAACAAATGAAAATGATAGCAAGCCAGGGACACATGGACAGCAGAGAGAAAGAGATAGCTGAAAAAAGGGATCCACAAAAATATACCAGGCAAGATTGGTCATTAGAAATCCAATATTCTAAAACCCCGCTTGTACAAACTTATATAAAAAGGTTCAGCAGTCACAGCAAATTCAAGATAGCAAGAGAATAAACAGAAACTGGAGGCTCTGGTTTCTCCAGTCCAAGATTCTAAAAAGGAGCTTCACACAGAAGAAAACACAAACACATTGTATGATAGAGAAAAGACTGAAACTTGGAGCAACATAAACGAATATTGCATTACCCACACAACCTCTCATGCTCCACCATCTCAAGAACCACCGAGAACAGCATCAAAAACTTGCTTCAGAAAACAGAGAAAAAAAAGGGAAGAAAACCAGACCCATGACCCTAGAAACCAAGAAAATGGCCAGACCTGCCTGCCTGCCTACACCCAAATGCCAGAAATGAATCTGGAAAGCAACTGGGTCGGTTAAAACTCAGCACAGAACCGTCAAAACCAATGATGATAGCGGGTGCGTGCAAGTTGCAAGCAAAATCTGGATGTTCAGAGTGGCAGTGAATCATCATAGTGAGAGAAAAAGTAAGGGAGTATAACAATCCTCGTGTAAGCTTTTCAGGGCTACAAAAAGCCTAACAGCCATGCATGTAAAAACAAGAAAAATATTCCAAAAAATCACTGAAAAAGCTGCCCACTGAAGCACATAGCCACCCCGCCAGATATTCCCAGCACCATCCCAATTCACAAATGACCAAATTCTAACAAATAAATAAATATAAACTGATGCATTACTTATTGACAATGGAGATTATGATCATTTAATAATACAGAAACTCTCAAACCTTTCTTCATACCCTTCACCTTCTGGCCTTCTTCCCTTTCTTTATTCCAACTTTTGTGCAAGTTAAGGAATTCTTTGTTCTTCAAGGAAATAGAACAGTCCCTTGTCACCAGAGAAAGCTCTCGAATCCCAGTGCTCACAATCCTTTATATAGGGCAAAACTTTAAGCGGGAAGTTGCTTAGTCAGCAAAAAAAAAAAAAATTCTTGATTTTCCATGATATTTTCCAACAGAAATTTGTTTCAATGATTTTTGTTATATATTCGGATGTTCAGATGTGGGTTATATAATTTTTCATAAAACCAGAAATATATATACATTCTATATTTACTGAGAATTTGTTACCTGATTTTCAACAAAAGAGACCACGTACATGGAAGAGAAAAAAGACAGAATTCTTTTAGGTGACAAAATCAAAATAATAATTTATTTTTAATTTCTAAATTGTTCTCCACATTATCTGATGTTCTTCATTTTTCCTGTCTGGCATATTTCTATATATGTTTTCCTCATCTCTTTATACATGTTTTCAAATAATTTTTCATGGTTATATTTTAGAGGATATTTCATTTTATATAAATTTAAGGTTAATAAATTTTTAATTACTTTATATGCTTATTTTTTAATTACTAACTTCTCCACCTATTTATTTTTCACCCCTATATCTTTGTCCGTTTCATTTATTTTTGGGTTTTGAATTATCTTTTAAATTTTTATTCATATTGAAAAATTTGAGGTTAGATGGAGATAAAGAGGTAGTGAGAAAAATAAAAAGAAAAAAAGGAAAAAAAAGAAAAAAAATAATGAATTTAAGGTTAATAGATTATTTTTATATTATTCGTTCCACTATTTTTTTTTTTATATATATATATATATATATATAAAAAGTGTAAATAATTAAAAAATATATCTATTTTAATTATATTTAATATTTTAATATTTTTTTAGAATAAATCAGATATAATTATTTTTTTGGGTGTAGTCTACTCCCTATTCCAAATGGCTACAGGTATCATCCATGGATGGGATCTCCACCTCCTGCCATTATTGAGTTATATATGACATATGATTTTAACATATTATAATAAATAATATAATATAATATTAAATATTTGACTCTTTATTTTAACTTATTATATATTATATCATAATTATCATTAAAATAATTAAACTAATTTGAATTACAACCTTTTTAGGGGTGATTTTGATTAAAATGTTTTTATTATTGATGTTTTCTTAGTGATGCTTTTATTAGACATGTTTTTTTTTTTAAGAATTGGTTTATATTTAGATATAAATTAAAAAAATGGTTCGATTGTAATTTTGATAATATATTATATAATAAGAAAGTGATGTTTTGAAGAATCCTCATAATATTTCTATTTAACATATTTTAGAGAATCATTTATTAAATATTCTTTAAAAAATACTATAAATGATTTTTCAACTTTTTTTGAAGTGTTTTTTAATTTTTTTTAATGTTATATTTGTCTTTAAAAACATTTATATATATATATATATATATTAAAAGCGTTTTCTAAAGGCATTTTCAATGTGCTCTAAGAATTGGAATTTTAAAAGTGATTCAAATCTAAAAAATAAATAGACGGGGAGATTCAAACCCAAAATCTCTAAGCTAATTAGAACCCTTATATTATATTAAAGAAAAAAAATATTAAAATATCGAATCCAGACCTACTAGTGAAATATAGACCGTTATATAAGGATACGTTATATAAGGATACAAATATAAGAAGTCAAAGTATAAATAAATAGAATCGACGTACACAAAACTAAGATGCAAATAAATGAAATAAAGATATAAAGTAAGAATACGTGGAACTAATAAATGAAATTTAAGTATAAAGTAATAAAACTTGTTGCACTTGTGATACTTGAGTGTAAAGAAATAAAACCTCTAGGATCGTACAAATGAATGAGACTTTGATACAAATTAATAGGATTTAAATTGGACATGTGACATTATTTGATTGATGATGTGTTTTTTTTTATATATACTTTTGTGTCATCAATGACATAGCTATACGTGACACCTTGTTTAATTGAGAGTTTGACGAAAAGATTTAAACTATTAGGTAATGGGTAGACGCCAAGGCACTAATGAGTTTTGTCCACCAAAGTTTGAATGGTCAATCAAAACAATCATCTTTCACACAAAAGCAGCAATGCGTGATGATGGTCCACATTCCATCCTTCAAACAGTAGAGAGTGCAAATACGATGGAATTTAAAAAGAAGAGCATATCTGCATGTAGTTTTTAACGTAAGACACAACAATAGCAGCAAGAGTCATTGGTGCCCTACTTCGCTGATTCCATCATCAAGTTTTTTGACCCAAACCCAAAGAAAAATAGCATCAACCCCATGCCCATGGCTCAGTGGGGAGCTAAGTGCTCCTCTTGGATGGCACCCAACTTCACCCACAATCACCGTTTCTGGAAAAACAATGCCCTATCAGCATTGCTTATTTTCCAGTAACAGGCAAACCCACGTTCAAAATCAGTCATTTTCATCACATCCACCATGAAAGCATGTTCAATTAGGGCACCCAGGAGCAGGCCAACTGCCCTGTTGGAGGGGTTCTCTTTATTAATCCCTTTACAAGGAATTGGATAATATCGATGTCATTGTTATGAACTTTTGGTATCCATTTTGCAAGTTGGGATAAAGTTGGTGTCCTTGTGCTTAGGGGGGCTGGACAATGACTTGCCCTAGGACAAGAGGACCAAAACTTTCCTCCTTGAATTAGTACTTGCTACCCCCACTTTCTCTAGATCTCATAGATTCACACATTGAATAGAGTTCAAGCTAGTGTGTGGTATGAAACTTTGTTAGAAATGAAATTAATGGTAAGGTTACCAAATTGTTGGAAGTAGAAGGCGCTTTCATTTTTCTCCTAAAATTTGATCTATTTTTGCATTATTTCTAGGAAAAAAAACTCTAAAAAGTCGCCAACAAAGTAAGTTGAAGAATGGGTGTTTATAATTGATTGGACCGCATCAAACACTAAGGAATCACCAATTTTGCTTGGGACCAGGCGCAGGACCACGGCACATTTACTAGTATGTGGTTTTGAAGCTCATCATATGCAGATAGGCTGCACAAGGAAGCATCTCCCCATTAGAAATCAAAAGGCAATACCTATGATTATCTTATTTGCAGGGAATGAATGTTATTCCTTACTTGATTTTTAGGCCAAATGATGCCTATAACAGCACAAAAGAATGGAAAATCATGCCCAAGCTGGGCAACTATATGCGTGAAGGCAAAAGAAAAGGACTTTGTAAGAGTAATTTCCCACACTAGAGAGATATGGGGTGCTCACCTTCAGTGACTTGTTCAGGAGGGGTTGAATTTGTGACCTTCAACAATGCAAACTAAGCCACAGAAATTTGAACGGGGAAAGATACTATCATACAAGCCTCTGCTCTTTGCGCACAAGCAAAAAAATTGGGAAGAATATGACAAAAGAAACTGCAGCAAAGGTGATGAAATGGACTAATAAGCCAAAGGTAATGCCACAAAAAGACCAGAAATTGACAGAAAAGAATAGTATTCTAGCTTGTTCTTTTCTCTGCTAAGCATATATTCGGAAAATCTAGAGTAAGCAGTTTGTGAAGACTATGTGGTAGCCAGTGAGTTTTGAGTAAAGGCAAGAGGATAAAGCATGGCACCCTTTTCACCGTACGCTATAAATTTGTCGTAGACACAGAGCAAGGATTGGTATCCAGGCAGATACTTAAGAGAGTTAATTCACAAGGCCTTTTTTTGGAGGAAACCCTTTAGGCTTTACAGAGGAAACTTCATATTTTGCATGTGCACATACGCAAAATTTACTCTTTAAGTAATCAATTTTCATAGATAAAGTAGACCAGAAAAAATAGGAAATATGAGATTTTTAATGTGAAATTCAAGCAGCACAAGCACATTTCTAGGACCCCAGTGACAAGTTTTTCTTCAGAAATGAAATTATACGAGAGAAGCGATGGTGAATCTAATGATAGAACACAACAAAAATGCACCTCAATGTGTCACCAATTCGCCAGACCATGTGCTCACACGTCCTATGAACATTGAAGTTTCAAAAATGAAGACTCACATGGAAAAAGCCACATTGCATTCTACAGGACAACAGGACAAGGGCAGAAGTACTAGACAAGAAAATGCAGGCAACTAGTCTGCTCTAATGTCACCTAGTGCAAAAATGCTTAACATACATCACGGGTTCTATGGTTTTAACAAGTTTCATCTCCACTTTTAACGTCTTACCGATAATCCTAATTTCAGGATAAACAATAGGGATAGAGTAAACAATCATTCAGCAGCATAAGAACTAAGTCAGCAAACAGGTATGATTTTGTTCCACCAATGTTTTTAGACCCTTTTTTCGGTGCTATCCAATGCTGCATCCTTCCAGCTGGCTCTCTAGTAATCAAGATGGGGACTTGAGTGAAGAGTTTATTGATTTGTGTTGGGAATTTGTCGCAAATTCCTTTCTATCTGAGGATTCCCTTTTGTGCAGATTCTTTTTGTCTCAAATGGGGCCATCACATTAAAAAAAAAAAAAAAAATGTTGTCCCTTGACTGTATTTTCATACCAAAATGTGGAAGTGATGAGAATTCAAGAAGGGATTCTTGCAGCCATTGAAACTGTGAACTCCCATACAAGTAAAAGCAACCAAGAAAGGAGATCTTGGAGATTCCGACTGTCTTCTTGATTCCATCAACTAATAGCATATGCTGCTACTAATTCTCACTATCATAATCCATTTTGCCTCCTCAAAGAACCCGTATCTCCAACTTAGCCTCTAGCTTGAGGAAACTGCACTAGAGCTTCTCCTTAAGAGTTTGAAGCCTCTAAATGTTGGTGGGTGTATGGTTACACTGCTTAAACCTAGAGGCTTGTTCGATACCTAACCAAACAGTTCATACTTTAGAAGATGAACCCAAGTTTAGGTTTCAAACCCGACGACAAAGACTCAAAAACCTGTTCACCTCAATCATTGCTTCCTATAGTTTCTGATAAAACTACCACCTCTATCCATTGGGTTTGGGAAGAACTGATTAATGAAAGGCAAACCGGGATAACTTGTTCATTATTCAACATTGCTGTAGTTCAAGCTGGAAACCTATTGACAGCATAAACAATAGGATTGACCAGGTCAAATCTACTAGATCTTGAGAAGAAATAACTAAATTCGTGACTAGATTTCCATTTCTGTTGTTGCAGATTCAGTGTATTTCCTCCTAACTTATGGAAAAAATTAAGTAAATACAGATTGACATATACTGCAGATATTAAATGAATTTGAATTCTCAAATTAATTTCTAAACTCTAGAGGGAGCTTGAAGCTTGTGAGACAGCTTTGGTGATTATCATAAGCATCGTTGATTTCTCGAAATGATCAGAAGTGGTAAAGAATCAAAACATTTTTGGAAATTATCTTCTTTGACAAATCTTGAACACTCATTTTATAGTTGCAGATAATTCCAATTATCCTGTGTTTGGGTTCTAAGAAAATGGAGAAAAATGAAAAAGAAGACAGCCCTCTACTCAGCAAGAGGTAAGTGATTATAATTTATTTTCTTTCCTGAAAGTTTCTCAGCAACCAAACAGAACATCTGCATAAGTCCTGAGATTGCTTCAAATCATCTACACTTTTATACACACGGTTGAATGGTTCCAAGCTCATCTCCCAGATTTAACATTCATTCCTTAGCATCACAAGTTCAGAACAGTTTTCCACAACTACGATTCCAATCAACATTTTCATTTCAAACAAACACAAAACTGCCAAAATCCTAAAACTCCACTTCAATTTAGCCCAAAAAAACTGATAATCTGAATATAACACCAATGCAACCCAATCAACAATGCATTGAAGTACAGTAAAAAGCTGTAATCACAGCAACCTTCATAGTTTTCAAACAACAAACTAAAAAGAGAGAAGACTAACCTGAACTTTTGGCAGCTTATGGGCTTTCTTGGGATAGATTGGGAGAGATTTTTCTGGGGTTTTTGAGAAAAATTGAGAGGCTGAGATTGAGAGAAACACTGGGTTTTGGCAGACAGGTTATGTATGATTCATCTTTTGGCTGCTCTTTGCCTTTGGTTGTGCCAATCATTTGGAGGGAATTTGATTCCTTCCCTCTTTTGAATTTAAAATATTATATAGAGTTTCATAACAGTCACATATTGAGTTTGTGGCCTGGAAAAAGCAGAGGTTCCACTTGAATTAGATCCTAGTCTAAAAAGCATCTTCCACTGAATTAGATTCTATTTAGTAATTCCAGCAAACTCACGCCAACACAAATGTGTGCCACACAATTTCACTTTTCGAGAACATAGTGAATGTAATGCGAGAATATCACAAAATATAAAAAGCGTCATCATCGCTGACAAATGATACAAAAAATATGATCAAGATATGAAAAATGTAATCAAAGTATGAAAATTCTGACCAGAACCATTGACGATGTGAGATTGATTATTCAACCCTAATGATGCCGCTAGAATTTTTATACCGTGATATTTGGAATATTCTAAAACATTATTTAATAATAATATATTATATAAATAAGAAACATTTATGCTTAAAGTCTATTAAAAAATTAACTAATGATTTTATTATAATCTCCGATATGACTTTTGATGGATTTGAAAATCTTTGAGTTTCAAACTTTGAGTCTTGTAGATATGCTACACAAGTTTCATGAGGCCAACTTCATGTAATGTGAGGGTGAAAATTTAATGCATTAAATGTGATGCATTAATATGAATTGAGATGAGGTACTTCAAGGAAAAAATAAATCTTAATAAATGAGAAATAAAAATGTTCCAATTGTATAAAATATTCAATGAAGTTGAGAATAAGTTTCAAATAGCCAACAGTTAGAAAATGAAATTTCTTTGAAGGAATCTTCATGATAACTTTCAAACTTAAAATTAGTGCAAGGACCTAACAAAGTTTTTGATTGAATACATGAGATGTGGTACAAATAATGGAAGAAGGAAAGAAAAAATTCAAAGGAAAAGTTTGGTGGGCATGAGTCAGGGATTGATGTTTCAAGGACAAGTTGCACGAGTTCAAAGTATTATATGGGTAAAGTTTGGCCCAAGTTTGAATGCACAACAAGTTGAATCTATTAGGGAAAAGGGAAAGAAAAACCGGAGTTTGACCAAGAAAAAATTTGGTAGTACTTTTATTTTTAAAATTAAGATTTGAAAGTGATTTTGAAAATCATATTTGGTGGTTTGTTTTTAAAATTTGATGACAAACACTAAAAAATTAATTTTAAATTAAGGTATAAATTTGTAATCCACATCTTATCTTCTTTTTATTTTTTCAAATCAATAATACTATTATCAACATAAAATTTCATTCCAAATTTGTTAGAAAATCTTTAAAAAGTTTCTTCCTCCTTTTTGTTCTATGGTCGCTAGACATGTTGATGCTTTTTGTTTTTTTTTTTGTTATATAAGAATCAAAAGTAAAATCAAACTTCATACTTTGAAATTATTAAAAGTTTTCCATGGTATAAAAATAAAAAAGTTTACATGCATGGAAGAAAGTAGGTAAAAGAAAAGAAAGAAAATAATAAATAAATAAATAAATAAGAAAAGAAGAAGGAAGGGTTGACTATCTCAAGTCAAAAATTCAACACATTGACTTTGACCCAAGAAAAAATGGAAATCAAACTAATTCACAAGGTTCACAAGTAGGATTTAGTGAAAACCCAAGTTTGAATTCAAAACATGAAGTAAAGAAAGAAGAAAAAAAAACATGAGTTATATAGATGAAGAGTCAAAAATCCACGTCAAAAATCCACAAAAGTATGGTATGGAATGCGTTGGTGATATGGAGAATACTTTAAGTCAATTCAAATTAAAAGGTTCACATTAAAATAAGGAAATACGCGTGGAGTTCTGACCCAATTTCACATGCGTGACATGAAACATAAAACGAAAATTAAATAAATTTTTTTAAGGAAATAGTTGATTGAAAGTTGAATCATCTTTGACCCAAAGTGCTTGACTAGGATTTGAGTAAATTGATTCAATAAATATGGACTTGAATACATTGGCTCAATACAATAACGAACATGAATACAATGACTCAATGCAATAATGCTGTTAAATATCAATTTTGGTAGGTGGATCTATTCATTTAGTAAAAGAATAATAAAAATGAATAATTTTACTATCCATGGATCAAAATTTTGAATATGTCAACTAATTTTTTAAAATTTTCTAAGCTAAATATTTGCATTATGAAAATAAATAAGATCTTACCCTTTTTCTAGATAAAATTTATGGTACCAATTCAATATCATAATGAACTTTGAATCTATATCATTCAATCATATGATGAAATATGGGTTGTTAAATAATTATATAAACATATGGAATTAATGTACAAATAAATAAGATCAAAATATTAAAAAAAGAAATCCAAACACAAAATAATGAAACCAAGATATAAAACAATTAAATAAGATATAAGTACAAAATAATAATAGTTTAAATATAAAGCAATGAGACTCCTGTAAAATTTGAGTGAAACGTGATACTTCAAACCTCTTAATTCACAATACTTTTTAAGTATATCATGGTGAAACCCATTTTCTTAATATTAAATAATTAATGTCAAGTTTTGTTCTAAGAAATTACTACAAAAAGAAAAAAATTGTTAAGAAAAAATGTTTTCTCATATTTAGTTATACAATAAAAATATTAAATATAATTAAAATTATTGAGAAAATTTTATTTTTTTAAATTATTTAATCTTTATATTGAATAGTTAAAATAAATTTAATGAGTTTGAAGTATAACATAAAAATAATTTATTGACTTATTTTTTTTTTTTTAAATTTACTTTTGCTTTCTTTCTACTTTTTGTCACTATTTTCTTTCTCACTCATTTTTTTTTCAAACTTTTTAAGAATCAAACGTGGCCTAAAAAAAAAAAAAATTTCATGTTTAGTTTACCATAAAAAAATATATTAAAAAAAATTAAAATTAGCTAAAACTCATACATTTTTAAATTATATAATTTATGTATATATAATTTTTTTTTTAAAGAGCATATAAAGACAATTTATTAAATTTAAAACCATTTTTCATTCTTTCTTTTCTTTCATCTTTCCTGCCTTTTTTCTTTTTCTTTTTTTATATTTTCCCTCAAAATTTCCAAAAAGCTAAACGAAGGTAAAGTTGAGCTTTAATTCAAAATGTTAACTTTATTCTCATTTCCCTCATTATTATTATCATTATCATTTTCTCAGCAAACAAACAGAATAATAATCAGAAAGACTCTGGCAAAAACACATCCAAAAGGTTGCATTTCCTAGAAGGGTATGGTGGGATCTTTGTTGATTCTGGTCAGTACTGTTGGCAGCCAAGCATAATGACACCTTTATGTCTTTACAAAAGCTTGTTTCTTTCGCTTTGGCCACTACCAAGTACCAACTTGCAAACACCACTGCATTTGGTTCTTCAATCGATTTGAAAGTGAAGCAAAAGATTCTTGTGTCACACTGCATTATGCATTCCCTTTATCAATATTTTATATGATTCTTTTAGGTTATATTATAAAATATTATATTTTAAAAAATTACAATAAAATTATTTCCTTTTTGAGATTTCATTAAAACTCATTCATTTGAGTTTCATCTCTTCTCATCTTTTCTCTATAGTCCATTTTTAGCCATACACTTCAATTTTGATACATGTTTAATACCTTAGTATTTTTTTTTTTTTGGTTATAAACATGTCTCATGTTGATTCCCTAACACAAGTTTTCAAATATCGCAACACAATGCAAGGTTGGAATTTAATAGCTAAACTGAAATCTCAAAACTTTTAATTTAGCTAACAAATATAATGTGAAGAACAAAGTTTGAATTCATAACATCGGGCACAAACATGAAAAAACAAAAGAGAAACATGAGATCTACTAAAAAATTGTTTCATAATTAAGAAATTGAAATTATATAGTGCATAGACCAAAGACTGAATGCATAAGATACATCAATTCAAAAAACAATACCATTAGCATCCACATAAAATCCATGTCTCAAATACCCTAGTTGAATCGAAATTTTTGTGAGTTGAATTTAGTAAAGAACAAATCACATTAAGCATTCTAAACATTTAATAACTATTCATAATGGTCAATCAAAATTCAACTTTTTATAAACTTTCATTTTTAAGGCTTGTCTAGTACCAACTCTTTAAGTTTCTTTGAGTATACATTTTTATAGTATCTATTAGAGAAAAAGAGAAGGTGAAACATGAGATTGGCCACCTAGAGTTAAAAAATTGAGAAAAATATGGCATGCAAGATGTTTGTGATTTAGCACTAAAGTTTCAAGGAGCTTGTAATCATACACTTTCCTTAACTCCTTGGTTTTTTCCTTTATGGATGTGGTGAGCATGATTCTTTTCAATGTGCGCCATGTCAATTTAATTAAACAACTTTCACCAAAGTGAGGAAATAAGTAGGCATTGGGACAATTTCTGATAGTGTCGTATATGTAACAAGTAATAAAAGATAAAATGAAAAGTTAGGAGAAAAAAATGATTGAAAAGTTGATTATGTCATTAGAGTGCTAGACTAGGACATAAGTAAATTGACTATATAAAACTTTATGTATAAAGATTCGATGGCTTTCCCTTTCTTTTGAGTTTTCTTGATGGCTTCCAAAATTTCTATCAAAATTTTGACTAAGCTTTTTTGTTGCCATATTAGCAAGCAGATTCCATATTAATGTTTATTTGCCTCCATACAATTGGTTGAATCTCTTGAAATAATTTCATAGAAGTTTATTAATATCTTCTTTTTATAAAGCAAATCAACTTTGATTCTTAAATAATTCATATTGTTTACTATAATTAAAGACACAAACACTTTCTAAAAGATGAGAGAAAAAAAACAATCTCTTTAATTATAAGAAGGAAAATTCAATTATTTTGGTTAATTTTTTATGGAATCACAAAATCAAGATAATAAAGATGTCTCCTCTTTGATTGAGATAACGGCATCTTAACAACTAATTAAGAGAATTTACATTATTTTGAATTATTTTAGAACCCTTGGACCAGACTATGATTTGAGCTAACATCAAACTATTAACATTAAGTATCAAAGAGCATGACTATGGTCTATACTAGAGATATAGTAGTATTTACTTACAAGAAAAAAGTTGAACCCCCAATTTAAATAAGATGTCATCTCCGAGTTTTCAAAATGAAACCCATTTTTCAATAAGGGATACTTTGAGTGTGTTTGACAATGATTCTAAAAAGTGTTTTTAGTTTTTCTAACACTTGAAAATTTTTATTTTTCAAATATTAGAAATGCTGGAAATACTTTTCAAATCACCTACCAAACACAGTTTTTTTTTTTTTATCTCTTTCAACTACTTTGTAAGATTTTTAGAAAACTAAAATCCATATCAGATGCTCATTTAGTATAAAAAAAAAAATTGCTTAATTAACCTTTTTATTATACAAAGAACTTGGCCTAGCGTGTCAAGAACCATGAATGGCCTCTTGGACCGATTCCCTCAACCGTAATAACCCTACCCAAAGGTCAAATTGACTCATTTTTCTATATGAACTAACCCATAAGACACTCCTTAAGACAAGACCTAAAGGAAGAGGATGACACATCTCAAAGAATTTACCCTAATGGAACTCCGCAAGAGATATCTAAGGGTGAGGTCTAAGAATTAACTTACGATGAATCATGGTTAATAACATCAACTAGTCATAAATAGGTGATGAAAGTGCTCTTGCAAGTCACAACATTAATCACTCATACTCAATTCTTCTTCTTCTTATCATTCATTTTATTCTTCTATTAATTGACTTCATTACAAAGGAGTTGTTATGTTATGTATAAATAATTAGGTAAATAAATATAAATATATCATATAGAAGATAAATATTATTAAATTAAAGATTAATTACTTAAAAAAGGCCCATTAAATTATAGATTAATTGCATAAAAAAGGTCCACTTTATATTCTAGAAGAACTTTTCTATATTCTTTAAAGAAAACTCTAATTCTACCCATCTATTTTACACCAAACATGGAGTAGATATAGAAAGCAATTACAAGGGGCAACTGCCACCAATTCCGTTCGAATTTGAAGGCTTGCTCAACCTTTTTAAGCATCAAAGTATATATATATATAAATAATTTTTTTTTTTTTGGTAAACAAAGAGGAAAATAATTAAAATAACAATCATTCTCCTAGAAGTTTGTGGTAGGATCAGTCTTGATAAAGGACAGTGTAGGCAGGCAAGCACAATCACAACTTTATGCCTTTATGACTTTATAAAAAGCTTGTCTTTCTCACTTTACCCACAAACATCTTCCAACCTTTTGATTTGAAAAGATTCTTTTGTCACCCTTTCATAATGCTTTCCATTTATCAATATTTTTTAGGTTTACACATGGTACCTTTTATCATTTATTATAAACTATTAAATTTTATACATACATATATATATATATATATATAAGTTTTGAAATTTAAAGAGAAATTTCAATGTAAAAGTTGATATTAAAAAAGAGCAAAGGTCATCTTAATGTAAAAGCAATAAAGAGGCTCATGGACAGCAAGGTGCCTGTGACCCAAAAGGAGATTACCAAGAAACTTCTTATAATACTTACCAAAAGACATTGCAAGAACCTTGTGAAACTTTCAAATAATAATAATGTAATGTCTATAAACACCATTTATTTAATTCATGGATGGGTTGTGATATGTGGATAAAATTTAATAAATTCCCTTATTTAAATTTGGTTTTTTAACTAATCGATTAAGAAATTTCATGTAAAATTTTTATTAATGTACTTAAAAAATTATTGGGTTAAGATATAGCTTAAAAATAGGGACTCAAGAGTATTTAGAAATGTTAGGCTAGAGGTGTCTTTGTTATATATATATATATATATATATATATATATATATAATTTATCATGTTTAAATCAACATTACATGCAAAGGAATTTGTTATCATAAGAAGAGACACATGAAAATGAATTTGTTATGATAAATCATGTTATTTTCATCTTTTTATGATTATAAAAATATTTCAAAACTTTGAAGACGCATTTATAATTAGAGTTCATAGCAAAAATTTTACTTAGAGGTATTGGAGAAAACTAAAACAGAAAATTATCAAATATTAAAGATTTATAAAGATGTTTGAGATTGAATGTGTATAGGAGGTATATATTGTCATTCTAAAGTTTTTGACTAAAAGAATCTCTATATCACCGTATAAGAAAATTATAGATAGAGGTATGAGAACAATTTGAAAAGTATCTATTTGATTAAGAGGATAGTTTTTGAGTGTTGTCAAGGATTTTGACTTGCTAATAATAAGTTGTATTTATTTTCATGATATTATTTAATTGCTAATAATTGCATAAATTAAATTGCTTTTATTTTCATGATCTTATTTAAAATGAGACAGTATATTAGTTTCAAACCTTCCTTAATACATTTTAGTTTGAAATCTTTTATTTCATAATCACCATTTTTATATTTTTGTGTGTAATCCAACTTTCATTCTCCATCTTGTCTCAAGTCATCAATCCTTAGTTATTTAATTTTATACTTAAAATAGCATGTTCAAAGGTCAAATTTAATGAATTAATAAAGTAAATATTTATCACCATTTATATAGCTAATTACATAGGTCATATTTCTTATTCAAAATGTAGATTTTAATTATTATTTTTATGGAATAAACTACTAAGCTTTTGTGTTCTTACTTATGAACATTTTGCATGATTTTACCATGAAAGCGAATTTTATTTTCAATTTTCCTTGCTATAAAATCTTTTGCGTCCCTCTTAAAAGGTTAGAACTCTTGACAAATATAATGATTACATCTAAAATTTAATATTAATGTGATGTATGGTAGAAAACTATAACAATAATTTTAATCGATAGTAACATTCTTTGGTTAGTCATTAAATATCTCTTTGCAACTGCAAGTAAGTTTTCTAAGTAAAAGCCAATATCCAAGTTAATAATTAGGTATAACATATTAAAATTATCCTTTGAGAGAGCAAGCTTACTCTAAAATTAGATGCATGTATTAGTAAAAGGAGTCAACTTGAACTAATTTTCAATTTGCATGCATGTAGAAATTGATTTCTCACAATTTATATATAATTTTGATTAAAAAAAAAATGTTAAACAAGTAAAAGCTAATCATGGGAGTAGACACAAATGTTAAGAAGTTAACCTTTAAGAGCCTCTTCTATTATCCTATCTTCTTGCCTCTCTATCCGATACTTTGAGTATCCTATATTGAGTAGATGCAAAAGTTAAGATGCAAGCTTGGGATTATTAGTAAAAATACCATTTTCTGTATATTAATCAAATATTAATTATGTTTGATTCCTGGAAAATACTAAGAAAAGAAAAAAAATGTAAAGAAAAATGATTTTTTTATATTTGGTTGTCCTATAAAAAATATCAAAGAAAATCAAATATAATTAAAACTAATTAAAAACTTATATATTTTTAAATTATTTAATCTTTATATTGATGAATTAAAATAAATAAAATGAGTTTGAAGTAACAAAAAAATAATTTATCGACTTTTAATCTATTTTTTATTTTCCTTTACTTTTTATTTCTTTCTACTTTCCTTTGTATTTTCTTTCCCTTGCACTTTTCTTCAAATTTTCTGGAACCAAACATAACCTAAGAATCATAGATTCTGACATAGAAGTCAATAACACATGTGAGTAAAAAAATACAAATTTATCTGAAGCCATAAAATAATTGCATGAGCAAGTGAAGCCAAGTACAATTTCGGGGTTTAACCATTTTAGGATGAAATTGGAATGAAACATGCTTAATATGGGAGTCTTGGCTTATGACTTAAAAAGGCAAAATTTTTATTAAAGGTTCTTCAAGAATTTATTTTAAAAAAAAATATGAAGAATGTTTTTTTGAAATAAATGAAAATATGAAGAATAGAGATAAGAAACTTTTATGTTGCAGATAAATACTTATCATTTTAACTTAGAAAAAGAGGAGAAAATTGTTTTCCGTATATGATCTCCTAAACAAACAAATTTTTTGTTGACAACTGTTTTAAATAACATATTTGTGAAAACGCTATAAACAATTTTACTTTTCGAGAGATCATAGGTTTAACCCAAGAAAAGGGACGCCCATTTTAAGGATGCGTGCACTAAGAATAAATTTCATACTAAACAAGTTTTGCTTTCATTCATGAGTCCATTGCACGATCTAAGGACCAGCGTTTATGATGTTCACACAGATGAAACAACTAGACAACACCATAATCACAAAGTCAGCAGACAGGTATCATGTTGCTTAGCCAATGTTTTAGCACCTTTTTTTTTTTTTTAGTGTCATCCAACAATGCATTCTTGTAGCTGACTTCAAGGGTGGATTTTGTTGGGCATTTTTCTCCAATTCCTTGCTTTATGAGGATTCCTCTCCGAGTGAAAGTTCTTTTTGTCTCGAATGCGGCCACCATATGAAAGAAAAATCTGCCTCTTAACCCTATTTTCATGCTAATAATTCATCCATGTCGGTTTTCAATCAATGGAAAAGTTCAATATTTGAATGCACTATGAAAAGCATGAAGCTTAGAGGCATACAAAGAAAAGACATAAAATGCACTCTACGTGATTTTCATACTAATAATTCATCCATGTCGGTTTTCAATTAATGGAAAAGTTCGATATTTGAATCCACTATAAGAAATACGAAACTTAGGAATATACAAAGAAAAGGCATAAAATACACTCTACATGATTTATTTGATATTTGTAGACACTATTTAGACCATTAGGTTCGGTCATCCATTGGACCCCATATACGATAACAAGGACGCATATGTGGATAAGTATCCATGGAAATGATGGGCTATGACTTGATCACAATATCATGTTTGTGAATTATAAGATTGATGACATCCTTGAAAAAGTTCATAATGTGGAGAAGGTCTAGGCATTTATAAGAGGTGATGATTTCTTGGGAGAAGTTCTCAACTCAAAGCAAATAGCATCTACACCAATAATTTGTTAAGTTCAAATTAGATAATATCTATATAAAATATGATATTCCCGGATTCATAAATTCTGAAATTAAAAGACATAATTTCAGGTTCTAGAAATCAATCCATCTTTTAATCTTAACTTGGGTATATTTTCTGCAAGAATTACACAATATTACCCCTGCGGATTGATTTCAAAGAGAACTAAAATGAAGTGACTACAATGTACACCAACCCCTTTTTTTTTTTCCTGGGAAACAAACAGGAAAGTAAAAACAACAGTTGCAAAAATGTATGGGAAAGACATGATGGAGCAGGGTATTGGCATTCCAACACAATTCCTTCTTTATGCCTTTATGTCTTTGGAAAAGCCTGTCCTTTTGGCTTTGGCCACAACCAACTAGCAGACGATTCTCTAATTGATTTGAAAGTGAATAAGAGATTCTTGTCTCTCATACTTCATGATGCATTCCATTTATTACTACTTTGTAGGCTGCCCCTGGTTTCTTCTGACCAAACTTGAGCTTTAATGAGTGATTGTGGAATTGTAACCCTAATTGCTTCTACTCTATATTTTATTTTCTTCACAAAATAAAAATGGAGGTTGAGTTATTAAATTCCTAACCTAAAACAAGGTAGGCTCAAGAGCCCGGTCCAAAGCAGAGCTAGATTTGGGCCTCAAAGTGGAAATAGAATTCGCTGTCCGGCTTCAGCCAAGCTTGAAGGCCCATTAGGAAGTGAGCCTGACCCTAACTTAACACAGCCTGAGTCCGACTTGGCCCAATCCATTTACATTTTCAAAAGTATGTGGTTTGTCAAGATGCTTGTTTATTATTATTTTGCTTTTTATTTAATTATTAGGTTTGTTCCACGTAAGTCAGGTAGAAAAGATAAGTAATAAAGTTGATATTACATATATATATTTTAATTATTTAATAAAAAATTATAAAAATTATTTTAATAAAAAATAAAACAAACTTATTAAACTTTTAAGAATTTTTAGGTAGTTATGTTTAAAAAAATATTATAGCATTATGATACCACTATGCATATATTTATTCTATAATAAAAAAATCTAGATATCAAATTAAAAGCAATTAATTATTTTTAATTATTATTTATTATTTTATTATTTAATAAACAAGCTAGTGAGTATGACTTCAAATTTCCTAAAATTTTAAAATTATTACGTTATTATTTATTTGATAATATTCTTATAAAAATTTCAAAAAATAAAAAAATTATTAATTCTATTTAAATAAAATTTCATAAACTTTTTAAAAGACAAAATAATAATTTCTAACTTTTATAAAATTAAAAAAAAAATTATACTTCAATCACAATTTTTTTTTAAAAAAATATTAAATTTATGTATGAAAATGAGAGCATTTATAAACATAAAAAAGGGATAGACCCCAATTTTATGACACATGCTATAATTAAAAAATAACTAATTTTTAAATTTAAAAATAAAAACTTAAAATTTAAATTCAAATAATTATTTGAATTTTAAAATCAATCTATCTTTATCTATAATTCTATGTAGATAAAGAAATTATTTACAAAAAATGAGAAAATAATTAAGTAAAATTTTCATTTTCTTGTTTCTCTTAAAAGAATATGTCTATTTTTTTTTCTTTTAAATATAAATTTATTGATATATTTTTATTATTTAATTTCATAAATAGAAATTTGTATGCGGCATCATACTTACAAAAATCATCAAAATAATTATAATTAATAAAAATCACAAAACTTTTTTTATTTAGCCGGACAATGGAGTCTGAAATAGAGCAACTTTAGAGAGAGAAAGAGAGCTTGGTGATTGAGCACCATAGATGAACCTCTTTTTTTTTCTTATTCTCATCCTATATGCTTTTTTCCCGTAGATCTCCATCATTTCTCATTCTCACCGTTTTTTCTTTCCATTTTCCTTGGGTTTTTTGCCTTCAAGCTTGGATTTTCCTGGAAATGAGTGCTGAGGTTTGGTTATGAGTTTCTTCTTTTTTTGGTAAAGATTTATTTTTTATTTGTTTCTAGTTCTTGTTGTTGTTTTTATTTATTTATTTTTTCTTCCTATTTTTCTTTTTGGTAAAAGTGGGTTATGAATCACTAATTTGAAAAAATATAGAAATAAAAACCTCAACTTTTATAAATTAGTTTTATCTTCTTTTATTAAAAAATATTTTGAAATACATGTATTTTTTTTATAAATTAGATGATTATTTATTAAAATGACTCTTTTACTTACCATGCCAGTAATATCAATTAACATAGATGTGTGAGTGTTCAATTGTAAAAATAATCAATCTCCTTTTTAGTTTTGGACAAAAATAAGAATTTTTTTTTAAATATAATTAAAACTAAGGGGAAAGTTGGTATTGACTTACTAATTTGAAAAAACATATATATATATATATAAACCTCAAATTTATAAATCAATTTTATCTTCATCAATTTAAAAATATTTTAAAATATATTCACTTTTTCATAAATCAAATAATTATTTCCTAAAATATATTTTTACTTGATAATATTAAATAAAATTATCAAAAAATTAATTTATCATTTTAATTTGATAAAAGTGCCTTATAAATAAATATATTATATTTTTTTTATTATATAATGTAAGATACAAATCACTGTGTAAAAATTCTCCATGATCCTTAATTCATACATAAATTTTTTCTAATTTCCTGATTAATAATTGTTAGCCCAAGGGTTCTCCTAATCGGGTTTTGATGATAACAAACCATGGTTAAGTAACTAATTAGTTTGAATGGTAAACAATCTTAGGTATAAATTCGGAAATTCATCAAAGGATCAAATGGATACAAGAATGAGACTTTCGAAAGACTTTTAATCATAGGAAACAAATGTAAGATGAATGCATGTGTGCACTTAGGGTTTACATATCTTTTTATGCATTATTGGAAAACTCGGTTTGTTATTTAAAGTTGCAATTTCATTAAAACCCGAGTTTTATCAAATGTATTTCAAAATTGACATATTAATTTACCTAAAGACCTTGCTTAAGTGTTAGAAAAGAAAAGAAGTGAAAAAAAAAATGTTTTCGAGACCAAAATGCTGAACCGATCGAGGCTCTGGCCAACCGGCTCAACCGGTTGGGGAACCGGTCAACCGGTTGGGGAACCGGTCAACCGGTTGCCCTTGTCCGGTCAAAAACTGGTCGAGGAGTATCAAAAACACTCTCTCTCTTCCAGTAGCCTTCCCTTCTTGGTTGAGGTTCCCTCCTTCCCAGTCGACATCCGGTCGAAGCAACGATAACCTGCCAAAACATTAAATGCTCCAATAGCTAGTGAATCGATCGATCCCCAGCTCGACCGATTGAGGCTGCTTTTTGTTGTTCTTGGCTCCCAAGCTTAAAAACCTATAAATTGAGAGCTCTACTTCATTTATGATATAAAAAACACTTGCAATCAATTGTCTACCCACTTGTTCTTGCTTTAAAAGCTCTCATTTCTTTCTTAGTGCATTAAATCATCACTTACATATCTTTTAGTGCACCCTTGTGAGTCATTCTAACTTTGTTTTGTATTTGAACTATCATTGAGATAGGTTGAGGGATTCATTCTTGTAAAAACTGAGTGTTAAAGCCTTTAAGAAGTTTGAATTTTGAAGAGATTGTGTAATAGCCCATTAAAGTCAGAATCTAAGTATAAGAAGATTAGAAGCTTGGTTGAAACTTCAAGTTAGTGGAACCCTTACTCGGTTAGGAAATTGAATAAAGTGAACGTAGGCAAGGAAGTGTCAAACCACTATAAAATCCGAGTTTGAATTCTCTAACTCTATCTCTTTATTTTTTTTATTATATTGTGCTTGAATTTATTGTGTTGAAAAAGTTTTTTAAAAACCCAATTCACCCCCCTCTTGGGTGTTTTTATCTTTTAAGCATAGCATTTATTTTCTTAATAATTAATAATGATTTTATATAATGTATTATATAAACTCATTTATCTTCTCATTTTTTTTAATAAAATTGAATAACAACTTTTTAGTTGTCATCAACAATAAAATAAGAAATTTTAAAAAACTTTCAAACTAAAAATATAAAATAAAATATTGGTTTTCACTTTGCTTGTAAAGCACACTAGTTAAAGATATAAATATTGAGATGGCGAAATACAACAAGAGTCAATATTTTTTTAAAAAAAGATTTTTGGTTTTAATTGTATTTAATTTTTAAGTATTTTAATTTTAGGAAAAAGTGAGTTTTGACTCACTCATTTTTAAAAATATAGAAATAAAAACCTTAAATTTTATAAATCAGTTTTTTCTTTATCCATTTGAAAATATTTTAAAATATATGCATTTTTTATAAGTCAATAATTATTTTTTTAAATGATTCTTTTACTTGTTAGGTTAATAACACCAATTGACAATTTTTTTCTTTAAAAAATTAAAAATATAGTTAAAATTAAAAAAACTAAAAAAAAATTAAAATAAAATATTAATTTCACTTCGCTAAAACATGCTAATAGAAAATATAAATATAAAAAAAGAATTGAAAATATAATGGAAGTCAATATTTTATTTCTTTAATTTAAAATTTTTTAATTTTTGTTATATTTTTAGTTTTAAGTATTTTAGTTTTAATTGTATTTTTAATTTTTAAAATTTCTTATTTTATTGTTGATGTCAACTAACATAAATTTTATTCAAATTTATTAGAAAAGATAAGAAGGTGAAAGGATTTATATAATATAAAATATAAAATATAAAATCATTATTAATAAGAGGATTAGAAAAGATTTTATTTATCATTTTAAGGATCTTGTAGATTTTTTCACAATGATTTATACCCCATATTGTATAATAAAAATTTATAATACATTTATTTTTAAGATATTTTTATTAATTTAAAATAATATCTTCATTTTTTGATAATTTTATTTAATATTATCTAGTAAAAGGTCATTTCATGAAATAATTATTTGATTTATTAAAAAGTGCTCATATTTTGAAGTAGTTTTAAATTGATGAAAATAAATTTGATTTATTAAATTTAGGGTTTTTTTTCTATATATTTTTAAATTAATGAGGGAAAACCCACTTTTCCCTTTCTTTTTAATGTGTTTTTGTAGATGAAACTTAAAACAAGTGTCAAGTAATATTTTTTTTTCAAAAAAAATAAATTTGTTTGAAGTGTTTTTTTTCTTTTGCTTGTTGTTTTATCAGGTCCGTAAATGAAGTGTTGAAGAAGTTTTATGGTGTGTTTTGTTGTAAAGGAAAATAAGAGTTAGCATATTTCCTAATACAAGAAAAACAAAAGCAGTTGGATTGTGGTTTTGGGGAATTACTTGTATGAATTGAGTTGTTTTTAACTACACAAATATTGAAGTTAAAATTTGTTTTGGGTAAATGGGCATGGAGTTGGGATGAAATTACAGAAATGTCATTCTTAATTGGTCAAATAACATCATTGATAATGACTTTTGGTTAAAGTTATTTTAATAGTTGTGAGCTCTTTCAACAAAAATATACATAAACTATAGAGATTAAAGAAAATATAGTGAAGATGAGAAAACAAGATAAAAAAAGATTCATAATTAGTTGGTGATCATTAAGCCTTTAATCATTTATATTATCATAACTTTTCTTTGGGTGTTCAAACTTCAATTCACCTTTTATTTAATAAGAAAGAAGTCCTTAATAAATTTGAATATTCAAAATCACAAATGAATGCATTTTATGATGTTATATATACGACAAATTTTGACTTTCGAAAACTTAATCGATTTTAAAACCTTTGTACCATTATACGACAAACGTAAGATATAACAAATATAACATTTTTTACAACACCAAAAATGTCAACATTTAAAATTAGTCAAATTATTCCATTGTTCGACAAAGTAAGACTTTTTGTAAACGTCGTCCATCCCATATTTGACAAATTAATTAAAATGTTTTATTTTGTATAATTGAGTTATGTATACGCACTCACACTTAAGTTTGCCCTAATTAGACTAATTAGGGTGGTCTTTCAATAATATAATTAATTAAACTATCGACTTCAAGTTAAGAATGTATTTTATGATGTTATATATACGACAAATTTTAACTTTCAAGAACTTTATCAATTTTAAAACCTTTGTACCACTATACCATAAACGTAACTTTTAGAAAAGGCGATAAGTCAAAATTAGAACTTGCTAAAGTTTGTATCCAACAAATAAAACATTTTTTACAACACCAAAAATGTCAACATTTAAAATTAGTCAATTTATTCCATTGTTCAACAAAGTAAGACTTTTTGTAAACGCCATCCATCCCATATTTGACAAATTAATTAAAATATTTCATTTTGTATAATTGAGTTATGTATATGCACTCACACTTAAATTTGCCATAATTAGACTAAGTAGGGTTCAATAATACAATTAATTAAACCGCCGACCTCAAGTTAATTTTAATTTTCTAAGTTCAAATTTGAATTTAAGTACTTCTGCACTACAGCTCATATTACACCTGGATTGTTAATTGAGTTGCCTCTTTAGGAGAGTGAGGAATTATATTTAATGAACAGATAAGCATCTTTAGGCCTTTTTGGAGCTTATTCTTACCTTCTAAAGCCTTATCTAATAAAAGGTCAAGTCATCGCCATGAGCTCATAATTAATACACAAACAATGAATGGCTTATAAATGGGTTTCGTGAGTTACAAATGCAAAGTACTTAGCCAAATGATCTTCAAAACTTGAGTTTTGTCCTCAAATTTTTTTTTTTCACGCCTAATGGGTCGAAAGATTGAAATGAGGAAGATAGAGAATACTACTAGACGTCAAATCACATTCTCTAAGCGCAAAAGTAGTCTGATAAGAAAGGCCAATGAAATCTCAATCTTATGTGATGTAGATGTCGCCTTGCTTACCTATTCACCATCTGGTCGTCTTAATAAGTTTTGCAATAGAGATAGGTATTTTCTTCCTTATTTAATTTACTTGTATTTCTTTTCCTTTTAATACTCATTTGCTAATAAATTTTTTTTTTTTTACTAGGATGGAGGATGTGATAAAAAGTTACATCAATCTAAGTCCTGCAAAAAGATATTAGTAGGAGATTATTCTCAATATTTTACTTTACTTACTTCAAGTGTTTTTTAGGAGCCAAAAATACCAAAACTAGTTAATTTTGAAAAATAAATTTGTTCTGAGTAAATGTTAGCATATCTAAGTTTTCCCTCTCTTTAATATTTCTTGGATTTAAATCGAGCTTGAATGTTCTTTTGGGTTTCTTTTTTAACAATTTGATGGTGCAATCAATGGTGAAGCAGTCAAACAAAGAACCTTAAGGTAAATGAGTTTTGTGAATAGATTCTTATTAGGCAATTTTGTCTTTTGTAATTAAAAAGAACACATAGCATTAATTGCAGGCTAAGTTGGAGAAATTGCAAATGTTGGACTTCATTGGGGATGATGACAACAAATTGGACTATCTCAATGACCGGTATGATTCTCCATCAATTTAAATTTTACCAAAAAGATAAAAGAATATTATTTGCTTCCTTTTGATCATTACCAAAAAGAAAAAAAAAAAGGTTACTAATGTCAACTTTTTATTTTAGTCATGATAACACTTATATTAGAGAATTTCATTTCTTACTAACACTCAAATTTAGGTAAATTTTACTTGTTTTGATTAAATTATATTTCTTATAAATTATATAATGATCATCAGTTGATACTGATTCTCTTTGTTTGTGATGTCATGCTACATTCCGCGTAATTACAACAATTTGTATCTACAAATGATAGAATTAAGGTAAGACACACACCTGAAAAGAGAGATATAAGAAAAATTATAAACTTCTCTTAGTCCAAGTGTTATATTTGATTATTTATTAAAATTAACCCTTGGAAAAAAATGATGGATTAGTGTTGAAGATTTGACACTCTTAAAAAAAATATTAGAGTACTTTATACATAATTATATGTTTAAACTAGTTATTTTCTATACATTCAAATGTTAATTTTACGTGTGATTACTACAGTATTTGGAGTTGCAAGAGAAAACAAGCAAAACAAAAGTTCAACTACTAGAAGCCAAATTCAAGTAACTCTATCATTATAATGCTTTATTTATGTAACTTTGGTTATCTCATACTTTGTAATTTTTCATATATCGATTTGATCTTTCTTTGTAGGGAATATGATATAAGATCATATATGGAGCCTTCTTTGGATCAACTCTTGAAGTGTGAGAAGAATTTGAAAAATTCTCTACGCTTGGTCATGGATAGAAAAGTGAGCTTCACTCTCTCCATATATTTTTATTTTTTTGAAAAAAAAAATTTGAAGAATGGTTGCCAAAAACACAACAATTCTTATTTATCTTTGTCATCTCATATTCGATTGTTTTTTTTTTTTTTTTTTCTAATTTTCTTCACCAGACAGAATTGCTTAGAGAGTTAATACACCCTAATGGGCAATCCAATGCTAACAAAACCCAGGTACAAAATCTTAAGAAATAAGATAATTGAAGGAAAAAAAATTGAAAAAAAAAATCCTTTTAATTGTCATTACTTTTTTCTATATGGTTTGATGATATAGCATGAAGTACAGGTGGGGATGGAAACTACAAACTGTGGCCAACAATTTGAGAACACCTTTGACAAGAAAGAGCTGAATTACCAAATACAAAAGTCGACCGATGGCCAACTTATAATGCAACTTGATCCTCAAAATATTACAAATCGGTGTGTGCTTGTATTTATTTATACCTATATATGAATATGTAATTGTTCCTAAAGTATTATTCTATTTTTTGTATAGTTTGAAGATTAGTGAGAGCGGTTTCCAAGACATAATAAATGGAGCTATGAACCAACTGGGAGCTTCACAATTCGAAATCCATCCAACTTATACCTCTCAATCCAAGTAAGTACGTATATACACTTATACATTAAGTGATTACATAATAAGATTAAAGTCATTTTTCTATTCCTTGCAATAGGTCCAAGGTTAGTGAGAACATTTTTCAAAACACAATAGATGGATTCATTAACCAATTGGAAGCTTCAGCATCAACTTCAAACCTCCAAATTCGTCCAAGTTATACCCTTCAATCTAAGTAAGTTTACATAAGAAGATTAAAACCATTATCCTTTAAATAAGAAGATTAAAAAATCGATATTTTATCCCTTTCAACAGGTCCAAGGCTAGCGAGAGTATTTTTCACAACACAGTGGATGGATCCATGGGTCAACTTGGTGCTTCAACATCAACTTCACAATTTCAAATTCATCCAACCATGTATTTACTATTTACATTTATATGCATATATCTATATATATACATACATGGTTCTATGATTACTAAGAAGTTTCAAACTATTATTTCTTTATAACAGTTCCGAGGTTAGTGAGCATACTTTTCAAAACACAATAAATGGATCCATGAGCCAATTGGGAGCTTCAACATCATTTTCACAATTCCAAATTCATCCATCTTATGCCCCTCTATCCATGTAAGTATGTACAAATATACATATCACATACATGCATATAGTATATTAACCATTATTATATTCCTTGCAATAGTTCCAAGGTTAGTGAGAGCAATTTTCAGAATACAACAAATGGATCCATGAGTCAGTTGGGAGCTTCAACACCCATGTCACAGTTCCAAATTCCTCGACCAACTTATACCCCTTCATCCATGTAAGTAATGCATACATATATGCATGTTACAATTATACATAACTATACACTCGTACACTTAAGTGATTAAAATCATTATCCTATTTATTGCAACAGTTCCAAGGCTAGTGAGAGCATCTTTCAAGACACAATTGATGGATGCATGAGCCAATTGGGTGCTTCAGCATCAACTTTACAGGCTCGAATTCCTCCAACTTATGTCCCTCCATCCATGTAAGTACATACATACATACATATACTCATTGAATGATTGCATCAAAGGACTAAAATGGTTATTATTTACATAAGAAGATTAAAATCATTACTCGTTCTATTCCTTGCGAAAGTTCCAAGGTCCATGAGAACATTTTTCAAGACCCAATCGATGGATTAATGAGCCAATTGGGAGCTTCGACATCAACTTCAAACTTCCTACTTCCTCTAGCTAGTGCCTCTCCATCCATGTACCAGTTGGAAGCTCCATCACCAACTCCACAATTTCAAATATCACCAGCTTATACTCCTATGCAGGTACCCCATTTTCTAATAGATATATTTTGGTTGAAGATTTGTTTCTTACAAGCTTCTGACTACTCTTAACTTAACATTGGGAAAATGGTAGCAGCAAACTATGGTGAGGAATCAAATTGTACAAAGACCCCAAAATCAGCAAGTGGGAGTGTTGAATAACTCATCCATGGTATGAAGTCACACTATATACAAACTGGAAATATATCGATTCAAGTAAAAAGTTAGAAAGGGCAAAGTTCTTCATTGTAGTTATAGAGATTGTGAAATTTCAAGGGCTGTTAAACATAGTTTTCGAAAATAATTTTTAAAAATTAATTTTTAAAAACAGTTCTCGTTTGGGTTTAAGAATAAAATTCAAAGTTTTCTTGAGTTATTCTTTGGAAAGGTATTGCGTACTTATATACAATACATGCTTTCAGTTGTTTTCTCAAGCCACTTTATAATACCTAAAACTTGTCCTCAAAATTCACCTGATTGTTTAAAAAGTTTATCAAATTGTTTTGCTGTTTGGGAAACTTTTCAGATTTTAACCTTCTGATTGGATTTAGGGACAGTTTGGGCATGATGCATCTTATGGGATTCAGCAACAATATTCAACACCAACATTAGGCAATCATGAGGTACTATATCTCGGAATCAAACAACATTTTTACAATCATCCTTTCTTTTTTTCAGTCTAATATTCTAAGAAATTGTAAAATGTTTTATTAACTAAGTGTTTTGAATTTTTTTTTTTTCATTTCAGAACAATCCAAACAGGCAAGATGGTGTAATATCAACTTTTCAGTTCAATACAAACATGGGGAAGGTTAATGAGTTCAACATTAGTATTAATCACTATCCATCCCTGAATTCAAATGTTGGGGTACCTTCAACTTCTCAAAGGTATGTTATTATACTAAGGAAAAAGAGTAGGAAAGAATTCAAAATCTTGCTTAGTTTAAATCTATTATTTATTTATTTTTAATTTTCTTTTCCATAACCTTTTCATTTATAATTCCATGTCTACTCCAAAATTGTCTATCTCTCATTTTATTACAAATTTACAACACTTTTTCAGGATTTGTTCATCCATGGTTTGTGATCCTTCATTCACCACCACCACCATTGCAAACTTGAGCAATGACAATGGCTGTTTTGATGCAAATGAGAAATATCCAGGCATTGCTGATGAAGTTGATACCAACTTTACCACCTACAAATGGCAGTTTTGATGGGAATGTGAAGCCTCTAAGACATCAGAATTAGGTGGGTAATAACTTCAGCATCACATATAGCAATAATATCGGTGCTTATGGTAATAATTAAGAATATGTTTGTTGATAGCTAATTATATATTTTTTCTAATGTTGATAGGCTGTGAAGGTGACTCCAGCAAATGAAGATGACTGTTGAAATTAATGGAGAAATTTATCCGAGTTTCAAATTATTGTCTTAGAAATTAGCAATAAATTTGCGAGTTTTATGTTTTAAGAGTCATTTTAGGAGTATTTTATAAGTGGAATATGGTCCTTTGTTTTAAGAGATGTTTTATAACATGTTTGTATGTTAATGCTTTGGTGGGGTGGTTTATTTAAGTGCAAATCATTTTAGTAAATAAAACCGAGACATTGTTTGACTGAGAAAGAGTATAATGGTGAAGCTCTCATTTTCTTTTCAATTGCGGCTAAAAGAAAAAAAAAATCTTAAGGGTTAAATCTACGATGGGGGTAAACCTATCATTCATCAAATAAACAAAAAAATATTTTATAAAACATCAAAAACAATTTTCCTCTATGAAATGCAACAAAATTGGTTTCTGAATTCAATAATTTTCATTTATTTTTAAAATAATTATACAAACATAAAAAATAATTAAAAATAAAATGCTACAAATAAAAAAAATTAATACATTTAAAAATACATAAACCAAATTAAAAATATTTCAAAGTTTTCAAATATATCTTTGTTCTATAAAACATAAAAAATGACTTTCAAAAACTATTTGTAGAAATATTTTCAAAAGTATTTCCTAAAGAGAGGCTTAAATACAAAGTTCTTGAAAATATCTAAAATCTATTGCAACTTAGGATAATAATTTAACAAAAAAAACATACAAAGCATCCTAATGTAAGGCCCTTATTAGAAATTATTCCTGAAAATAGTTTTCCATTTTTTAAAATAAAAAATAGTTTTCTAACTTAATTAGAAAACAAGTTTAATAAACTTTTGACAAAAAATAGTTTTACCAAATTTTATTATCAAAACATATTATTTTTAGAATGAACATGAGATATTTTTAATTGTTGTTATTAAAGTGTTATGAACAATAATTAAAAATATAGAAAATACTTTGAAAACTTTTGTTAGAAAAATTAGGCTAATCCAATCTATGATAATCACCCTAGAGGAGGGATGAAAAGGGTAATGATTTCTTTTTGTAAATTTAAACTAAGTGAATAGAAGAGACAAATATATGCAAATATATAATAAAACAATATAAAGACAATTTGTATATAAAACAAAAGAGTAGGGAAGAGAGAATGCAAACACAAGATTTTGTAGTGGTTCGACGCAACTCGGCCTACATCCACTTTCCTTTAGCTTCAATCCCAAGCTTGAGGTTCCACTAATTCAAGGCTTCCAAATCAAGTCTTTAAGCAATACAATTGGATTATGGTTCCAATCCACCCTCTTGGACTTTTGGTTTCAAGCACCCTTTACAAACCTCAAGAGGTATCTCACTCTTGAATAACCCCTCAAGTGATACCCCACACTTGAGAATATTTCTCTCAAAGATATACAAATAATTAGTCTCACAAAATCCTAGTACAAAAATTTTAAGTTCAAATTATACAAGAAAACCAGGATTGAATGGTGCATTAAAGATATGCAAGTTTTAAAACAATGGTGCACTAAAAAACACTCTTCCAAGACTCAAATATATTCAAGAAAGATTTGAGAAGGTTAAGCTTATGAAATAATAAATATTAGAGCCTTTTTATAGAAGAAAAAAAGTCAAATTAGCCGTTGGGGGTTCGACCGGTCGAGTTAGGGTTCGACCGATCGAGTTGGGAGTCGACCGGTTGACTAGCCGTTAGCATTTAATGCTTGACAGGTGACTGTTGGACCTCAACTGAACCTCAATCGAACATCGACCAAACCTCAACCGATTGAGGTTCAACCTTAACCGGTTGAATAACCGTTCTGGAAGAAAGAGAAAGTTTTTTGCACCCTCAATCGGTTGAGTTAGGGGTCGATCGATTACTGTTCATACCCTTAACCGATTGAGCTGGGAGTCGACCCGGACCTCGATCGGTTGAGCTGGCCGTCGACCGGTTCCTCATCAGGTTCAACCGATTGAGCCGTTTTTTACTAAAAAAAAACCAACTTTTTCAACTTAAAACCTTTTAAACAAGTTGGAAAAACATTTAACACAAGGTTTTAGTTGAAAACATGAAATCATTCAATTTTAAAATATTTAAAACAAAATAACTCTTGAATGATTTTGCTGCATAAGTAAAAAATGTAATGCATGAAAATCCTAGTGTACCAACAACCTTACAAAAAGATCTTTTAAAGCTTGGGTCTTTGAAAAACACTTCTCTTAGAGGTGATCTTCTTCTTCATTATTTCTCCTTGACTTGATTTGTCTTTATAATTGCCACTTTGGAAATTGTCTTACCTAATCACACTTGAAATATAATCATTAGTTATAAATCTTGTTTTATTATTATCAAAACTGAGATTAACTAAACTTTGGTTTCACAACTTTTATATCATGCGTATATATGCAACACCTCGATAGAAAATAAGTAGGAAAAAATTATTTTCCATATTTAAGCTTTAAAACAAAATTTTGTTCCTCAAAATAATTAAAAAATACTTTTAAATATTATTTTCAAAAAAAAATTATTAACAATAATTGAAAAGGTATAAAATAATTTGAAAACTTTTATATCACACATATGTATACAACACCTTTATGGAAAATAGTTTGAAAATTTTATTTTCCATATTTAATTTTTTAAAACAAAATTTTGTTCCTCAAAATAATTAAAAATAAATAAATGTTATTCTAAAAAAATTGACAATAGTTCTCGAAAACATTGAAAAAAATCTCCTGTTTTTTAAAATAATTTTTTATTCTAAAAAAAAATCGAAAAACATGTTTGACAATTAGAAAATAGAAAATATTTTATATTCTTAAAAATTAAAAAAAATGTTTTTAGAGAATATTTTTTTAGTTGTTTTAAGTTATTTTCACTAGTTTATTGAGAATTGCTTTAGAAAATAATTTTATAACGATTTTAAAAACAATTTTTGTTCTTTAAAACATAAAATAGTATCCAATTTAAAAAACATATCAAGATGGATTTCAATTTAAAAAACATATTTTGTAAATTTAGGATTGAAAATAGTTTTTAAAATTATTTTATAAAAATAGACAGATTTTCTAAAATAAATTGTGAGAAATGATGAAAACAAAGATAATATTGTTGGAATGTTATATTCATAAAGAATTAAGGGATAAAGATATCTTATCAACATGCTTATTAAATTTTAAAAAATTATATAAGTATAGTGATTTTTTAAAGTGAATGATGAAAAATAGCAACATTATCAGACAACATTTTATTCCTTAGGAACAAAGTTACTGTTTTTATAAGGATGGATCTTAAAAACAAACATTTTAAAACTATTTTAAAAAAAATTGTTAAAAAAAACCCTAAATTTTTTGTGTCTGTTTTTTAGTCAGCATCATAATCATACATGTGAGGTTAAATCCATTATTTCAAGATTAAAATTCACTTGACTTGTTGGGAGGCAACTATAAAACGAATTTATTGGGCCTCCCCCACCACTAATAAAATTATAAATCATATTAAAAAAAAATTATTAACAAAAAAAAAAAAAAAAAAAGGAAAACTAAAAGATGACAGCTTGTTTGTTCATTTAAAAAATAATATTAATATTATAAAATTTTCATTAAATAAAATAAACTCACAAATTAGGGCTAATAATAGTACCCTGTAATTAAGTGGTGTAAAGGTAGAAGAATGGACTCATTTGGATGAGTGTGTGACTGTGGGAAATTCGAAAAATAATATAAATAAATAAAAGCAATGCCCATTGTCTGAAAAGTGAACATTCCTTCCATTTACGCATAAAATGTGAACATATGATCACAAGTCTAAAATTTACAATTAATTTATTCTACTTGATACACAAAGGGTAAGGTAAGCAATTAGCCATTTAGTCTCATTGTAATATGAACATTCCAAGTAAAGGTAAGTCTTTTTAAGTCTTCAGCTAACAACCCTAAACCCTCCATGAAGCCAGAAGTTACATGCCATCAGACGCTATCACATGAACCAATGGTCCACCTGCAAACCTCGCATTAACAAAAACCCAAAAACAACTAAGTACATTGGCGACATAACATTATCAGTGGATTAGAGAACCGCTTAACCTCATTAAGAACATACCATGTACGTGAATTAGTTTGCTAATTTGCTTCGATTGCAAGAGGGATAGCAGGGTGGGGTGAGGTTTGGTGGGGTGAGGATTGGTTGGGTTCTGAAACAAAAGCATTAGGAAAAATAGTAAGGGAAGAAGATTAGAAATAGAAGTAAAAAAACCAAAAAAGCAATGCATATACCTTCTAATCCGGTCTGCAACCAGTCTTGTGTGCAGATCAACGCTTGTCGGGTATCTGGGTTGAGGGAACTACGATAATGATCTAGAACCCTAGCTCCTGTGCTGAACACAACCTCAGGGGCAACAGTGGACATGGGAATCCCCAGAACGTCGCGTACCATCATAGATAAGATAGGGTACCTTGGCTTCTGGACTTTCCACCAATTTAGTATGTGGAAATCACAGTTGCGGGGAAATACTGGCTCCTCCAAATATTTGTCCAGATCAGATACTATGTTTTGATTCTGGGAAGTTTCGTGGATGAATTTGTCAAAGCCCTTTAGTCGATCCCTTGAATCATTACTAGTACTAGGCAAGCTGCTGCCAGGGAGAGCTACACCTTGATGCAGTGAAGCAGAGGTGGAGCAGTATACATTGAAAAGTTCCTTGATCCCATCAGAAACATCCTTGATCCGATCTGCAGCATCAGTACCATAGATCTGTGGATAGTAATACTCCACCAGTTTCATCTTGAATCGGGGATCTAAGATTACGGCTACTGCCAAAGCTAAACTACACTTGCTCCAATATTTATCAAACTTGGCTTTCATCTTCAGTGCCAAAGAACTAATAAAATCATCAGGACTCTTGCACCATTCGATCAATTGGATGTGAATGTCACAAATCTCAGGAAAATATATATTTGCAGTTGGGCATTTGTTGCTGGACAAGACGGCGATAATTTCAAGAAGAAGTTTCATATAGCTAGTAATGGAACTTGCCCATTCCCACTCTGTATCAGATAGAGCAACTGTGTAGCCTGGGTCATGCTCTTGCAAGAGAGAAAATGCCCCCTTGTATTCTAACACTCTGTCAAGCATGAGATATGTTGAGTTCCATTGAGTTGGACAATCAAGAAACAAGTTTTGCTGACTATTGATTCCAACTTGTTGGGCAATCTCATTGAATTTTCCTAATGTTGCCTGTGAGGTTTTGACATACCGAACACTTTCTCGGATCTTGTGGGTTACCTCCCTAAGTGCTTCAATGCAATCTTGAACAATCAAATTTAGAACATGACCTACACAGCGCACATCAAGTAATTGACCACTGCCCAAGAGAGGCCTGTCCTGGGAGAAGTGCTCTTTAACTCTTAGGGCGACGTCATCGTTCGTGGCACAATCATGAAATGTCATGGAAAACAACTTATGGCCAACCTCCCACTCCATCAGACACTTAATAATAACTTCAGAGAGCATGTCTTCAGTATGAGAAGGATCGAGGGAGACAAAATTCAGTATCTTCTTTTGTAATTTCCAATCCTCGTCAATATAGTGTGCTGTCAAACACAAATATTCAGCCTGTTCAGGGGAAGTCCACATATCGACAGCAAGATTAATTCTGCCATGCGATCTGCTCATAACCTCATACACTTTCTGTTTCTCTTTCCCATAAATTTCCATGCAATCAAGCTCAATGGCACTATTGACTTCAAACAGTGGCTGCAGATCCTTAACAAATACTTTGAACCCAACATGGTTGACCATGGCCAGGGGATAACCATGTAATATGATCATGCGGGCAAGATCCAGCCGACTCCGTTCCTGATCAAATCTAATACTTCCAAGGTTGATGGGCTCATCTTTTTTTTGCTCTTGATCAAACTTCAGAATTGTAGGCTTTATATTCTCCTCTTTTCTTTGCCCTTCGTCATAATTGATAGCTGTAAGGCTAAGAGCACCTTCTTTTTTCCTTCTCTTTGCCGCAAGTAGTTGGGACACATCATAATTAGACCTTTTCAGACAACGCATTAAATGATTTCTCAGATGTGTAGTTCCACTATTACTTGATCCACTAAGCCTTTTGTTACAGTGTATGCAAACAGCATAACAGATGTCTGCCTTCCTAACCCTTTCAAAATGATTCCATACAACAGATGTTAGCCTCTTCGGTTTCTTAATAGCTGACTCATTCGATATCTCCATCCTACAGGTTTGAGATTAACCAAATCCTGCACTCCACATAGAACTGCAAATAAATAGCCTTAAAAAACAAAGCAGAATAGAATATCTAGCCAAATAAAACATAAGATGAAAATTAAATAACAATGAAACAACATTAACCAAAAAGAATATGAAATAAATATAAAAAAATATTAAGAATTATCAATAAATAAATAAGAGGATGTGATTACATGCCAGAAGTCTCCTTCAGAGCTCAAACATCAATAATAAAACAAAATTCTTAAAAATCCTCAGCCAAAAATGCGATCAACAAACTAATTTCATGTCATTAAGTCTCCACTCTCAACATCATGAACAAATCTTGCTCAGAAGTTGCTTAATCAAACACAATCAAGTAAACATAATTTCAAAGAGAAGTGTGATTCCCTGAAAGCAATTCTTGTGCAAACAGCCTTCACTCTCTTAGAATCAAAATAATCTAATATAAGTCAGTCATCAATAAAACGGAAACAGTTTAAAGTTGAGTTGATGGGAAAGATGATATCAACAATTTAAGGCCGAAATGGAGAGTATGTAAAGGGTCATGAAGTGAGAGACAACTAGGGAGTAGGTCCTCTCAGAGAATTTCTAGAGTCAGCAGTACAAGCCCCACAGCACTGTCTGAAGTCATCCTACATAGCCAAGTAATGATAAGATGCTCAAATCTCACGTACAAGCCTTACTAGTCAAGGGGTTCTATGATAACCAAGAACATAACCACATCCTTCAAACAAAGACTTAATAATAATGAAAACGCCAGATATCCAATCTTTCGGGTTTGAAGAAGGCTCCTAGTGGTTTTATTTTTCGTATAAAAAATGCTCAGGATTCCTTATTCTAGCCACTCTCCTCTTGAAAAAAAACCTGATCTCCTATCAGCATGCTTGAGATCATAAAGCAACCTAAACAAGTTCACTGTACAAGAGAAATTTCAACAAAAAGGGATGACAGTCTGATCCATCAAAGTTTGATCAGGAACAAACATAGGTCCTCTGATGCATCCTCTAGAGAAGGACATAGGAATACCTTGACTCTCTTTGCACCAATGTTACGACCAAATTCATGATTCTTTGGTCAAGGAGATGCCCAAACACAATACAGATAGAGTGGAAGCCCGAAACACTAGGAACTCTCTATGCCTTTATCCCTAGTGATTCCCTGGGAATTTTGTTCTATCCTTTGGCGCTCTCCGAGATAAGAGCCTTCCTGCTCATATTATGATATAGAACATTCCAATCTTCTAGCAGAGGAGGAGGTTTCGACAACTCAGCCACTTATGCAGACCACAATCCAAGAACAATCCTTCTATCCCTCAGTGTCACAAAATCTTAATTTACAGGATATGTTTAAAAAAATCAAAGGGCCACACCAAGTACAGGGGACACCACCACTGTAAAACTGAGATAAATGCTGGAAAAGAAGATTATGTTGATGAAGATGTAGGTTAGACTTTTTGAGAAGAAGATGTATGTGGCAACCCTTATACAATTGGGGAACAGAGCTAACAAGCCATTTTCAACTTTCAGTGCGTTTGAGCATGTGCTTGCATGCAAGTTTAGCAAACAAATTAATAGAATAGAGGATAAAGGATGGAAAAGAAAAGGAGATCTTCAATAAAGAGAAAAGCACAAAACAAAGCAAAGCATCCCAAAGATCAAAAGATCAATGATACAAAGCAACGCTAAGATGGAATGGAAGCTCCCAGTAGGTGACTAGCATTTGCCTCTAAGAGACCAAAATGCGAGCAGCGCTAAAAGTGAGTTCAGGTGCAGGAGCATTCACCCTTAGAAGCTTTCAAAGGCCCAAAACAAGCATATATGCATAAATTCTGGCCATAATTCAACCCTAAAAAGGACCAAGGAGAAACCCACCAAGTATAGACCAAAATACATTGAGATCATTAAAGTTCCCCAAATACTAAACAACCATGTAACTTTGCACTTCATTAGAAGAATGCGTATTCAAAAGATTCAAGTAAACAGAATTTTGATCTTCAACCTCAGAATACTCTTAAAACAAAATGCTTCTCCCCCTTCATTGACATGGGTAAATAAATCAAATCAAGCTCAAGCCATAAATATTCCTTTTGTAATAAAACACTATAGACCCATCAAGAGCTATTTTCTAGATCCAATACACCTGTACAAGATTCAAATGCTAAACCTCTATGAAACTTAACATCTTTAAATTAAAAATAAACCAATCAAAAAGTTCAACTTGAATATCAAAGTCTTCCAAAATAGAAGTTCTCCATGATCAACCATACAAATTCTGATGATAACTAAACCCCAACATTCCGATCTAGAGCATCATCATCAGATAGGGAACAAGTTTGCCTACCAACTAAACTACAGTATACAGCATGCACTTGCATCTAGAATAATTTAAAGACCAAAACCTGGTAAGCATGATTATACTATATCAGAGGCAATTATAAAGTCCATCAGTCAAATCAAGAGTAATAATCATAAAGCCCATTGGTCAAATTGATTCAACAGCAAAAACCCTACTAAAAACATCAGAACCTTAACCCAGCTGATTTTTTCGTTCCTGAACAACCACAGACAAGTACCCCATATAGAAAATTTTCAAATGTTCATTAAAAATGAAAAAAAATAAAAAATCATCACCACTTTGGGTAATACAAATCAATGTCTACTAATTTCAGATTCAACTCTTCCACAACCACAAAATAAAGATATGTAGCAAAGATTAGAAATGCAAATACCAGTCACCCAGAACCCAGTAACATGCTTATACTCAAACAAAGGTCATTGTGAAAGCAAACAGGTCTGCCTGGCTGATCTGCAATGACAATAGGAAATGGGTCAACCATAACTGTACAACATAGAGACACATAAGCACAATTCCTCAGTTGCATGGATTGCAAACAAAGTCTAGATCAAAATTTCAGATTTTCGGCAACAAATGGTACACATCATGAATTTCAATAAAACAGATCTAATATCTACAATTCTGATTTCACTTTCAAGCTTCTTATAACCATAAATCCAATATGTACAAATATAAAAAGATGTGGATCCCACCAAATACAAAATCACAGATGATCACCGATCTAAAGGATCAAGCTAAGTTGACCCATTTGCCAAAACCCCTTAGAAAATGGATCAGAATGAGTACAATACAATCTTTCAGCTTCATGAACCAAAAACAAACAACCCAAGATTGCAATAAAAATATTGCGGCCAAAAAGAAACAAAATCACAAGTCTAAATCTCATTTCCATAACACTGATTTCAAATTTAATCTCCTATATAACCATAAATTCAACAGACCTATCACGAACTAAACATCCAGGTCAATCAATCTATCAACAATTAATACAAAATTATAAGAACAAAAAAGCAACATAAGTTCACCTGTTTGGTTCCTAAGAAAACATGAATTTCCCATCAAGACCCAACAAAACCCAGCTCAATTAAGGCAAAGTTTCACATTTAAAAAAAAAAAAAAAAAAAGCCCAAAACCAAAACCAATTCACAATTCAGATTATGCAGCCAGAAGCCAATAACAATCACGGCCTCGGACCATGCAAATCTCATTTCCAAAACACAAACTTCGAACCCAACCTCCATATAACCATAAAATTCAACCCATACATCAAAAATCAAGCACCTGGGTCAATCAATCCACAGAAACCCAACACAAATATAAGAAAAACAAATTAAAAGAAGCCAAACACCCCCCGTTTTGACGAGAAAATCCCAACTTCTCCATCATGACCCGACAAGATACCAGATTTCCCATCATGACCCGAAAAACTCGAGCTCAATTACAAGAAAGTATCAAACTTTTGAACACTAAATCCAATCCAAAACCCCCACATCCCCGTAAGTTCCCGGAAACCAAAGAGACGATGAGATGAACCAAAAATTTGGAAACAGCAATTCACAACAACTGAAAGCTCAATTGGGCCCTGGCCTTACAGTGATTGTTGCAGAACCTTTCCCTTTTTTTCCCTCTCTTTCTTGGAGAGAGTCCGATCGGAGGGTCCGGTGGAGCTAGGGTTTGTGGTCTGGAGAACAGATCTGAACCCGAAACATGTGGTTTTGATTTCAAAGCGATTCGGGTCGTGCCCGAAAAGACTGAACCGGGTCGAAAGGTGGAGACTCGAGAAATGGGCAAGTGGTGTGTGTGGCGAAGACTAATGAAATACACAAATAGTAGTAGATGGGGGTGGATCCACTATCCGACCCGAGTAGACATCGGATCTGGGTGTGTTAGGTTTGGGTTACGTGTGGGAGGTGTGGTGGGTTGACCATTGTGGGAAGTGGGTGCAGACTTTGGGTTAGGTTTTGTGTTTGGTAAGTGGGGCCCACATATTTTACACTCTGATCAATAATATTGCACCACCTCATGTTAATTTTTTCAAAAACTTAAATAAAAGTATAATTAAAAATATAAATATAAAATAAAATATTAATTCTCACTACAACTTAATTTTTTTCTTTTTAAATTATTCTTATATTATGCATTTTTTTTCTATTTCTAACACTCAACATTTCCATTGGTATAAAATTTTGAATTGGTTAAAGAAAAAGTCAAAAAGAATATAACCAAACTCGAATACTTCATCACTCAAAGCATTTCAATTTTTTTTAAAATAATTTCTTTTTAAAAAAAATATCAAAATTAAAAGAAAAACCTAAAAAATTATATTTAATTTTAGTCCTAACTTAAAACGATCACTTCTCCATTCTTATCTACCATTGGGAGAGATAAAATTAAGATAACAAATTCATAAAAATACAAAAAAAGATATATTGAGTGAAGATTAAGCCTTAAAATTTCAATTAAAGGCTTACATATAAAAAACTATAGAGTTTAATATAAAAATATATATACAATATAAAAAAAAAAAAACAAAAGAAAGAGAGATCAGATCGTGATGAGAATTAATATTTTATTTTTATATATTTATTTTTAATTATGCTTTTGAAAATTTAAAAGGAGAGTTAAATATTATAATGAACCATTCGACCCAAAGTTCATCTTTATCTATTATCATTAATTTTTTTTTTTTATTCAATGTGGGATGTCACGTCTACTTTGAACTCAAATGGGCTTTCATAGCTTTAAAACACGTTTATAGGATTAAAAAGAATTCATATTTATATAATGTCAAAAACTTTCTTCTTTGCGGTTGACTTTAGGCTTATATATATTTAGACGTTCAACAATAGAACATATATAAAATTATCTTTTCAATACTAGCTTTTGTCGTATGGTATAAGAGTGTAAAGGTCACACGATCTTGTTGTCTAATTCGGTATCAAACCAAATTGTCAACTTTTTTCCTTTTTTATATTTTCAATTACTAGTTCTACTGATATTTGGCATAGACATGACATTTGTCTTCCAAGACTTCAAATTTATCATCTTCATCTATGTCTAGAATAAGCACTTCACATTTTCATAATTCTATCTTCCAAGTTTATTAATTGTGATATTTTAATAGTGCAAAATGCAAAACTCCTATAAGATGTTATTTTTATTTATTTATGAGAAATCATTTTTTTTTAAATTCAATAAAATATTTTATACATATTTAAAATATATATTTAATTAATTTATCAAAAAAGCTTATTCTTAATCAATAAATTAATATAAAAATAAGGAAATTTGGTTAAAAACAATTTGTTTTTAAATTTTAGGTTTTTTTTTTTTACTTTTTTATGACTTATTATAAATTTTTGATTGAATAAAATTTAACTTTTTCTAAATAGAAAAATTAACATATTGATTTTTATTTTATTTTTTACTTTTTAATACTTAATATAAATAAAATATTATAAAAACAAACAATTTAATATTTAACACTATTACATATTATTTAGTTTTAAGTTCTATTTACAATTAAGTAAAAAAAACAAACACTATATTAATAAAAAATTAAGAAAAGTTGTTTGGTCTTCCAAGCTTCTAGTTTCACTATATATTTAATTAAAATTTATAATTTTGATATTATTTTTTGAAAAACTAAAATAATATCAAGCCAAAATTACTTTTTAAGTAAATTCAAGAATATTCATCCAATGGTATTTTTCTTATAAGTATAAAAAGAGACCACTAATGGGATGATACCATGTTATCTTAGTTGATTTATATCGTACACTTAGTGATGAAAATTTCAAATTTTATGGCGCGAAATTTCGCAAAATCAGAGCATGAGGGACACACCTGTCAAGACGAGGACAACGAGAAAAAATAAGAGATATATCCGCGATTTATTGGATATATCAATTATTTATCGTGAAATATCGACAATTTTTTTAAACATTTATTATTTTTTTAATTATTCATTTTTTATTTATCTTTTATTTTAATGTTATATTATTATTTTATTTTATATTGTCCTTTTATTTTAACTATTTTTTATATTCATCTTTTTAATGCTATTTTAAAAAATTACTATCATTTTACTTTTAATTTTTTTAATTTATCCATTTAATTTTATTTAATTTTAAATGTTTTTATTTAAAAATATAAAAAATATATTTTTACTCAAAAATTGCTACAATATAAAAAAATTAATGAAGTCCTAATATTTTATAAAATAAAATTAATTTAATAAAATAAATTATTAAGAATTTTAATTATTTAAATAAATTAATGTTAATAGAAAATTTGTCACCCTGTATTTGTAATAAATTTTTAGAAATCAAATCTCAAATAAAATATTTTACATAAACCAATTTAATTTTTTTATTTAAAATGTAATAAAACATGTTTTAACAAAAATATTTTTTTAATTTTTAAAATAAATGAATATAAATATATTAAAAGAATTTAAACTAATTTTTTTATAAAAATTTGATAAATATTATCTTTAATCGTATTAGTTACACTTGCAAAATAACTTTAATATATATATATATATTCTTAATTATTTTATCATTTTTTTAGTTTTTTCAAGCATTTTTTGTCTTAATATTTTTGTAAAAATATTTACTGATATTTTTCTAATATTTTTGATATGTCACTAAAATTCAAGTAACAATATATCCATATTTACGGATATTTTAAACATTACGTCCTTTTATTTTGGACTACTGTTCGTTTGTACCATTTTATTCCTAATCTTATGGAATGATGTAGATTTTGTCAAACAGATGGTCCAAATTATTTTCCAATAAATACATATGTATACTCCAGAAGCATGAAAGGGAGGGAAACTTGTATTGAATATTTGGCATTTTCTGAAAGATGGCGAAAAGGCGATTGCTGCTGATGTTGAAATCCTTGGATATACACCCATATTCCCAGTTGGACCTCCTCTCCCGCACCACCACACCACGGGTACTCTTCTTCTTCTTCGTTTTCATTCGATACCCACCAAAAATTTGGAAATTTTTGGCTGAATGTGCACTTCTCCTTCCTGGGGTTTTCTCGTTTTGGTCTCTTAATGCCCTTTTTCATCCGATCAAAACTCAACGCTTTGGTCGTTTTTTTGTCGTTCCGGTACGTGGAAAAGTGCCATTCTGGTGTTTGATGAAATGCCAAAGTGGGTTATGGCGTTTGGCTCTGAATGCTGAGGTTTTGCCCTGTTTGGTTAATGAGAAAATAAAGGAAAGGGAACTGAATTTTTGGGTCTTGTGTGTTTGTTGTTCTGCTTTACCAGAAACGAAAGACTGGGCGCTACTGAGTTGAATAGTTAGCTTTGTTTTATGAGCTTGAATTGATGACAAAAAGCTGTTTGGAGGGTTTTATTTTCGGGGTTTGAATTCATGTAGAAAAAAGGGTTAAATTTCTCTCTCTCCTGCATTTTCTTAGCAACCAAGCAGTTCTTTAAGGTCTTGAGCTAGTTTTTTATTATATGTTTGTACAGTTGTACTGCATGGATGCCAGAAACTATAGTAACGTTTCTTTTTCAGAATTTAGCAACTTATTGTCCTCCACCTGTCCTTCATTCATAAACCCTGAACCTTAAACCATTCTTCCAACTTCTCAACCACTAGCATAAGTTTCCTAAACCATGGCCTACTAAATTATATGATTGGAGGCATCATTTATAAGAGATGTGAAGATGCAGTTGGTATGTGGAAATTGGAGTGGAAATAGTAATGAAAATTGGAATGGAAATAGGACGGGATGGAGGTGAATCAAAATCCTGGTGAGTGTGCGATTTGGTTTGTTTATTTTCATTACCATTCTAAACGACAATCCAAACATATTAATGAATGGGAATGGAATTGATTTCCCATTGTGATTCTCTATTCCAACATCTAAACATGGCCTAAGTTCCATCCAATCTCACAAGAAATCTTAGAAGCACATGTATGTTAAAAAATGTCCCAATGATCTAGCCCCCAAGTCCCTATCAAAGTTCAATGATCAAAAATCTCCCTTGTTCCGATCATGGAATAGATGAAATAGATGAAGAAATGGATTTTTGTTTATAGGGACTATTGTCCAAAGCCCATAGATGTATCTTAGATCTTTGAGAAGATGGTCGAAAACCCTTAGTCCATAGAATATGGTACATTGCTGCATTCTTATGTGTAGAGTTTATATCGACATTCTTCACTTAGTATGTAAGCAATCTTTTGTTTCTTCCATATCAACCCTTAGTCCATAGAATATGGTACATTGCTGCATTTTAATGTGTAGAGTTTCTATCGACATTCTTCACTTAGTATGTAAGCAATCTTTTGTTTCTTCCATATCAACAAATGTTTTCAATTCCATTTCTTCTAGTCTTCTGGTAGGGATCCATCCATAGGTTAAAGCTGATTGAAAAATGTTCTATTTGGAATTTATGATATAAATTCATTAAAAATCAGCATTAATTCTACTTAGAATCAATGGTGTTGGGCACTTCATTGCATCTAGGCCTTTGCTCTCAACTTGAACTATGGAAAAATGTGTGCTATCATTGCTTTAGCTGAGAGAACTGTTTTGAGGATATTAGTCTTATACTGACTTTGGGACGTCCATATATGATTTTAGTCAATCCCTTTTCCCTCTGTTTTTTTTTTTTTTCAAAATTTCACCCTATTGATTCATTTTCTCTTGGAAACGTTGCAGGTTTTGGGTTATCTGGAGAACAGGCGAAAGGTTCACGAGGATGCCATAAACTTTTGTCAGGATGTTTTGCGGAAAAAGGTGGTTGATTGGCAAGCCATTTGTGGTAACAATCTATCACAAGATTCACAACCAATTCATAATGTGGATTTGGTTGTTACCATTGGTGGCGATGGGACTCTTTTGCAGGCCAGCCATTTCATGGACGATTCTATTCCTGTCCTGGGGGTGAATTCAGACCCCACTCAAGTCCAAGAGGTGGTTTTATATATGTGCTTCTGTGGTTTCTCCTGATTATTTCCCGGAACCAATACAACTTTGCTGGGGGAAGTTAGCTTTACCCTATTTTCGTTGCTGCAGGTTGAAGAGTTCAGTGAAGAATTCGATGCTTCTAGAAGCACTGGTCATCTATGTGCTGCAACAATTGGGAACTTCGAACAAGTAAGACTGCCTCACTGGTTTTAGAAAAGGGTGCTGATAGCTACCTGGTGTTTTAACGAATCCGTCTTAGGGTGTGCTTGGAAGCACTGCAAGAGAGAAAAAAAGAAAAAAACTGCTAACTTCAATAAGAAGTTTATATATTAAGGTTTGATGACCAAGTTTAAGGCTATATTTGGTTCTTGGAAAGTTTGAATGAAAAAAATAGAGAGGAAAAGTAAAAGAAAAAAACAAAGTGAAAGAAAATAAAAACTAGATTTAAAGTTAATAAATTATTTTTATATATACTATTTTTTTTTACTTATTTAACTTGTCTATATAAAGATTAAATAATTTAAAAATATACAATTTTTATTTATAAATTTTGATTATATTTAACTTTCTTTCACATTTTCCATAGTAAAATCAAACATAAAAAATAAAAAAATATTTTACTTCGCATTTTTTTCTTTCCTTAATACTTTATGGGAGCCAAACATAGCCTAAATAATTTTGAAAAACTGTCATTTTTACGTAGTTTTGTATTGCTGCAAGCTATAAACTGAACCTATGTGCCTCTACTGAAAATTTCACTTCAACCTTTTTCCTAGAAAAGAATCTTATAGATTATTGCATTTGAAGCGAATTTTATTTGGATAGTCCTTTTTTTTTCCAGCAAGGAAACTTCTGGCTTAACTCTTCGAAAATGGGCTTTCTTTCAGGTGCTAGATGACATTCTTGACGACCGAAGAACCCCTTCCAATTTATCAAGAATGTCAATATGTCTGAATTCGCAACTGCTGCCAACCTATGCTCTTAATGATGCTTTACTTGCACACCCTTGTCCAGCAACAGTTTCTCGGTGCTCATTCAAGTAAGGGGTTTTCCATGAAGCATTAGCATATAGCAACTTATGTAGAATATCAGGATTATCAGTTCTCAAACTTTGTCCTGTTTGTTTACAGAATTAAGAGGGAAGGCCACCCCTGTTCTCCTCTAGTGCACTGTCGATCAAGTGGTCTTAGAGTCTCAACGGCTGCTGGATCTACAGCTGCAATGCTCTCTGCAGGCGGATTTGCAATGCCCATTTTGTCTCAGGATCTTCAGTACATGGTACGAGAACCCATTTCACCTGGAGCAGCCTACTCAAGCTTAATGCATGGATTACTAAAACCTGATCAGTCTATGGTTGCATCATGGTTTAGTAAAGATGGTGTAATATATATTGATGGTTCTGATGTTTCCTACTCCATCAAATATGGGGATACTATTGAAATGTCTTCCAAAGCCCCGGTTTTGAAAGTTTTCCTGCCTCACCACTTGTTATCATAGAGTAGATGTGCAGAACAGAATAAAGAAATGTTGGTGTGAGCAGTGTGTGAAATGTACATATGAGGAGCTCTCATAAATATACAAATGACAGCATACTAGAGGTTACTTCCTGTTCCTACTGCTTTTCCTTTATTTTTTTGGCCCCTTGTTATCAGGAGAGCGTCTAAATTATAATGTGAATATGGTTTTTCTTCTCAATCTCAACTCTGGATTTTTACTACTATGTTTATGTCTGATTCCTGCCTGTTTAACACCATTTTGCTTTTTCCTCAAGGTGTGTTTAACCATCCACTATCTGTGAAACCTGAAAGCTATGAGAATTTAACATATATAAACTGAAGAATTTTAAAAACATGAACAGTAGGTGCCAAAGGAAGGATGCATTAAGTTGGTTTTGCATGTAAAATATAAAGGCACAGCATGGAATGATGTGGTAGGTTTACAACAAACAAATTGGAGACATTAGGATTATAAGTCTATGATAATGTGTCCTCTCCTTCTTTCTTCTTTCTTTTGTGTTTAATCCTGAAGACAGGTAAAGAATTGCCTGTAGTTAGTATAAAACCCTTTGCAAATCTATCATCTTTTCGTGAAGTGACCAAGAAGCTCCAAAATACAAGTGCAGGCCTGCTCTTAGGGTGTCTTTAGACAGTGTCAAACTATCCTACTCTCTTTTCCCTTGTCCTTTTAATGATTTTGTCACAATGTAAAAGTAATATTTTTGCCTATTCTGGTTTGTGTTTGTCTCAACTGAATGCTACTTACGGGAAAAGTTCAGGTTATATTTCTCCAATCACAGTAACAGAAATGTACAATTGAAAAACATCAGTACTACGGTCCATTGTTTTGTTTCACCTTTTCCTCTTCCTGATCTTTTTCTATCCTAGTTTTCAGACAGGAAAATAATTGCTTACAGATTGTGTAGTACTGTCTGGCGTGACTAGCGGTGCAAGCCCTCCAATGCCAAGCCTACAACCTGAACACCAAAATGCCATTACATTCTGGAAATAGACAGCAAAGCATTGAAAATTTGTTAAGTCTGTGGCTTACGTGAACATGTTAGGGCGGCCACGGGAGAGCTGGGGCCGTTTTATTGGTGAAAGTATTAGGTTCCTTATGGTCATTGAGGGGTTTCCAGCTCCAGTTCCAAAAGCACCAGCCCTTCTGTTCCCAGCATCAACTGAGATTCGCGCTTGTTTCATTGGTGAGCCACCAGAGACCTCAAAAGGGCCACCAGAATTAGAGCTATTCTGTCTTGCAGTCCATATATCCTCTTTAGGTCCTGGAGTTTCAGGAGTGAAAACCGACCAATCTGCGACAAATAAGTCAACTGGTTTTGCTTGGAAAAATTTAACCAAAAACTGATTTACTCTATCAAACTAATAATCATAATAGGAATGGAAAGTAGTATACTATTATCCATGATAAAAGAAACAGGGTTACCTTTTCTGATTGTATCTCTGTTATCCATGATATTGGGTTGGTTAGAGAACAAATCAGGCTCAGGTCTTGAATAGAAATTGGTTGTGGGTTGGATAGCTGATCTTTTCATTGACTCATATTCACTTCTTAACTGATCATACATTTCATCAAGTTTTCTCTTTTGCCTGTTAATGAAAAATAATGGTTAGTATCAGGGATCCAAGCACCAAAGCTGAATTTCAGGGAACAGAAATAATCAAGGTAACAAGTTACCTGGATTTTTCAGAAAATTTTTCTTGGAGTTCTTGCTTGTCCTTGGACATGGTCTCAATCTCTTGCTCCATCATCTGGCACCTCTTGGCCATTTTCTGGTATGCTGTATGCACCTGCTCCAGTTTTTCTGTGAATTTTTCTTGCATCATTTCACATTTCTGCCGGCACTGGGCTACTATTCTGTTCATCTTGTATTGCATCTCCAGTTCCTTTTGTCCAATGTAGAACATTACACTCCTATATGCACTTTTCATTACTAGGCTCGTTCAAGGAAAGATGCATGCATCAATGACTCTTTACAGAATTTTTCTTGGAAAAAATTCTTAGTCCCTTTCACATTTAAGTTTGGTCACACTACCATGTAGAACAAGAAACAGGATAATGGTCCAGAATATTTTGCAGTTTTCTAGTGTAAAATTTTTGGAGGAAACTTATCAGTTAAGAAGTATAATATAAAGGATACATATCTGGGGAGATACTCCTGCCATGGCCATCTGCAGTAAAAGTTAAAATCTAAGGATGCAGCCAAATCATTAGGAGAAATGCAAGACTAGGAGGTGTAGGTGCGTTGTATTACAATATCATGGTGCAAGGAAAAGAGAGTTGCATCCAGGAAAGAAATTCTTAAATGAGTGATTGCTTACATTTATCCATTCATCATTTGGATTGACGTCCACAGGTTTCATGAGACTGACAAGTGAAAATCCATAATAAAGTAAGAGGAAATCAAAAGCATTCAAATGCTATAACATGAGTCAAGACAATAATAAAAAGTCCAACCTTCTCCTACCTGCCACTGCCAGCCAAAGTGTTCAAGATCAATATTAACCCCCCAAGAAAATGGAAGTGTTTTGAAAACAATCAAAGCATGTCTCTTATGGTACTCCTGGGGGGAAGGAAATTTTGTGGAAAGCAAACAATTGATGGGAGAGTGGAAACTCCTTTTAATAAGTAAAGATTCTATATGATCCAAAATCCAAATTTGGTTTACTATTTTCTGTTTGTCGACGCCTTGATACCCATGCCAATAGTGCTATTGTTGCTTAAGGAGTAGAAAAACACAATAATTCCAATCAATCAACCATTTGAAGCCTCATACCTCTTAGAGAGCACTTGATCACAAATGGGACATGCTGCATCACTACTAAGGATTTTGCTAGCATCTTCCGAGCCTTTTTCTGCGGTCAAGGAAACTACATGCAAAGCACTGCACCCCTTTATTTCTATAATAAAGTAAATGTATAAAATGTAGAAAGCAGGACTAGGCACCAGGATACACAAGAGGTGGCCACAGGTGGTCGAGATGGCTCGCCCTTCCAATTCCCGCCAGCACGCATTGCATCTCATTTCAGCAGTCACAAATGATCTTCAAGTTTATGGTGTGTTTGAGGCTTTATAACGCCATGAATCGCGGCCAGGCGCAGAGCTTAGTTCCCTACAAGTCTCAGTCTGCTGCAGCAAACTTAATATGAGAGCCTTATGACGCTTACTAAATGAATAAGGGCAAGTGGCAAGATCAAAGTTTCCATGGCTTCAAACTGAAAACTGGGTACCAAAGCAGCTTAGTTTATAGATTTTTATCTAGGATGGGAGAGATTATGGGTATTGGGAAGCGCTTACTCCATTATGCAGCATATTATGACTTTGGGAGTTTGGAGCAAAAGGATTTATTTATTTATTTAAACCTTCTTAGAGGGAATATTTTAATGTCTGACAACTAGCCATGACCGCAAGTTATGATTGTCAAGTCATCGGCTGGCGATTAGAATTGAATTAAAATAAATAAGGAAAAAAAAGGGATGGTCAGAATCAGATTAAGATATTTAAAGAAATTTGGGGAAATTCAGGGAAATAATTCGGAAAAATAAGCCATTTAAGCATTTATTTACTATTTCTAAAGTTTTGACTGATGATTCAGAAGATTCAGTAATATTCAGCTCGGTAATGAGGTTGAAACTTTCGGCTTGCACTAACTGGTTCAAAGAATTTAGCAATTCAGACACAGTAGGATTTGAGTAGCAAAAGGTTTATGCCCATGAATTCACAGATCAGAAACCACGAGAATGGATTTAGTTGACAAACGAAGTAAAATAGTGCATGAAAATTAAAAAAGCTTGAAAAAACTATCTGTTTGGTTTCCGAGAAAAAGTAGTAAAACCAGATAAACTGATAACAAAAACGCAACTCAGTTATTTCGCTCCAAATACAATATTATTACTTAGAATCCAAACTTTTACTTTCTTTTCTTTTCCTCCCTTTTCTCAGGCCTTGGCAACTAAACCAAGTGTTAAATTCGTACCCTGAAAAACACCAGAAATTCGGCAAAATCTCTGGATTCTCAAAAAATCCTGAAACCAAAAGAAAAACGGATTCTCACCGGATCAAAAAAAAAAGCATAACTTCGGAAATTTAAGCTCAATCATTCAAAAAGGGAAAAAGAAAATCAAATTGAGAATCTAAGGAAGAATAAAAAATACGAAAATTCTGAAAACAATAACAGGAAAAAAAAAAAAAAGGAAATTAGAGAAAATACCTCGCAGGATTGGTAATGCGTCATGAAACTTGACTATGGAGAAAATGTGTGATGCGAAACCCTAGAAATTGAAGATGAAATTGGCGCGAAAATGCTCGTTTGTGACTCTACTCTTGAAGAGTGGAGGTCAAATTTGGAAACTACATTAACGGAACAAAAGAAATGTCGTTGGCTGTGGCTTCAGTCGTGTATTAAAAAAAATTGCCACGTGGAAATAAATAATTTAAATCAAAGGGATTTCTTATCGGAGATATTACTTGAAAAATGATTAATAATAGAATAATTCTTTTTTAGGAACTTAAGAAGCACTTTTTAAAAACACCTTTTTTACTCAATTTTTCGCAAATTGATTTTAATCCTTCAAAGTTATTGCTAGGTTATTTTGTCTAAAAATAATTATTTTCATTATTTAAGATGTTATCAAAACAATCAAATCAATTTCTTTTAGCTTAAAGATAATATAATATCAAAATTAAGAAAATTACAATTTTTTTAATAGATTTTATTTCTCTAAAAAATTAAAATAAAACTTAAATAAAAATTTATTAATATTTCTTATTATTAAAATGAAAAAAAAATAAAAATTAGCTTTATATTCTAATAGTCAAATGAATACAGACTTCATCCATCCTTCAATTTATAGTGCTTGTTTAGGGTCTTCATTGCACTTCAATTATCTTCATCAACACTGTCCTATTAAAATATTTTATGGAAAATATATTAAAATTAGTTTAATTATAAATATTTATATACTAGAGGATTATTCTATATAATCCTTTTATTTATTGGATTATAGTTAAAATTTTATTTTTTTATTTAAAAATTATAATTTTTTATTCAACTATATTTGTTAATACTTCAAAATTATAAAAAGATAAAAAAAAAAAAAAAAAAAAGAAGAAGAAGAGAGAGAGAGAAGAGTAGAAGAGTGAGTAAAAACTTTCTACCCTTCCAAAGGGACACATGGCCCAGGCGGTCGCCAGTGTACGGACACCAACACTCTACTAAAAACTGCCACGTGTACAAAAGACGGCACACCCTTCAAGGGGAAAAATGAAAATATCAGTAGTTGCCTCCGGTTTCCACAACCACCTCAGATCTTTCTTCACTCTCAAGTTTCTTCTCTCAACCCTAGGCGGTGGTGAAGTGGTAGTTGAAACGTAATCGGCAGCGTCGGCGTCGGATTTCTACAGTTAGTGAGGTGAGAATTCGCGGTGATGAAGATTCAGTGCAACGTGTGCGAGGCGGCGGAGGCCAACGTGCTGTGCTGCGCCGACGAAGCGGCGCTCTGCTGGGCCTGCGACGAGAAGGTTCACGCGGCGAACAAGCTCGCGAGCAAGCACCAGAGGGTTCCTCTCTCCACCTCGTCTTCTCAGATGCCCAAGTGCGACATCTGCCAGGTCTGCTTCTCAGTTTCGCTTCATGTTCTTTTGTTTGGTTCGGAAGAAAACAGAGGTGAGAGAAGAAAATAGAGAACTGTTCCTCAGCTTAGGGAAGTGAAATAGGCGTGTTAGGGGTGAATTGAGAGGAATTGGTCTGTAGGTGGAAAATTGGACGCTGGAGCTGTGCCTTTTGGATAGTGATAGGTTTTAAAATTTTTAGAGATTTATCGATTCAGAATACACAATGAATATTGATAATATGTTTCTCAAATCTATTTAGTTGGAAAGTGAACTGAGGTAGGAAAGAAAATATAGATGTGTGTATTGCTTAGCTTAGATGTGCAATTAGATATGCTAGGTCTTCTGTTGAATGGATGAATTAGTTTTGTAGGTTGACATAAGAGATTTGTTTGTTTATTTTATTTCCCTATGCTTTCTCGGCAGCCAAATGGAGAGCTAGCAGAGAATGAAATTATTATTGGTTTTGTGTGTGTCAATGATACATAGGTCTAAGGAATTTTAGAGGCTTGTTAATTTTGGAATTCACAATGAATTTGGAAATATGGATATGTTGTTTTTCTGTGTCAAATTGATCATAGGCTTGATTGCCGAATAGAAGTGTCAATATGGATGTTCTCAGTTAGGTGGAGGGATAAGTTCTGTAGCATAGCGGATTGTATTTATTTTCCAATGTTTTCTTAGCAATCAAATATAAAATTAATGAAAGATGGATATATGCTGTTTGTGTTTGTGTGCATGATGGATAGGTTTGAGAAAAATTTATAGATTCATCATTCTCAGAATTTATAATGAATCTGAATAAGACATATGTTTGTTTATTTATTGTGAGTGAATATGATGGATAGCTTTGCTTTTGATTGCTCTGTTTGGTTCAAAAGCAAATCATGTTATATTCAACCTCAAATAAGTTGAATAGATGTAATAGGTGCTGAGTTGAGTGGAGGATTTACTTTTATAAGTTAATTATGTCATAAAAAGTTATTCAGAGGTGTTTTGTTTGTTTATCTTATTTCCTTACATTTTCTCCACGGCCAAACAGAAATGTAGAGAACATTGATGGTATGTTCTTGTGCACGTGTGTGTGTGTAAATGGTGAATATGTTTATGGAATTTTAAATGCTTATCAATTTCAGATCCTAGGATGAATGTGGAAGGCAAAGACATGCTTTGTTGTGTATGAAACAATGCAAAGGCTTGATAAGTGCTCTATTTGGTCAGAAAGAAAAACAAAAGTGCAAATATTGTTGAGCTCAAATAAGTCAAATAAATGTATTAAGTGCTCTATTGAATGGATTCGAGGAATTAGTTTTATAGGTTAGTAATCATGTTCTCTTACTTTCTTTCTGCAGCCAATTAGTTTTATGGATTAATAAAGGAGATTTGTTTGTTTATTTATTTTATTTGTGTAGAAACTGAGAATCTTTCTAATATTCATTCAAAATTGTATTTTTTACATAAACGGATCCCTATTTAATATTTACACAGAGAGCAAACAAAAAAGGAAAAAATAAAAATATGGAAAAATTAAAATCACACAAATTACCCACAATTGGGGCCTCAATCTTTCCCTCAATATCCTACAAATCACCATTCAAATTATACCGGGTTTCCACACTCCCCCTCAAGTTGGATCATAGATATTAATCATGTCTAACTTGCAAATAAAATCTTCAAAGCTTGATTTCTGCAACCCCTTGGTGAAAATATCTGTCAATTGTTCCCTTATAGGGATATAAGTCATGCAAATAATTCTTTTCTTAATTTTTTCCTTTATAAAGTGTCTGTCCACTTCTATATGTTTGGTATTGTTGTGCTGAACAGGATTATGAGAAATACTAATGACAACTTTGTTGTCACAATAGAGTTTAATGGGGAGCTCTATTGTAATGCGTAGTTCTTCCAACAGTTTCTGCACCCACAGTCCTTCACACATACCTTGTGCAACTGCTCTGAATTCAGCTTCGACATTGCTTCTGGCTGTTACACTCTGTTTCTTACTTCTCCATGTTACTAAATTCCCCTAGACATAGGTACAGTAGCCTGTAGTAGGCCTTCTATCATCTGTTGATCATGCCCAATCTGCATCTGTATAGATCTCTACCTTCTTACTATCACTCTTCTTAAAGAATAATCCTCTCCCTGGAGAACCCTTTAGATATTTGAGGATCTTATACACTGCTTCTAGATGACTTTCCTTTGGTGAATGCATGCACTGACTAACCACGCTTACGGCGAAAGCAATGTCAGGTCTAGTGTGAGAAAGGTAGATCAGTCTACCTACTAGTCGCTGATATTTCTCTCTATCCACGGGTTTTCCATCGCTTTCCGTCCTTTTTCTTGCCTTGATAGGGGTATCGCTTGGCTTGCATCCGAGCATGCCAGTCTCAATCAACAAGTCATGTACATACTTTTTTTGGGAAATACTAATTCCCTTCCTTGATCTAGCGACCTCCATTCCTAGAAAATACTGCATTTGACCCAGATCTTTTACCTCAAATTTTGTGGCTAAGACCTTCTTCAACCTTTCCACTTCTCTTGTGTCATCTCCAGTGAGAATGATGTCATCAACATACACGATTAGAACGGTCATCCTTCCATCGTTGGACTATTTGAAGAACATAGTATGATCCGACTGTCCCTGTTGGTATCCTTGGTTCTTAATCACCTTTGCAAATCTATCAAACCATGCTTTGGGTGATTGCTTGAGACCATAAAGAGATTTCTTCAATTTGCATACCCTGGTTTCTTCTTCTTTCTTACAAAACCTTGGTGGTAGCATCATAAACACTTCTTCTTCCAACTCACCATTCAGAAAGGCATTCTTGATATCAAATTGATGGAATGGCCAGTTGAGGTTTGTTGCCAAGGATAAAAGAAGTCGTATAGTGTTCAGCTTTGTTATTGGTGCAAATGTCTCGGTATAGTCGATGCCATAGGCCTGAGTGAACTCCTTTGCAACCAAGCAGGCTTTGTATCGTTCTATTGTGCCATCCGTCTTCGATTTCACTGTGAATACCCATTTACAGCTCACTGGTTTCTTCCCTCTTGGCAAATTCATCACTTCCCAACTCCCATTTTTTTCCAATGCCCTTATTTCTTCCATCACTGCCTCTTTCCATTTTGGAATCTCCAAGGCTTCTTGAATATTTTTAGGAATCTGGATTCTATCAAGGTTAGTTGTAAAAGCACAACATTTTGCAGAAAGAGCATTATAAGACACAAATTTCGAGATAGGATGGAGAGTACATGAACGAGGTTGTTTCCTAAGAGCAATGAGTAAGTCATCTGTTACCTAATCATAAGTGTCCTTCTATATTAAGCGAAGGGGTAGATATAAGGCATGAGTGGATTCAAACACAACAACATTGAGATAGTCAAAGGTTAAGGGTGGTCTAGTTTCACTCATGGACTTTCCCTGAAGCGAGTAGTAGGGTGTATGCTAAAAAAATGTGACATCTAGACTAACATATAGCTTATGTGAAATTGGGTCATAGCATTTGTAGCCCTTTTGTGTGGAAGAGTAGCCAAGAAAGACACATTTAAGCGCTTTGGGATCAAATTTGTTCTGCTTAGGTCCGTGAGTGTGGACAAACACAGTTGACCCAAAGACACGAAGTGGAAGATGTGCATCGAGTCTAGAACGAGGAAAAAACTCTTGGAATTTCTGGAAGGGTGTGACAAAAGATAGGACCCGACTAGGCATTCGGTTAATAAGGTATGTGGTTGTCAAAATGGAGCCACCCCAAAATTGTGAGGGCATGTGAGATGTAAACAACAAAGCACGAGCAACTTCAAGAATATGTCTATTTTTCCGTTCTGCAACCCCGTTTTGCTAAGGGGTGTCAACACAAGAACTTTGATGTATAAAACCATTTTCTTGTAGATAAGTGCTCAAGGAGTGATTGAAGTACTCAGTACCATTATCAGTACAGAGAATTTGAATTTTGATGTGAAACTAAGTTTGTATCATAGAGTGAAAGTTCATGAAGACTGATCGAACCTCAGTTTTATCAGTCAACAAATATACCCAACATAGACGAGTATGATCATCAATAAAAGTAATGAACCATTTTTTATGGGTCCTATTAGGGGTACGTGAGGGTATTCATAGATCACTATGAATTAGAGTAAATGGTATGGATGGTTTATACTTAGATTTAGGAAAAGACGCCCAATGATGTTTGATAAGTTCAAACACTTCACACTGAAAATCCAATGAAGTTTTATTTGAACATAGTGAAGGAAATAAATGTTTTTAAGTATTGAAAACTAGGATGACCCATCCTTTTGTGCCATAACAAAAGTGCACTATCCTTAGGATGAGATGCAGAATTACAAACAATAGGACACTGTCCACGCACATCAGTTTCGTCAAAGTAATATAGATCCTCACGTTCCTTAGCACTGCCAATTGTCTTCCCCGATGATAGGAATTTAGCTAAGCAATTAGACTTTTTGGTTAACTAGCTAATAGACAGCAAATTGCAAGATAAATTAGGTACATGTAGGACAAGGTTGAGAGTAATAGACTCAGAAATACGAATACTCCATTTGCCAGCAACTGGGGATAAAGTACCATTTGCAATTTTTAATTTTAAATTGCCGGCACAGGAAGAGTATGTAGAAAATAAATGATGAGCATCAGTCATATGATTAGATGCACCAGAGTCGATAATCCAGGGAGTAATATGAGACATGGTGCTAAGTGCTGTTAGAAAGGTACCTTTTTGGGCCAAAGAACCATAGGACAAAGTGTTAGAAGACTGACCAGAGGCTTGGAAATTAGAAAAAAAACTCATATAATTTCACAAGCTGGTCGGAATTAAACCTCACACTAGAAGTTGACTGACAAATTTCTGTGGGGGTGTGTTGTTTGCCTGGGTTTCGGTGGAGGCTTGATGACTATGGGCTTTATTGGGCTGTCTGGGCTTCCAATCTACAGGCTTGCCATGTAAAGTCCAACAAGTGTCTTTAGTGTGGCCTAACTTCTTTCAATGCTCACAATAAGCCCTCTTGGACTGTCTTGGGCTTGGCCCGCTAGATCCAGCAACATGAGGCCCACTAGATCCAGCATGAGGCCCACATCCAGCAGTAGCATGAGGCCCATGGGTTAAAAGGGCTGAAGCCTCAGGCCCAAATGAGAGATCCAACATCACTCTCCTTCTGCTTTCCTCTCGTTGCACCTTAGAGAAGACTTCTTGGATGGAGGGCAATGGCCGACGACTGAGAACTCTGCTCCTGACGTCGTCAAGCTCGCAGTTCAGCCTCGCTAGGAACTGGAAGACCCTCTTGTTCTCCATCTTCTTAAAGCGCACACTGTCACCCGTGCACTCCCGCTCCTCTTCACAGTTGAGATCGAGATCTTGCCACAAACCCAGCATCTCAGTGTAGTATTCCGTGACTTCCCTATCTTCTTGCTTCATTTGCCAGAGCCGCGTCTTGATTTCAAAGATTTGGGAAGCATTCTTGGCATCGGAATACGTTTCCTGTATCGCATCCCACACATCCTTTGCCGTCGGGAGGAACATGTAAGTCTTGCCAATGGCTGGCTTCATGGAGTTAATCAAGCATGAGGTGATAAAGGAGTTTTCGAACCGCCATTTCTAGGATGTTGCTACATCGGTCGGAGGTGGTCGCCGAGTCTCGCCGGTAAGAAGCCCTAACTTTCCCTTTCTGTCAATAACGAGGTTGATTGCTTGCGCCCACTCTCTGTAATTCTTATCGTTAAATTTTTCAATGGTAAGATGGAGTGGGGAGTTGTCGAATGCACCGACAGGGCCCATTGAGGAGTGTATCTCCGACACTCTTTCATGGGTTGCCGACTGACTGGACTCATGGTTGTTTCCTCTTTGGGCAGCCATGGACTGATTAGGGTTTTAGAGCAAACACGGCTTTGATACCATGTAGAAATTGAGAATCTTTCTAATATTAATTCAAAATTGTATTTTTTACATAAACGGATCCCTATTTAACATATACATAGAGAGCAAACAAAAAAGGAAAAAATACAAATATGGAAAAATTAAAATCACACAAATTACCCACAATTGGGGTCTCAATCTTTCCCTCAATATCCTACAAATCACCATTCAAATTATACCGAATTTCCACAGTTTGCTTATGTTCTCTCAACAGGCAAACAAAAAGCTAGTAGGAATTGAAGATATGTTGGTTTTTCTATGAATTCTGAGTAGGTTTATGCTTTAGAGGAATTTAAGTTTGTAGTGTCAAAATACTAAAAAAAACTCCACAGAAACCGAGAACTCTAAGAACTTTGATCAGTTTATTGTCTTCCCATCCATCTATATACATATATATACATATATCCTATACACAGAGTCTAAATTCCTAAATTTTATATGGTAACATTAACAAATACATGGTAAGCCAATTTGTCAATCTTTTCCTATATGTACAACCAATTTGATTCCTAATTTGTATATGGTAACATTAACATTTCTTATATGCATAGCCAATTTCATTCCTAATTTGTACATGGTAACATTAACATCCCCCCTCAAATTGATGTTGGTAAGTCAACCAGCAACAATTTGCCAACAAGAAATTGATGTCGCTGTCGAGTCAAAGCTTTGGTGAAGATATCAGCCACTTGGAGATCAGAAGAGATGTGAGGAAGAGATATCACCCGACTTTCCAAGGTGTCTCGAATAGAATGACAATCAACCTCAATGTGCTTGGTACGTTCATGAAAAACGGGATTGGTGGCAATTTGAATAGCACTAGTGTTATCAACATGAAGAGGTGTAGAAGTAGTCTAAGGAAACCCAAGCTCCTCAAGAAGACGGCACAACCATACAATTTCAGAACAAGCAGTAGACATGGCACGATACTCGGCCTCAGTAGAGGATTTAGAAACATGATCTTGTTTCTTACATCTCCAAGAAATTAAGGCATCACCTAAAAACATACACCAACCCATAGTAGATCGACGTGTATTTAGACACCCACCCCAATCATCCATCAAACTGCAGCAAGATGGAGATGTCGAGGAGAAGTCATAAACTGACTGGTCTGATGAACAGCATAGGAGATATTAGGTCGAGTAGTGGTCAAGTAGATAAGACTCCCAACCAAGCACCGATAGAGAGTAGGATCATCCAGAAGGTCCCCTTCATCTTTCCTGTATTTGACATTTACCTCCATAGGAGTATCAACAGAAGAAGTGTCCTCCAAACCAGCCAAAGTGATAAGATCTTGAATATACCTATGTTGGTTCACGAAAATACCACTAGCCCGATGATGAACTTCCAATCCTAAGAAGTATGTGAGTTGTCCAAAATCTTTCATATGGAAAGTTGTATGTAACAACTGCTAAAGCTTAGTAATCAAACTACAGTTAGTGCCAGTAATGATAATATCATCCACATAAACCAAGAGAAGGACTATACCCAACGCAGACGTGTGGAAGAAGAGGGAATAATCATATTGACTTTGGGTAAAGCTGAAGGAAAGAGTTGTACTGTGAAACTTCTCAAACCAAGCCTAGGGCGCCTGCTTGAGCCCATACAAAGAACGTTTTAGCTTACAAACATCATGAGGAAAAGAATTAGTCATACCAGAGGGAAGCTTCATGTAAATCTCTTCTTGGAGATCACCATGAAGAGAAGCATTCTTCACATCCATCTGATGTAGTTGCCATGACTGTGAAGCGGCAATAGCTAAGATGGTTCGAACCGTGGTCATTTTGGTAGTAGGAGCAAATGTCTCCTCATAATCAACCCCATATTCCTGCTTGTTACCCAAAGCTACGATGCGAGCTTTGTACCGGTCCAAAGAGCCATCAAAACAAAGTTTTACAGAGAAAACCCATTTACTTCCAATAGGTTTGACTGTAGGAGGACAAGGAACAATATCCCAAGTATGATTCTCCTCAAGTGCTTGAAGTTCTGCTTGCATTGCATTTTGCCAACACTCATGTTCCATGGCCTGTTTGTAGCAAGAGGGAATAGAAATACTGGATAAAGTAGCAACAAGAGAGACAGGAGAGAAGAATCCATACCAATCAGGGGGTTGAGAAAGACGAGTAGACCGACGAAGAGTGGTGGAAGTAGGAGCAGGATCAGGCGCCGAGTCAAGATTGGAAGGGGCCACAGAGGAAGTGGAATTGGACTCATGTCGACTACATCTTTCATACCCAAAACCAGGTTTGAACCCTTCCACAATTGTTAGGGATTCGGAAAAACTAGGTAGAAGAGATACAAATGCAGATGGTAGCTCAACATGAGATGGAAAGAAATATTGATTTTCAAAGAAAATTACATTCCGGGAAACTCGTATACGACGAGCAAGGGGATCATAACAAACATAACCCTTGTGAGGGATAGCATAACCAAGAAAAGCACACTTAATAGACTGAGCAGTAAGTTTATGTCGTTCATGAGTAGGTAGATGCACAAAACAAACACAACCAAATGTACGAAGATCAGAATATAAAGGAGAATGACCAAACAACTTAGAGAAAGGAGAAACATGATTTAACATAGGAGAGGGTAAGCAATTGATCAAATGAATTGCAGTAGAAAGTGCTTCACACCAAAAACGAGGAGGAACCGATGAGTCAAGTAAAAGAGTTCTTACCACATCAAGAAGGTGGCGATTTTTCCTCTCAGCAACACCGTTTTGTTGTGGTGTCGAAGGACAAGAACGCTGAGAGATGATCCCTTTGCTTTGAAGAAATTCCTGAAACTCATTAGACATGTATTCTCCGCCAGAATCAGAGCACAAGACCTTGATGTTGGCATAGAATTGAGTCTTAATAAGTGCAAGAAATCGCTTAAAAGACTGAAAAAACTTCAGCCTTAGCCCGGAGAAAGTAAACCCAAGTAAAGCGACTAAAGTCATCAATGAAAGTAACAAAGTACTTGTAATGTGCATGATAAACAATAGGTGCAATCCCCCAAACATCACTATGTATAATATCAAAACATTGTAAGGCACAAGATGCAGAATGAGGAAAAGGTAGAACTTTACTTTTGCCAAGTTTGTGTAATGTACAATCGAAAGAAAGATCAAGAGAAGAACATTCATTCCCAATAATCCAGAATTAAACAAAGTACGAAGTACATCAGAGTTTGGGTGGCCAAGACGTCTATGCCACATCTTATGTCCAAAACCAACAACATTACATGCAAAGGAAAACTAGGAATAATAGTGGAAGGAGAAACATGAAGAGGAAAGAGTCATCCCACTTTAGGCCCCTTCATGATCATCTTCCCGGACACTTGATCCTGCACAATGCAACTAGAACGGGAGAAATTGACATTACAATTATTATCAACCAATTGGCCAACAGAAAGAAGATTTTTGGAGAGGTTAGGAGACACAAAAACATTAGTTAAGGAAGAGGAAAGATCACCAACAACACTGATAGGCAGAGAACTACCATCAGTAGTGTTAATTTTCAAATTTCCATCATAATTTCTGACATTGGAAAGAGAAAGAACAATATTCGTCATATGGTTAGAAGCTTCAGAGTCAAAATAACATGGCTTAGAAGAAATCGTATGATTACCTGAGAGCCCAAAAGTAGAAATGATCATTTGTTGTACCATTTCAGGAGTGAGTGTGTTCGGGTTTGCTAAGGCTGTAGGAGCAAGAATAGGAACAACCGAAGAGGCAGCAGGCAATGCAGTAGAACTAGAGGCACCAGTGGAGGCATGATAAGCAGTACCCTGCTTCCTTTCAGGCCGAATGGGACAAGCAAAGATGATATGACCTTGTTTCTTGTAGTAGTTACAGAACTTCTTGGGACAATCCCAAGCAATGTGACCAAAATCTTTACAACTAAAGCATTAGACAGCCCGCATATCTCGACCCTTATTATGCCCCTGTGCTGCATAAGCTACAGAAATGGGTGCACTAACATTAGCCCGATGTTCCATGGTAGCTTGAGTTACAATACGCTGCTCCTCACGCAAAAGTTCACTCAAGCAGGCATCCAGAGATGGTACAGGATGATGATTCATCAGATTAGATCATGCAATTTCAAAGTCGGGTTGTAGCTTCATCAAGAATTGATCTTGCTTGCTGGTTGCATGCACTGCTTGGACAACAGAGAGAGCTGCAGCGGGAACATTAGCATAAACAATGTCAGAATAATCAGTCCAAAGAGTTTGAAAACCAGAAAAATATTCCTCAATTGAGAGACTTCCTTGTGTGAAATTAGTCATCTCATACTCTAATTGAAAACGCCTAGCAAAGTTGTCTTGATTGTAAACTGTGTGGAGATAATTCCACATAGCAGCAGCAGTTTTATAAGGCCTCAGATTGAGAACAAGGTGAGGTTCAACCGAGCTAAGGATCCAGGTCATAACCCGAGCATCCTTAATTTCCCACTTAGACAAAGCCTCGGCATCATGAGGTGCAGATTACTCCCATCAATTTGACCCCATAATGCTTTTCCTTTGACAAATAATTTAAATTGAAACTCCCAAGCACAATAATTTTTGCCAGTAAATCTAATAGGAAACGATTCCAACTTATCTGATGACATGATGCAACCGAGAAACAAAGGAAATAGCCCACCAGAAAATTGTAATAGAAACGGCCAAGAACCAGGTCGCGATGAACTCGATCAACACTGTTTTCGATGCCAAGCATTTGATTGGTAGAAGATCACGAACTCCACTTAGAAGGTGCCGAAACCTTGCTCTGATACCATGTCAAAATACTAAAAAAAACTCCACAGAAACCGAGAACTCTGATCAGTTTATTGTCTTCCCATCCATCTATACACACACACACACACACATATATATATATATATATCCTATACACGGAGTCTAAATTCCTAAATTGTATATGGTAACATTAACAAATACATGGTAAGCCAATTTGTCAATCTTTTCCTATATGTACAACCAATTTCATTCCTAATTTGTATATGGTAACATTAACATGTAGTTCACATAGAGATCTGTTTGTCTATATTATTTTCCAGCAGTTTCTCAGCAGCCACATAAAGCTACTGAAATTGAATTTTTTTTTTTTTTTTTTGCATGTATGTGTTTAATATGTTTTTAGTGTGTGTGTGTGGAGTGTTGGTGCTGGTGTTTCTTATATATAATGAATTTAGTCTTTTGTTTTCCTCTCCCCCTCTAGTTGCCAGTTTCAACATCAAATGTATACATCATGTGTGCCTCATTGCATCATTTGTTTAGGCAGTATTAATGTATATTTACTTTTTGCTTGTCAATTTTTTTTTTTTTTTAAAAATAATTAAAATAATGAATTTAGTCAAACCATGCCCAGAGAGTAACTAAGATAACTTTTATGTTCTTGTAATGGAACATTCTGGAACTCATTGAGTTTTATATAAGTTATATTCTCTTTTTCTATTAACTAGTAATGACAAAAGAATTGTCATCCCTTTCAGGAGACAGTTGGCTATTTCTTCTGCCTAGAAGACAGAGCTTTACTCTGCAGGAAATGTGATGTTTCCATACACACGGCGAATACATATGTTTCAGCTCACCAGAGGTTTCTGCTGACTGGAGTGAAAGTAGGGCTTGAACCTACACAACCCGGTTCATCCTCTTCCATGGGGAAATCAAATCTTGTTGGGAAGCACTCAGAAACTGAATCTCCTTCTGCGTCCAGGAGAGGTGCCCCTATGCCATTGACCTGTGATTACAACAAAACGTTATCCATCCAAGCTGGTGGAGCTGGGGATTTTGTGCCAACTAAGGTTTCATTTGCTGGGGGTTCTGGATCAACTGAAAGCATTCCACAGTGGCATATAGATGAACTTTTTGGACTAAATGAATTCAATCAGACCTATGACTGCATGGATAATGGAACATCCAAGGTATGTTCATCGTTAGCAGAATTTCTTATGATGTTTTCATGCCCATGCTTATCATATGTTGGCCTTTTATATTTAAGTATCCCAAGATCAAGTTGTTTAATTGGGATAACCATCAGAGTGCTGCACAAAAATGTGCACTAATCTCCAAAGTGTATATATTGTGGACCAATCCTCCTGGTAACTTTTTATGCTACACATATTTTGGATATCTCCCTCTCATGCATGCCGAAAATCACATTGATTGGAGAGTTGAAGCTATGGAATCCCTAAAGTTTGCATTTATTTAAAATGAGAAAAGGGAAAGAAGAAAGGAGAAGGGTGTAGTTTTGGTGGGGGATTTGGAAAAACTTTTTTTTTTATAGGTAAATAAGAGCATGTATTAGAAACACCTAGAAGCGGCGAGAACAACACACACGAAATATACAAACATCACCCAAGAAACTAGACAAAAAGAAAGACAAAAAACTTTTCCCCAACTAGACAAATAATCTTTCTATAAAATCAAGCATGGACGAAGTATGATCCTCTAAATACACCCTAGCCCAATTCACAAAAGTATACAAAAAAGAATGTCTTATAGCTTGGTCAAACCGTTCATTATCATTGAACACTCTTTCATTTCTTTCCATCCATAAGGTCCACATTAAGCATAGGGAGGCAGTCCTCCATGCTTTCTCTCTTCTTTTGCTCACAAAGGCTCCATACCAACCAAGCAAATTCCTTTTAATTGAGCAGTGCAAGACCCATTGCACACCAAAAAGAGAGAGAATCAAACTTCATAGCATCGTAGCCTTCTTACAAAAAAGGATTAGGTGGTCGCTAGTTTCCTCTTTCTTTTTATACAAGTAACACATATTCGGCATATTCCATCCCCTTCTTTTGAGCTGATCAATAATGGTCAAGCTTCTGTTCCAAGACACTTCCCAACCAAAAAAGCTTACCTTCATTGGAGCCCAAGATCTCCAAATAAGACTCCAAGGAAAAGTGTCACGAAAGGCTCTTGTGAAAGAGCGGTAGAGGGAGCTAATGGAAAAAATGTCATTCTTACTTTCTTTCAAGACATCCTCCACATTTTTTTTCACGACCAAAGGATGCAGTTTCCGAAACAAGCCCTCCACCTCTTCCATCTCCCAATCATTAAAGTGTCTTGAGAAGCAAGGATTCAAGTTGCCCACCTCCCCGCCCTACTCCCAAGCATCTAAAACCCACTCATCCTTGTTAACCGCCAATGGGAATAAATTGGGGAAAGCTTTTTTCAACGTTTGGTCTTGACACCACAAATCCTTCCAAAATTTGACATTTCTTCCATTTCTTACCATAAAGTGGGATCTATAACGAACACCTTCCCATTCCTACAATAAATTGGAGCTTAGGGCACAATATGGGTTGAGGTAGCTCTTTTTGGGTCAACATGATATTTGGCTAGCATGATAGGCATGAGGGTGATATTATTACCTAAAGGTATGTTCCATGGTATATGGACCCTGCAAAAGGTTTTTGAGGGGGTAAGAATAAGTTCCACACTGAGGGCATGATCCTTTTGTATGTCTGGGTAAGAATTAAGTTCCATACCAGCTTTAGATTTTCTCCTGCTATGCCACAAAATTTTTTGACCAAAAGTGGGCTTTGTTTTGAGTGTCATTGATACGTGACTAATTTCTGGTGGTAGTTTTCCATTTTAAATTAGTTGACATGCAAGTAGATTCTACTCCTGCTACTTGATGAAACCTGTTAAATTTATTTGGTTAGCTTGAATGCCACTTTGGTGGATACCTTCTTCTGGAGTAGTGGGGATTCTAGAATAACAAGAAACGCTACTATGTTGTGAAAAGCTCTCTGCTTTTAAGTTCTTAACCATTGATAGGAATTAATATTTTCAAGAACCCTGCTTGCAGGTAATTTTACTTCCACCAGGTGGGCTGTCACTGACAAACTGATTTTTCATTTATGGTTATAACTCTGTTGGTATTTAGGTGGTTGATGGGAGTATTATGCTTGATTTTTTTGCCATATAGCCAACAGTGTCAATGACATGTATGTTCTTGGTTATGAATCCTTCTAGGCTGATATTGGTAAGCTCGGTGACTCTGATTGCTCACCAACTTTAAGAGCTGCTGATGAAGAGCTGAACTTCGATGATTGCTTAGGTCAGGTGCCAGAGACAACTTGGATGGTGCCTCAGATCTCGTCACCACCTACAGCCTCAGGACTATACTGGCCTAAAAGTTCTCAAATTTCATCCGATACTTCTGTTTTTGTGCCTGACATATGCTATTCACCTGTGCAAATGCAAAATGAATCTGCCACCAAATGTCGGAGGCAATTCTGATCTCATCTTCTCTTCTCGCAGCAGGGATGGTGTGCGCCATGTTTTTATGTTCGTCCTCTTTCCAGAGTACAAGGAGGTTGATTTCTTGGTTTGTGGTTGTCCTCTGTGATTATATCCCCCTCATTCACGCCAGTCCTACATAAAAAATGAGGGGGGTTAGAATATAAGGGGACAATAGCTTAAAGATTTAACCAAACGATCACCTTGTAGTCTGAAAAGGAGAAAGTAGATGTATTTTTTTGGGAATCTTGAAAGTTGTGTTCGCTTGGTAGCTTCTTATTTTTGAGTCTCCTTCCTGTAGGAGCAGGGCTTTGATTTACTTAGATATAATGCTATGGATTCGATCATTTTGGATCTTATTAGCTGTCTTTGTGTATATCATGTATCCGAGGCCCCGGGGCATACGCTTAGCATACTAGGGACTGGTTTCTATCCATGGTCGTAAGTGGATGGATGATGCATGCTGAGGTTTGATCAGAGTTACCCAAATTGGTAGTAATCAAATTTCAGTATTTCCATTATGCAAAGATGGTTGAATACAGTTTATTTTACTGATGTAAGAATCCTTGGCATTTTTTTATTCCATTAAACCATTAGCGTCGAACTCAACTAAACATATATAAAAAAGGGTTATTTGATCAAAAAGTTGGATGAAAACTCAAATTAGGAAAATCTTATTCCACGTGTTTTATTGGTCGCTTTTTGATAAAGATGTTCTTATTTTTTTTCTTGTAAAAATAATTTATTTTTTAAACCAATGGTGAAGATTACTTATGTTAAAAATGGGTTAGGGGTTGGATTTATAAATAAAAATTAGAGAAGTCATGATTGGTTCAGCATTTAGAATTCAAATATAACTTCCTTTTCCTTAGGTAAAGCGCATGGGGTAATTTCTAGGGTGCATCTTGGGCAGCTCGGTTTGGGTGATGGTCAAACCTATTTCATCCCAAGAATAAAATAGGTCTACCCAAAACCTAATTGGACCCGAGTTATCGAATTCGGTTCGACCTAAACCTTTTCAAGGCCTGTCAAGTTGGTTAAAACTCATTGAATTAGTTGAATTGTAACAATAAAATAAAATAAAAAAATTGTATAAGATATATATATACACATATGATGCATTAATCTGATATAATAATTTAACACAAGATAATTAATTTAATTTTAATAGATAAAAAGTTACTCTGTTTATTTTTATATAAGATAAACTGTTTAAAGTATCATCCGAAATTCCGAGTGAGATATCATTTTTCTGAGGCTTTTACAATCTATACTTCGGAACCAAATTCAATATCGAATTCCAACCCTTTCCCTCACACATACGGAAGGTGGGTCCAGAGAAGGAAACCATCAAATACTAGTTTGGCTTTTTTTTATTTATTTATTTATTCTTTTTTTGGATTTTATTCATTCATTCCACCATATAGTCTCATCATGACAAGAAACTCACATACTTTCTTTCTCTTTTCCTCCACTCTTGTTGCCAGTGCCTCCCTTGGCTTCCTTGAGAATGAGTTCCAACAGCCTTTCATATGCTCCAATGGCTGATTCAAGTATATCAATGGCTCTACTCCTGTCCTTCACTGCCACCCCCAGCTTCTCTTTCATTTCTTCCATCTTCCTCACTGGCCTGCTAAGCTCCCTTGCTGCTAATCCTGACTTCTCCCTCCATTCTTCCATGTTTATTCCCAGATTGGAACTGCTCCCTCTACTATTAGCCACCCCCCTGGCCATCACCAGGTCGCTGATGCTCACCATCTCATTGCCCAGCACCGTCATCACCTGCCCTTTCTCCACCTCCCAGATCCAGACATTCCCGTCTTCCGATCCTGACACCAGGTTCCGCCCCTGATTCAGCATTGCCAATGATACTACTGGCCCACCATGCTTCTCACGCCATTTGATCACTTGCAGGTTTCGTTTGGTCAGTTGTCGGGTTGGGGACTTTGTTGCTCCAATGTAGATTGAGCCATCTGACCCTGCAGCGTAGAAATGGGACTCGGTTGGGTCGATTGCCAGGCCTGCCATGGGACACGGGAGAGCCACCGTGCGCAGCAGGAGCCCTTGGGGGAGGCTCCAGAACTTGCATGTGCCATCTGCAGAGCATGAGATCATAGTAGAGTTGCAGGGCCCAATTCTAATGGTGGTCACAGAAGAGGCATGCCCAACAAAGCAATGTGACGCAAAATTGCCTGGGTTTTTACCTGGTGAGGTCGCCACAAGCTGGAAGATTGGGGCTACTACAATGGAGCCATCGTCACTACCAGATATGAGGAGAGACCCATCATCGTTGATTTCAAGGCAGGAGACAGACTTGGAATGTGCAGGAAACGTTTGAATTGTCTTCCCTGAGGGCAGTGAGATGGAATAAATGTGGCCAGAAAGTCCCCCAGCAAAGAGGTATGCACCGTCAAGAGTGGCAGCAAGCGGAGCCACTGGTTCAGGGAGAGGGAGGTGGTTGAAGACCGCAGAAGACCACCAGTTATAGAGGTTGATTGAGCCTGCACCGGTGGCTGAGATATGGGAGGCCGCAATGAGGCCCTTTCCAGCAAGGGTGAGGCCTTTCGGGGGTGATCGGCTTCCAGTGAAGTGAGCTATGATGGCACCTGAGTAAGGATCATACGCAATAATGGGGCCATCAGGGGAGCTAGTCAGGACAATTTCCGGCAAAAAGGATGCCATTTTCAGGTAGTACAACAACTAACATGGAATAAAAGGAAGGGTCACGAGAAGATGATTTCGAGACCTTGAAAACAAGGTGCTTGCAGTCATCTAACTTGGCTGCTTATCCTTTATTACAAGCTGGTTGGTTATAAATTTGTTATGGTTTTATTTCCATAAAATATATGATACTAATTAATGATCTTGGTAGCCTTATCTTGGAGTTCTAAGAGACTCGAGTACCTGCCGATTTCACTGCCCTTTAGCTTCCTCAAGCAATGTTGCTCTTCCTTCTGCAAGTCTGCTGACCAATATCACTTCCATGAAAAACTCACCGGTCATCACAAACCCAGATCAGGGTTTACAAGCATGGTGTAAGTGAAAAAGTACTCCAGTCCAATGCCTTTGTTAGTTTCTGAGAAGAGTGACAGCAAAAAGTTTTCCTCAGAAAATGCTTCTATGAGTTGTAAACAACTTGCCATTTAAGAAGGAATGGGACAACTTTCTATACCTCTTGTAGATCACATGTCAAGTGTGGATACTCCCAGCTTGTTCAGATTCTTCTTCTGCATGAATCATGTGAACTAGGATTTGCGGTCTGAGCTCTGACAGGGCAGCAAGTAAAAAGCAGGAATCCCTGAGCTGAAGTCTGAGTTAATCACCTGGCTAAAGAGGTTCTATTACAATCACTCGCTAGGGTTTCGATCAAAACCGTTATCATATTCATCAGCCACCATATATTTAAGTGTTAAAAGACAAATTTGGCTGGACATACCTGGAATGGAAGGTCCCAAGTTCAAATCCTGGCCATAATCTGAGACGCAATTCTTAACACAATTTTTGAACCCTTGTTTTGATTCAAAACTATTACCATTCATATTCAAGACCTGGCAACCATACTACTTTTTTAAGAAATAATAAAGGAAGAAAGTCTACAATCAATCATAAAAAGGAAATCAAACTCAAGTCATTTCAAGTCCTGTGATCACAAGAACTTGAATGTGCCAAGGCTCGAATTTACCTACTATGGCTCTGTTTTGTTGCTGAGACACTAGTGGAGAAGAAAAAAAAGCAAACACTGGAAGTTACATGGAGGAGAATCATATCTTCATCATATGAAGTCAACAAGAAGAATGATATCTGTTTTAGATCCATCCCCAATGTGGAGCTACATTCATTTCTTTGGTGTATAATGTTCCAAGTACTGATTGAATTTGAAGGAAAGTACACAAAATTGATTACAAATATCCTAGAAGAAACCATATCTGGGTGAGATACTGAATTTACAAAACCCAGTTTCGATGCACAATTTTCTGAATCAAGAATGCTGCTAAGGCTTCCTCCCAATGGGTATGTTGATGACATTGCAGCATCATTGTTGAGTTGAAAAACAAAGTTGGCAGCAAGGAAGCTGGAGTGGTTAAAATCCGCGGAGTATTTTCTGTATCAAGATTGCTAAAATGCTGCCCATGGATATATTGATTACATTGACCACATCATTGTTGAGCTGCAAAACAGAGTAGGCAGTAAGAAAATCTGTGGGAGTGATTTAAAAATCGGGATTAGAGCAGATAAGAGAGAGCTGGCACAACGTGATCTGAGGTGCTAATATAGAACTGCAAAACATATGTATAGCAGCTCCAAAGTCCAAACCACTCAATGAATCTGGTAAACCATTCCATATACCATCACCAATTGTCACTCACTCATGACCCAGACAACTAGGACCGAACCAAATTCCTCCCAGCTCTACTACAAACTGATTAGAATAGATTCAATTTCTTTCATAATGAGGAATCCATCTTCATGGTAAGACATTTATCCTGAGTGCAGGTGAAGCAAACCCCAGTTGATATGAATTTGCACCTCTATCCTATACTACTTGAATACCAGAGAGCCTTAAACTTGGAATTCTGGTTCAGTGTCAGAGGGCACTACTTCTCAGCCACACCCAGGGAGGTGTTCAGAATATATACAATCATGTAGAGAAAGTGAAATTGCAAGGATGTACACAAATCCAGGTGTTATTGAAATGGTTGCTTACCCATCGAAATCCTTCCTTCCCCTGGAGTGCAGCACCGATAAAGCTCTCACCAAGGTTAGCAATCTGGGCAGCTACTACACATATTACTGCTTCCACTGCATCAATCTATTTCAAAAACAAAAAAATTAAATAAAAGTCTTAGTGTATTCCTAGAATATAAGGTTGAACTGTTGACAAAACGAAGGATGTAAAACCCACATTCAGCACATAACAAAATTTCTGTTTCTTTGCCAACTTATCAAGATATAAAGAATTTCAACTGAATTGTCTCTACTGCATTATGTGAAAAAAAAAATGAATTATGGATGGTGAATCAGTCATTAAAATGACAATGATGATGCTATTATCTGTAAAAACAGATCATGACCGACTGTGGGTCAACATTCATAATATACTAGAAAAGAATGGACATGTTCATATCCACAGCAGCTACCAAACTGGTATTATCAGGGATAACAAAGGACAACCTTAGCCACTTCATTGAGAAAAAAGAAAATTAGGTACAAAGTGTGATACTGCAATTACAAGGGCATTCCAGTTTCTTTTAGAAACTGAAAGACAAGTTGAAGTTTCTCCCATCTCAGCTGCTGCTAATAATTACCAATTCATGCTTATCAGGGTGACAAGCCAACCCAACAAGAAGAGACAAGAATGTGGAGCAAACTACATGCTATATGTCCTATAAGTATGTGTGTGTGTATAGAGAGAGAGAATAAGTAATACCTGACCCATGAGACAACCAACAAAAGCAAGAAGAATTGATGCTAAAAGTCCAGCAGAGGTTCCCTCAGCACTTACAGCCCCTTCTGTTCCTCTTGGAACTATCTTCAATGTTGTAACTAGGTACCTGCCCCCAAGCACCAGCTTCAAATATTCAGGTTTGGATTTTGCAATAAAAAATAAAGAGAGAACTTCTAATAAAAATAGGAATAGAAGCATAGTAATTAATGAGATCTTGTTTCTAAAATATGTAGGTTTTGTTTTGATTGAAGAGTATAAAAAACTAGGAGCATATCTATCCTATCAAGTTGAATATCTACAAACCAGACATGTTACATCATGCACAAGGATTAACAATCCTAAATTGCAAATTATGGATTTGTTAACTTAAAACAACTAATGTTTTTTCTACTTACGAAAACTAGAGGTGGCAGGCAATAGTGTCATCGTCCATCTATTTTTCATTCCACTTCATTGCTGCTATTTCATTGTTACTTAAAGGTCAAAATTTCTTGCCAGCACCAACAAAAGTAGGAATCCTATTTCTTTTATGCAGGAGCACTGACGCATAGAACATTTTTTTATTATCTTAGTTGTACAAACCAAAATCAACATAATGTCATGGTGGGGGGGAAAATGCTCCAATTATCATGGTTGTCAGAAGCACCAGTAGGCCGAAGGCCCACTTTCATACATCACATCCATGAGAAGCAGGAAACACGAGGCTTCTAAATTAGTCAAGAGAGCACAATAAGGAACAACACTCATTCATACTTCTTATGTTAATCAATACAATAACATTCAGTGGTTGTGTTTTAAGAATGCACAACTGGCATTATGATTGTCAAAATACTGAAATCTCATCTTTCTTTTATAGGAATGACAGTAAGTGTTAAGATTTGAAACAATTCCTAGGGTGTAACTCAGGAGCAGTGCCCTTTGGCAAAGAACCAGAAGTCGCTCAAGCCCATATCATTTGAGATTTGTTTTGCCAGCAGTTGGGATTAATGCCTCACTGTTGGGGTGGATTCCCCATTATTCAAAAGACAGAGAGAGAGGGAGAGAGACAGATTATTAAGCAAACAAACTAATTCAATAGTTCTTTTTGTTGATTGGCAAGAACAGTACAGGAGCATATTAGAAAACACCATCCTATCAAAAAAATATTAGAGAACACCAAAAAGGACATCACTTGAGACAATGAGATGTATCTGATCAACATCCAAAAGAAAGGAAGAGAAAAAGAATATGGAACATACTTAAAGGCATTAAGAGACACCAACCTAAGGTTTTTTTTTTTTTTTGATTAGTAAGAGACACCAACCTAAGTTAAACAAAAGAAGATCATCTCCAATATCATATTTGATTATTTTTCAAACTCATAGTGACAATCATAGTTTTTTCTTTTTAATTCCATTAATACCTTTTTTCCTTATCATATCCCATCCGGTTGTGGTAGAAACACCACGGACCAGTTGCATTTCTAGTTCAGCCTTCGGTCAGCATTTAAAACACTGGCTACAATGCAAAGTTATCATTCCAAAATTTGTAAAGCCAATTATAACACCATAGAAGGTAAGAAGCAAAGGGCAATTATAATGATTATCAGGGCATGTAGAGTGTTAAATGTTTGGAGCATCCATAATAATAATGATGTGAAAGTAAGAGGATAATAAGGATGAGGTCGAGAATGAGGAGATGATAGAATATCTTAAGATATGTGGTTCCCTGTTGAAACACATTGGAGCAAGGAGCAAAACCCCCAACTCTCCACCCCCAACCAAAAAATTACAAGGTTAGTTTTTGCTCTTTTTATTTTTACTTTTCTATTTAGTGATATTTTGAAAAAAGAAGAGAAGGTGATTTTCCCACACAAACAAAGCCAAATCCTACTTTCATAAATTTTGTGTGGCTATGCAATTGATATCAAACCAAATAAAAATAACTTTGAATTTTGGTAAGCAATCAGAAACTACATCAACAATATGATTTGCAGCAGGAAAAAATGAATTTAAAAGTTCTTCTATCTTAAAAACTTCCCATTCATTGATAACTAATCGTGAGAAACTAGTGGTAATGCTAAAAGGAGAGTGCCTAAACATCAACACAGCAGAAATGCATTACTTACGTTGTTTTCCCATATGCCTTGCCTATCTCACTTGAGACAGTATCACTCAGTTTAGTACAGAAACTGGCAACAAATCCAAGTTGCCAAAGCTGCAAAAATGCCTCTCCCCCTACCCCATATATGGAAAGAAAAGCACAAACACAACCAGCAGCACTAGAACCAATAACACTACCAGGCCCTCTTCTTCCTTTCCTCTTCTCAGCAACCCCTTGAGCCTCTTTCTGTGCCATTTTCACCTTTGTGGCTGCCGTCCCCTAACAGATACACCCAAATGATCGCATCAAGAACTAGACAAGAATCGGAAATGCAATCACTTACCAATAAATTCTCCAAATTAAATTTAAAAAACATAATGATCTGATGTCAACTTACAACAACTAGAATATGGAAATGCAGTTTCAGTGACCCTCTTCATTGAACCACCCAGTAGTACTTCCACTAAGAGGTACTCTCTAACCATGTCATGAAAAAATGATTGTGATCCAAAAACGGGTCCTACTTAGTAAATTACATGTAATAAAATCAGCCTGATTGGATTATTCCAGCCATTTGATTCAAAATAAGAGGAAGCCTCTGAGAATGTGACCCACATTCTTAAAACTCATCTAATCAAATTGAGCTTCCCTAAACTAGGCATATTGAGTTTGAGCTTTCCCATGGTGGGTGTCTATTCTTTTCATTCGATGCTAAAATAGCATAAGCTACCACCACTCCATGGAGAATGGTGGATAGCTCAGTGGAGAGCAGCCAGACCCAAAAACTGCAATCACTCATAAATGAACTCTCAGAAATGGACAACAATCAAAACACAAAACCCTAATCACACAACTAACAGATTGATTTTGACCTACAATGACACAATTCACCAACGCAATCACCAAGTCGCAACTTCAACAGAACAGACAATAAAACCGATAATGGAAATTTAAAAAAAATAAATAAAATTATACAACAAGGTAATTAATTTTAGCCTACGATATCATAATAAAAACTACAAAAACAAAAACCAGAATGAAAATTGGAAAAATAAATAAATAAATAAATAAAAATGTTAGCCATTATCTACTGGGTAAATTGAAACACTTCTCTCTAACTTTTGAAAATGAAAATCAAATCGCATTTGATTTTTTCTTTCAAGAAGAAAGAAAGGTACTTTCAAAGATCAACGAAGACCCTTAATTCCCAATTAAACCTTAAAAAAATGGCCCGATTTAAGCATAGAATACCAAACCCAGCTCAAAAAGATTAATTAACATAATAACATAAAATAATTATTTACATAAAAAAAAACTAAATGATTCGACTTACAATAACGAAGTATGTAGCCACGAGCAGAAACCCAGGTGATCCAAAGGCGCGCCATGTCAGCGTCCCGAGCAAGAAGGCGGCGGCGATGCCGGATAGCGAGAGGCCGGAGACGAGGATCGGAGCGCCGGCAATGAAGATGAGGAAGTTGTTGAGAAGAGCCGACTTCCACGTGGCGGGTGACGATTGGATGAGAGCGATGGCTTCCGAAACTGCCCCCCTAAATCCAGGGACAGGGTTAGGGAGAGCCTTGGCGGTGAGAGGCATTTTGGGGAATTGGGGGCTGATCCGGGGGTAGAGAAGTCTTTTGGTGGAAGAGGTGTGGTGGAACTGTTGGAGTGGGATCGGAGGAAATCTGAAAAGAGTCGTTGAGAGTGCCATTTTTCTCCGGGTTTGAGAAGCGTACTGGGTTTGAGTGTGGAGTAAGCAAGGAGTAGTATGTAATATTGATGGATTCTGTCCACTTTTTTGGTAAATTTGTAGTAGTGAAATATCTTTCTTAATTATCATCCCCGCATTTCGGCTCATGTGCTTCCACTTGATGGCAAGCTCGCCTTTTATTTTGGAAATGATTTATTTATTAAGAAAATGACTTGGAGTCGTCACTTATTTTTGTTTTATTTTTTTAAACGGGTAAACAAAATAAGAAAGAAAACCTGACTCCTTATTTTGAAAAATATGGTCTGTGAAAAACCGGATCAAGGTTCAGGTATCAGGTTACTTATCGGGAAGGTACGGTAAAGACCGTAGCACCCATATAAGTCCCTAAAAATTGGTCTCTACTAATAAAATGAAGCAATCATAGCAATTGATAAGAAAAACAATGGATACCTAGAACGCGATCATGCACATATGAGAGATAGAACATATATAGAGAATGAACATAGTGAGAGTGGGTGCATACCTGAGCAACGAGCCACTATGCACTATCAAGAGAAAAGGTTAGTGCACAATTAATGAACATAAAATATGGCTCACATGTCACTAAACAGAATACGTAATCACCAATGGCACACACGACACTTCATTCAAGGTCATTTTTTTTATTTCAAATAAAATTCTTTGATGTTGGGTCCCCCACCATAGCCTGTTTTATTTTGCATGAATCAATTCCAATAACTCAATTATTTGGAATTACGGGATTTAATTCTTGCTTATTTTCAAACTTATTTAAAAATCGTAGAAGTTATGAAAATTTCATGCCAAAAAGAAAAATGGCATCAAAATTTTGTTAAAAATGGGAAGATTTTTGGAACCTACACATTCCAAGGATGAAGGAAAATGTGGAATTGAGATTATTTAAAAAAAAACTAAAATCCAAAAGGTTATTTGAATAAAAGAAATTTGGAAAATTATTTGAAGAAAGAGAGCATGAAAATTATTTCAAAATAAAAGGTGATAAAATGGGAGATGGCATGTGCCCTAGGATAAAAAACTTGCATCTTTCTTCCACAACAACACTCACTTTGGATCACGCCTAAAAAGATCTACAAGCAATTCAGAAACAGCATAATTCTCACCAAAATGAAGGGCATCCAAGTTTGGGGGGTTGATATCAAAAGCATCTGCAAGAACTCGTCTACGTTCCTGTTTTTGCACATTCATCATCATAGGCAAGCTTCCTCTGTCCAATAGGAATTTTCTTGCCATTTGCATCCACAGGTTGAAGTGGTACTAGCAACTTTTGGATAATGGAGGCTTCAGAGACTGTATCACCATTAAACCCCACACTGCTGCCTCCAGCATCACAAGGAACAGTTGCACTTATTCGGCCACAAGAACAAGTGATTGTGACAGGGAAATCACATCTTGAATCAGGACAAAGAGATGAAGGGTGACAAGGGGCAATGCATGTATGCCTGCAATCTCTCCTCGAAGCACCACATGTCTGGCCACATGAAGACTTCAAACCAGAACCAGATGCATAGGAAGAATCACAAGAAGGGTGACAAGTTCTCCTACAAGCATGCATACCACATTGTTTGGTCTTGCTGCAAAGCTTGTTACATCTAATATCCATTGACCCACAAGGGATGTTCTTGAGAACCACATGTCCACCAATGCACTCCTTGGCTATAAGAATTGAATAAGGTGGGCAGTCTCCAAAGTGGCAGTTGTGAGAAGATAAATGACCACATGGCTGAGGAATTGAGCATGGGTGCTGACATGATGGAGTGGGGGTACCACAAGGCAATGGAGGAGCGATTGAAGTTCTCCCACATGCACATGTTAAATCAATAAAGATTGTTTCAAGGCAAGGAGGACAATGGCCACTATGACAAAGATTTTCACAAGAGTGTTGTCCACACCTTAGTTTCTTTCCACATGTCATTGAACATAAGTGCGGATCCCAATCACCAGAGAGAACGTTGCCAGAATTAGAGAGAGGACAACACCGTTCACTACAACAGTGCCTTCCACAGTTCTTCTTCCGCCCACAAGGTTTCTCACAGGTAAATTTCTCCTCCGCTATGGTTTTGTAGCATTCTACAGTTTGAGATGTTGATCCACAATGACATTTTTAATTGACAAGCACCAAACATGTGTGCACAATCCCTAGCATGGCATGTGTCCTTATAGAAGTGCATTCCACAAGGGAGAGGCTTGCCACAGATCTGAAGACGGGTTAGAATTGGGTCTGAACAGCTACACCATTCCTCCTGCAATGATGTTTTACCGCAATAGCATGTCCTAATCCTGCTTGGCATTAAGTTGCAATCCCGACATGGTCTTAGATGACAAATTTCATCACAATCATGATTTCCACAGAAAAGCTTCTTTTCACAGATCGAACGACATGAGAAAACACCATCCTTTGCTTTTAGTTCTCCCTTCACAACCATGGACCCACAAAGAACAACCTCCACCGTGTTCTTGCAAAAGCAAAAGGCATTGACTAGAACCTGACAAGGGTCACAAGCACCAACATAGCACATGCGCTCACAACGGTGACGCCCACATTCGAGGAGTTTATCACAACGCTGACCACAAGTGAGAACAGATTTTTGATCAGAGCATCATGTTGTAATTATTTTCTTCCGACAAGGGCACAACTGAGGCGGTGCAAAAGCCTTACACGGAGGGCATGGACCTGGGTGGCGTTGCAAGACAGACATGAGGGCAAAAATCCTCATTACTCTCACTAGAACCCATAATCTCTCGATTGAGTGGCTTCCCACAAGGCTCTCCATGCCCATGACTTTGCTTTAGAAACCCTACAGCTTCAATAGAAGATTAACCTAAAGACGTTGATCCCATGCCGTCACCTCCATCATATTCCATAGAGTTTTCAAAAACCAAACAAGACTCATCTATAATGGAGGACAACCATGCAGCGTCAGCAAAACAACCAAGGCAATTGCACCTAAAACCAAATTCTTGGAACAAGAGGATTTGACAAGCATCATGATCCATACTCGTGTCGATATAACAGATTTAGAGTTCTTCACCCGCTCCAATTTCACGGTGAGCTTTCAGTCTTGCATTCATATTATCTACCCATACAATATGCCCGTTCGGATCTATGAGATATGGGTTTAGTTCAGTACATTAATATACCATTGCTCGGTCAGAAATGCCCATGCATTCATTTCTGTTAGTATTCTTTCAAGCAAACCCTTGAACTCGGATTGAACCCATGTTAAGCAATGGTCGGGATTTTGTGGGAAAGAATGCACCATGCACATGGAGCTTGTGTCTCAGGTGGGTTTTTGGAAAATGGAAATGCATGGGAGATATGGGGGACGACCATAAGTGCATGCATGATGGGGATGGATGTGAGAGGTGGTGAAATGAAGATAACCATGTGCATGGAATGGGTATAAAGCGTAGTCACAGGTAGTGAGAGAAATGGATTGATGGGTATCGGAGAGGTGATAAGAGTGGGTTACAGAGTATTAGAATACGAAGATGTGGGTATGGAGGTGATGGACATTGGTGAGTACGAAGATTAGTGTTACAATTATATGGCTACTCCAAACTATGGTAATCACCCTAGATGGGGGGTAAATAGGGTGATGATATCTTTTTCACAAATTTAAACTATGCAAAAATAAGAGACAATTATATGCAAGTATATAAACAAAATAAAGACAATTGCATATAATTTAAAAGAGTTAGGGACGAGAGAGTGCAAACACGAGAGTTTATAGTGGTTCAACACTTCCTTGCCTACGTCCACTCTCATCAACCTCCTAACTGAGTGAGGGTTCCACTATCTTGAAGCTTCAACCAAGTTTCCAATCTCTTTACAATTGGATTATGGTTCCAATTCACCTTCTTGGACTTTTGGCTCCAAGCACCCTTTACACTTCTCAAGAGTTATCTCACTATTGAACAACCTCTCAAGTGATACCCCTCACTTGAGAAAATTCCTCTCAAAGATATACAAATAATGATCTCTCAAAATCCTAGTAATAGAACTTTAGGCTCAAAGATACAAGAAAAACTAGGATTGAATGGTGCATTAAAGATATGCAAGTTATGAAATAATGGTGCACTAAAAAACACTTAAAGATATGCAAGTTATGAAACAATGGTGCACTCAAAAAACACTCTTTCAAGGCTCAAATATATTCAAGAATGATTTGGGAAGGTTAAGCTCTTGAAACAATGAAGATTGAAGCCTTTTTATAGAAGAAAAAAACCAAACTAGCCGTTGGGGGTTCGACCGGTTGACTAGCCGTTAGGGAAAGTGACCGTTGGGCCTCAACCGGACCTCAACTGGTTGAGGTTCAACCTTGACCGGGAAGAGAAGGCCACTGGGAGAGAGAGAAACTTTTTGGCCTCCCTCAACCGGTCTTCGATCGGACGAGCACAACCAATCGACCGGTTGAACCGGTTGAGCCATTTTTTTGGCTCAACACTCAACCTTTTTCAACTTAAAACCTTTTAACACAAGTTTGAAAATAATTTAACACAAGGTTTTAGTTGAAAACATGAAATCATTCAATTCTTAAGATATTTAAAACAATATTACTCTTGGATGATTTTGGTGCATAAATAAAGAATGAAATGCATGAAAGTCCTAGTGCACCAACAACCTTACAAAGAGATCTTAAGAAACTTTGGTCTTGAAAAACTCTTCTATTTGAGGTGGTCTTCTTCTTCATGATTTTTCCTTGGCTTGATTTGTCTTTGGATTGCCACTTTGAAAGTCATCTTGCCTAATCACACTTGAAATATGATCATTAGTTCTAAACCTTGTTTTGTTATCATCAAAATCAAGATTAACCAAACCTTGGTTTCACAATTAGAAATGATGAATATGGGCTGTTGACAAATGGGTATGAAGGATATAAACATGGAGTTATTGGAATAGGTCGTGAGAGGGGTTGGTGGAAAATGGGTTTAATGGAGGCTTTAGGAGGAATACTAAGGGGTTATGTGTATGAACTACATACACGTGAGATGGAAAAAGAAATGTGTGGGGAATGGGTATAGTGGACATCTAAGGCATAGTGACATGGGTATGGTGACAGAGGGTGATAAATGGGGGGATTTTTTATGGAGGGTTTCTTGTGGCCATGCATGCATGCACCACATGCACATGGGGAATACTCTGCGTACATGGCAAATTTTTGTTGGACTTGCATTCACAAAGATACTTCTAATGCTCAAACCACACAAAAGTAGACGACCTACAACAACAAACTTTAGCAGAAAGACACAAGTATTGCTAGCATAAAATGTATGTAGGATCCCCTTCAGTACCCACAAATTTAGGACACTTCTTTGGTGACACAGGAAATGACTTGATGATGCCATTCTCCCATAATTCTTATCTATAATATTTCTCCTTGGCATATATTCTATGCAATCCCTTCTTCAAATAAGGTAATGCTTTGCTATCACAATCATCAACCTCGACTACCACACAGAGCAGCTCTTCATGAGAGCAGCTTTCTGATATAGTTGATATAGCTTTGCTCCAAATCTCCCATGAAGAAATCGGTCACCAGGAGCAAGATTGTCAGCCTTGGCATGATTTAAGCCAAAATTGAAACTGCCATGATGAGATCTGGGAAAGATAATGACAAAGTTTCCGTGCAAAGAGTCTGTCATTTACTTTATAGAGTCCTTCTGTTGTGAGTCTATCTCATTCTCACCAATGTTTGCCACAATCCCAAGCAAAGACTTCTTGAATCCCAAAAGTTGTTGATACCTCATGCAAACACTTTCAGATTCAGATTCCATAGTTTCCAATCTCCTTTTCATATCATCATCATTCTCCATCAACCAACCTCCCCAGATTCCCAGTCTTAAAGCTTGATAGTCTCTTTCATGAGAAAACAGAGGAGCAAGGGAATAGAAATGGGAACAGAGCAGGGAACATTTTAACGAATATGCTAAACCTATTTCATTATTTTATCCATGAATTTAACAATCAGTGGGTTAAGATGGAAGATGTTTGCTGGGGTAAGACATTAAAATGCAGCAAGCTCTTCAAATATTAAACTAATAAACATCAAAGCACAACAGCCCAACAAACAGAGTAGAAATCACAGAGAATGAGACATAAGAGATATGAAGAATGAAAGTACACGGGAAAACCATAATAACCATACTTGAAAGTCTCTTCCTCAACTAGGTGTCTTGGGTTGCAACTCACTGCTCCGTCTCCGGTAAGCGCTCAGCTCAGAATCCCTCTTGAAATGCTTCTCAAGTAATCTTGTCTTTCTCTGGTTCTTCCTCTTGTTTCCCCCCCCCCCCCCCCCCCCCCCAGAAAAACCCATTTTCTTTATCAAGCTACCTAAAAATAACCCCATGCCCAGTGTCTTACTCTTCAAGCTAAGGAAACCCCCATTCCTGAATATTCCTGTAAAACCACCCTGCTAAACCCTCCTCAGTAGCTTGCTCTCCAAGTTAACTTCCTCTAAAATATCTCTCCCCAAAAACCCCTCAACAAAAGCACCACCACCTCCTGCTAGAATACGCTCATTTCCTTTCTTGCACCAATGACCTGGCTGCAAAAAGAACCCCTCTCTCTGAATATTCCTCCAGGTGTCTCACTCCTATTGCGGCCTTGGAACCACTAACATGATTCTCTGATAGCCCATTAGGTTGCAACACATGGCTCTCAGAGAACCCTCCATCTGGCAAGAAATAACCTACAGAAAAATGAGATAAAATGAACCCCCAAAATGGGGGTCTACACCATGCTTCCATAAAATAATGGAAAATGGATTCCCTAAAATCATATGTTTTTGTACATGGTAGAACCCAAGCACCTCATTTAAAAAATATAAATACATTTAGGTTATGTTTGGTTCCCAAAAAGTACAAAGGAAAGAAAAAAAATACTAAGGAAAATGATTTTCTCATGTTTGGTTGTCCTATAAAATATTCAAGAGAAAATTAAATATAATTAAAATTAGTTAGAAACTTATGTATTTTAAAATTATTTAATCTTTATATTGATGAGTTAAAATAAATAAAATAAGTTTGAAGTAGAAAATAAAAATAATTTATCATCTTTAACTTTATTTTTTATTTTTCTTCACTTTTTTTTTTTTTTACTTTTCCTCTCTATTTTCTTTCCTTAGAATTTTCCCTCAAATTTTTCGAGAACCAAACATAGCCTAATTTTAGTTGAATAATTCCTTCATTGAACCTAATTTGGGTGTAAACTTTATATATAAGGATGACACCAGGGTGAGTTTTTTCAAGTAATCATCCCCATTCTCGTCTCTAATAGAACAAGTTTAAAATTTAAATAAACAAATCAGTGGTAAGTTTGATATTTTTTAAAAATCTAAGACAGGTTTGGAGTGGATTCGAAAATTGTCTTATCATGCCTTGTCTCGATTATGTATAAAATTATTTTTTAAATTTAATTTAATTTTATTTCTTATTTATATATATAATGATAATCATAATAAATAATAACAATAATAATACTTTTAATAAAATAAGTTATAAGAAATTATAATATTTTAACTATTTATAAAATAAAATTAATTTTTTTAATGATTTTTTTTAAAAAAAAATTCAAAAAACATTTAAGCTGGTCAAAGCAGGTGCAAGTATGAAAAATAACATACCTACCTCGCATCACCTCATTTAATTTTTTAATGGAACAATGATGAAAATATGATTAAAGGATAAAATATTGAATAGTTGGTACACATGTTGTGACATAATTGGTGGACACAATGTGACATAGGGTCGTAAGTTTCAAATTACTCATAGTGGTCATTACACATTATCATTAAATTATATGATCAACATTTTTAAGGGTTATTGAATCATTCCTCATTCGAGCTAATTTAGAAGTCATCCTCCATAAAGATAATATCATACTGTAGACCCCCGTTTGGGATTCATTATACCTCATTTTTCCTACAGCTCATCTTTGTAGGGGGAAGGCTCTCAAGGTGCCACATGCTGTCTCCTGATTGACTGGTAAGGAATCACAATAGTGCTTTTGAAGAAGCAACCAAAAGGCGACACCTGGCAAAGAATCTGCTGGAACGTATTCTTTCTGTTATGGAGAGGGCCAGTTGCCAGAAGTGGGGGACCTATTTTCTTCAAGCTAGCTACATGAAACACGTGCCAGAGTAGCTGACCGTGGCCATGGAGTTAGTTGGGATGGTGACCAGCTGAGTAAGGAATAGGAGAGTAGTTGGGAAAGAAAAGAAAGAGAGAAAGAAAAAGAAATGGGGGAGAACGAGAGGAGGGGAGGGGAGTTCGAAGAGTAGCCTTTGGAAAAGAGGTCCTGATCTGGGCATCTTCTAGGAGGGGTCATAAAAACAGGGCTCGAAGTCAGGTGAGCTTCCATCTGCGAGGAAGCTTTTCAGGTATGGACCCTGTTCATTATCTTCTCTATTTTGTTTTTGGATATCGATAAGATTCTATTTTGGTGTTTGGATGCGAGCATTGGAGATTTTATTATGTTCTTATGGAATCTGAGTTCGTTTGCCTCCATGTTGTGCTTGATTTCTAACTTGGCTTTCAACTTGTTTACACCGACTATTTTAAACTGCTCTCCTCTGTTTCTCGATTGTTTGCGGGTTATCCTCGATGCCTGGAGTATACTTACTCATTCTCTCTGTTCTGGAAAATTTTGAGAGAAGATTCATCACATGCTTTTGATTTGTGGGGTCGTGCCTGCATTTTTTATTTATTTATTTATTTATCATTCCACCCGGGGAAGAATTCTGTCCGTCGACATCCCACCTTCTCCGGATGTCTCACATCCGGAATTCTGTCCGACCGACGTTCCACCTTCTCTGGATATCTCACATCCGACGTCTGACGCCGGATGGGAGAGGAGGACAATCCAGATTCCCTGGACAGCTTGGCTCGTCAGACGCTCGCGATTCGTTGAATCCATTTCCGCCCGCAATCTTCTGCTCCTCTTGATTTTAATAGGCATGAATGTTATTTTTTTCATAATTCCGGAATAATGGAATTTGTGATATTAATTCATGTAATATAAATCGGGCTTTGGTGGGGGCCCAACATATGTGATTTCCTTATGATTGATTGATTGTTTGTTTGATTTAATTGTCATGCATGATTGATTTATCTTGCTCTATGACATGCTGAAAATTATTCCTTAATTGTGCTCTAACCTTACTTCTCGATAGCGCTTCATGGATCACTGCCCAGGTACGCATCCACATCCGCTCTGGTCATTTTCGGTATGCATGTTTAGATTCTCATGTGTGCATGATCACTCCGAGTATTCATTGATTCCCTCATCAATTGCCATGATTGCTTCATTTTATTAGTAGAGATCCGACTTTAGGGACTTAGAGGGGTGTTACGGTCTCTACCGTACCTTCCCGATAAGTAACCTGACCCCCGAACCCGATCCAGGTTTTCGTAGACCACCTTTTCCAAATAAGGAGTCACACTTAGGGTTTTTCTTTCTTATTTTTTTACCCTTTTAAAAGTAAAACAAAAATAAAGATCATTTTTCAAATTAAAATCGAGCTCGCCATCGAGTGGGAAACTCATGAGCCGAAATACGGGGTCCACAAAATGGCGACTCCACTGGGGATCACTAGAGGGTCAAACTTGAACATAAATTGAGGCAAATGTGGCGTTTGATTGGTCTATCAGTGGGTATCCACCTCTCTTTATGCGTGTGTTTATTTGACTATTGATTGCACATTGAGGGCTCTTGATATCATTATCCTTGATGCATGCTTGGTTATTGTATTCGTTTGAGGCATTGACATGTTGATTATATTGATTGATCCTTTCGCTTATGCTGATATATTGACTTCCCTTGTTGTATGATTACTCTGCTCACCCTGACATGTACATTCTTTTTGTTGTTTATCTCGTTCATCTTGACATGTTTGATTCTTAGTTGTATATTATCATAATTGTTGTTGAGCATGCTATCATTGCCAGATATTCTTCTCGATTAGCTTTTGTGTAGATTTGGATGATATATACCTGTTTTGCATGACTGTCTATTGCATGACTCTTCTCATTCCGTGTGATTGCATGAGTTGCTTGTCTATGTGGGACACACACTTATCCCTTTATTTCCGAGTCACTAGTCTCGGTCGACATTGTTTTCCTTGGTCTCGTATTTGATATGAGACTTGCTGCTTTGTTTGCTCTTCGACCGAGCTAGTGATTAGGAATAGGGTCTAACGATGGGCTATATCTATGTTTGAGAGCATTCTGGAGGTGGTCGACATATTGATGCTGATTGGAGTCCGAACTTTGAAGACTTGTATAGCCCAAAGCTAGATTTCAAGATATTTGTGTAATCAGTGTGTTTTCTTTTAGTTTCATAGGGTTTTTGGATGCACCCACACCACTCACTGTGCACCTTAGATCGTTGATGAGTGATCAGAGTTGTGAGATACTGATTGGAGCCAAAATATGTGCTCTAATGGTACATATTCGATATGATTTGTACACCAAAAGACATCCAAATCACCCAACTTGACCTAAATCAATGCTAAGGCCCTAGCCATGAGTTTAATCTATACTTTGGAGATTTATCTCAGGTTCAAGGGAAGAAAATTGTGCAAATTGAATGACTTTAGATTTTGAAAGATCAAGAAAGGGCTAAATGAGGAAATAAGTGAGTCAAGATTCATCAAATGCAAGGAAAGGCAAAACAAGGATATCATGAGGTTGGAGGATGATAAATGACCATTATGGAGTAAGAAAGAAGGCAAGAAAGAATGGGAAATGAGGCATGAAGCAAGATTTAGTTGCATGGAAATTTAGAACTCAAAAATCTGATGGCATTATATACTTTGACTTTGAGGACAAATTTGGAGCACTTTGTGGAGTCCATTATATACATACTATATATCGTTTCGAAGCTCGAGAAGTCAGGAGTCCAACACTTCAAACAGTTTACAAATTGGAGCTGAAATGAAGAAGTTATGGCCATTTGAAGACAACTGCACCAAGTTGGAGGGTCATTTCGAAATGATTTCGAAATTCAACTTATGATTTCGAAATTCAACTTATGAATTCGAAATCCACTTCGAAATGACACCAATTCCGAATTCACCCACTGCCACTTTGATGTTCCGCCTCCTCTACCTCGGGAATTGCATCTAAAGCACTCCATCCGCCCTAGGTGGACCCCACACGACTAGAAATCACCATTTTATTATTTTTTAATCATTTTTAGGAAATTATTTTTGTAATAAGTGGCCAATGAGAGTGTGCCACATGTTAGGTAAGTGAGGATATTATATAAACTCTCTCAATTCTAGGTTTTAGGGATCTTGGATCTTGGATTTTTTTCTGGAGTTTTTGACATTGAAGGAGGAAGAAGACGAGAACTTTGGTTTGTTTTCTTTTTCTTCTTTATTGAATACATTGTTTTTAGTTTATTTTGATTCAAATTATGGATTTCTACCCTACTATGGATTGTGAATGTGACATCACCCCCATGAGAGGCTAAGAGCCAACTTGGGGCTTGAAGCATGAAAACCTAAGGGCTAGGAAACCTATAGGGACAATGGGTAAATTACTATAACAATGAGATTAATTATTGGTTGGGTGACAATTTATTATATTTTTTATCCTATCCTTGTGAGTTCGTTTAGGGAATGATACGATAGGTTATTACTTGATACTAGTAATTCTTGGTAATTCTTGATCATTAGTTATCCTCGTTTTCCCTATCGTTATTTGCCCCTAAACAAAGCTATAAGGAGTAGGAAGGGTTAAAAAGCCAAATCTTAAATTGATAATCAATCTCATTCATTTGATGGTTTTAGGAATCTGTTTGAAAAAGGAAAAATTAGGTTTTGGATGCAATTTTGAGTTATAGAACCCAACTTGATCTCGAGTGGCCAAGGATCCCAAAACCCTAAGATCATATTACTTAAAATACCCTTGTTTTCTATAATTTCTATACCCTAGGTTGGATTATGGAAAACCCCAAACTTGAATCAATTGAATTTAAAATCAATATTCATTTTCTCTTATTAATCCAATTTCTTTTACTTAGTTTCACATTATTCACATATTGTTTTTTCACTTAAGGATTTAAACAAAAACAATTCATTTATTCTAGTATTGACAATTTTCATAAGCCAGTCCTTGAGAACGATACCCGGAATACTACAAAAGCCGTAGTGACTCTTTCTCTAGTTTTTCTTGACCAGAGTTACTACGTAAAAAGGCTAAGTATTTTGGTACAATAGAGAAATTTCGGTCAGATACGCCAGCCATTAGAAGAGCCTTCACCATATGAACCCCCTGGGATGTCGAGGTAATGCATGTGTGGAGGTGATGACCACCTTGCATGGAAGCGCCCCGTCTCTTCGGAGGCGTACAAAGGGTTGTGTACCGCCGGAGGGTACGATCGCTTCTGCTAGGGATCTTTTAAAGTCCACCCATCTTATTTTAGGGCCGCCTTGACCTGTAGGATGAGCTTAGGTCCTTTGATCAGGACTTCATTCCTTACACGTGGGTGCATCTGAGGGCCTTCAAAGCCTCTTTAGTCACAATTCGGATCCAGTACTTCCTCATTTGGTCTCTAGTTGAGAGTGCTTAGAGATCAGTGCGAGTTTGAGTATCAGTTGGACCACATTTTATTGTACGGTTTTGGTTTCTTTTTGTTACTCATTGAGTTTAGCACACTTTTTTCCTAGGATTTTAGATAGTCTTCTTTTCTTAGGTTGACACATTCTTTCAGTTTGTTGTCACTTTCTACTTGATGTTTTGGGATATGCTCATTGATTATGCTCACTTTTTTATATTCTTCACCTATCATGGGCTTGATACTTCATTCTTTGGTTGACTCACCTGATTCTATTTCCAACCCGATATTTTCATTACAGAAAGGTGAAAGGCAAGTTTTCACATTCACACCATTTTTGAGATGTTCACCTTTATCACCTAATACTCTTTCTTTATTGAGTTTGGGTTGAAAGTGAATCAGAGATATTTTTTTATAGATGGAGTATCGATCTCATGACAGTGTTGTTTTTCACACCTCATTCATTTTTTGGATCGTTGATAGAAATTCTTTAGTCACATTTGTAGCCATCTCATAGTGGACACCTTTATGACCTTAGAGTTTCTATCATATTTCCAATTTTAGATTGCCATCACAGGACCATATATCAAATGATGTGTTGTACTTTTGTCTTGGGACATCTATTCATTTGCGCGTCATGATCACTCTAGCCTGACATATCATGGAGGATATTGAGCCTATTGACCTAGGATTAGGAGATCGACCTAGGGAGTTCGAGACTGTGACCCGTTTCACCTTCTAATCTGAGCAGTACCGTATCTATATCCATATCCTGACTTTTCAAACTTGATGACTTATCCATTTTGGACTTGACATGACACCATCCCCTAATACCACTATATGACCTAGTCATCCTCGTTCGCCTTATCATGCTACAGTACCATTGCCTTTCCTTTCCATTATTTCCTTGATCTGACTAGGTAGAGTCCGAGATGGTTAGACCGGAGGTGAGCTTTACACGATGATAGATGGATCGTGATGAGAGAGTGGCTTGACCGTTTGGCGATATTGTTGAGATGGAGGGGTTATCATGGAGCATCCAGATTTGAGTCGTTACATGTGATTTCAGAGAGTCAGGATGATTAGAGATGGTGATTTTATGAGATGACGGTGAGTGGCTTGTGATGATAGAGTGAGTTGATTTTCAGAGTACATTGATGGTTGTCATAGAGCATCAGTGGGAGCTTTCGCACGATTTCAGAGGAGTCGCCATGACTATGTTGGATGGATGCCAGTCTTTAGTATTGGCCATGTGAGATCTCGAAAGCACGATGTTCGAGGTTTTGGTCAAAGGATGGGTGGCCATCATTTCATGAGCCTATTTACTTTATCACCCTCACATATAAAGTTACCCGTTGCTAGCCCTTTGAGCCTCACACGAGCACATAGCCTTTTCTTTCATCACCTTATTTACCTATTACATCGGGTTGGGGACCCTGTAGTGTTTGCATGCTATGTTTGGATACGTCATGAGTTCCAGACCTGACATACATATTCGAGCCTCATTCTTCACTCTTCACTGTGATATTTTCCACTTGGACATCATTTCATCACTATTTTTCTTATATCACATATCACCACTTGTGATATTCGTTCTCTACCTTTTCTTTCATTATTGCTTACTCGACATTATCCGTGTTTTACCTTGAGTGGTGGTTTTTCACACGTCACTGCATGGAGGATTGTCACGTTCTTCCCCTGTTCGCCTTATGGGCAGTGGTTCAGAGATGTTATTTTGAGAAGTTGTCTTGTTAGTGAGGATTCATGTTACATTCGTATGTGGAGAGGGTTTGATCATTTGGGTATGTATTTTCATGGGAGTTCATTCATTATTGATCAGAGTATGCGCAAAAAAAAAAAAAAAAAAAAAAAACAAAAAAAAAAAAAAAAAAAAAGTGTATTGTTCATTATACCGTTTTCCATTGAGCATATGTATGAATGTTCTAGTTTGCTTCATTGAGTGTATGTGTTAGAGAGAGTTCGTATGAGAGCTTCTTTCTGAGATTCATCTTGATGTATATTTTGGGTGAGAGTATGAGTCATCCACTCGATTTTTTGTGAGAGAGGCGAGCGACCTTTCTTTAGTATCTCTGAATCCTTGCTCTATCCATTATTCCATCTATTTCGGATGTGACTATTTTCCATGCTTTGATGTAAGATGACCATCACTCATTTTTCTATATTTTCGTCTTCTTCTATCTTTATTATATTCCTCCGTTTCACCCCACCTCATCTGATTTCATTATTTTCTCATCCTGCTTGATGTTTGACATGGGTTCAGCATCCACACTTTATTCTTGCTTATTCGATGTGACCATTCATTTATCGTCACTTTTCATATGGGGACCCTTAGGTCTGGGACTCATAACGTTTTCTACGCATTGCATCTCATGCACGAAGGGTATGAGGATTATATCATTGGGATCTTTGAGCTTAGTTTCCTTTCATTTCTTTCACCCTATTACCTTAGCCTACATTACGTCCCATGTCTGAAGACCACCTTGAGGTCATTACTTTACATCGTGTTTGATAGCTCCCACGTGGGCAATACTCGAGCTTGGTCGGAGATTATTTCTCAGAGCATGATGGATGGGGAGTTGAGATGATGATTTACACTGGGGCATACCCCTCTTATCAGTGATGGATTTTCAGAGGCGACGTTATCTACACTGGGGCATACCTCGCTCATCAATGACGTTTTCTTTCGAGATGATGCTTCGCACTGAGGCATAGTCAGTTTGCTTCTTCACTTGGGTTATGATGGATTAGGAGTTGCAGGATGACCTTACACTAGGGCATAGCCACTTCAGAGATTGCACGTATTGAGACATAGCCCTCTAGTTGGCATTGGACTTTGATTTTCATTGGAGCATAGTCACTTCAGGTAGTTTATACTGGGGCATAGCCACCTCATTCACATTCATAGAGCCTTGGGATTCTGATTCATATGGATTATGTTGAGATGTTTCTGTTTTGGCACCAGGAGTAGAGATTGATTGATTTGTTGACATACACTGACATGATTTTCTTCAGCAGTTGTCAACTCGGATGCATTGCTTTACACTGGGGCATATCCATCTTTTGGAGGGAGATCAGATTGGTTCTTGACATTGGAGCATCTGACGAGTGATATGGAGATCATTGGATTATTTCATATTGTCCTCATTGCATATTAGGGCATAGCCGTCTAGTTGGATGTTTTGACATCGAGATTTGACTTCCTGTTTTTGATTACTGCTTTTCGATGGATTATGGAGCTCTTGACACCTCGGGTTTAGTCTTCTCGGCATACTTGGATGATCTCGGATATCTCTCTACCTTTTATTTCATACTCAGACATTTCACCCTTGATACTTTTGTACTTTCTATCTTACCATAGCCTGATCATCACCTTCTTTTATCCTACACATCCCATCGTGGCACATGACTTCACCATTTTCTCGATTAGGAGGAGATGTAGATCAGTCCTCGATCACCTTGGTTGTGTTTTCATACATTCTTTTGGACTTTAGGTTCAACATCTTCCATGATAGCAGGGCCTGAAAAATTGTTGACTTATTAGTGACGATGCTTTCATTTTGATAGTTGGCACGATGAGTGTTGACTTTGTTTGCTCTTTGCATTTCGAGCATTGGTCATCATTGTTTCATTCATCAGTTAGTCTTGTTTTGTCAGCATGGTGTCACGATACATGGTCCTGTTTGGCATTACCCATCTGAGGTTGGACATTTTCATTACATGATGGATGAGCATATTTTAGAGTACAGTAGTTTTGAGGCATTTTGCATCTCTGTCTGTCCATCATGGCATACTGGGGCATACCCCTTTCTCCGAGAGCATTAGACCTTCCACAGGTTTCATTCACCTTTTCGATCTAGTTGTTGACCTCCGAGAGTTGCATACTGGGGCATACCCTCCTTCCCTAGGATCATCGGATCTTTCACATGCTTCATTATCTTTCGACCTAGTAATCGATCCTCATGAGTTGTCATACTGGGGCATACCCCCTCCGACTGAGTTTGCTTGCATCGTTATCTGGGTTATCCTTTGGCTCTGGGTCATTTATATCGATCGGTCATTGTCTTGTCAGTTAGAGTCGGGGTCGCACCTATATCGATCGATCATCATCCTATCAGTTTGAGTTTGAGTTGGGGTCGCACCTATATCGATCGGTCACCATCTTATCAGTTTGAGTTTGAGTCGGGGCCACACCTATATCAATCGACCATTTCCTTGTCATGTCAGTTCAGTTTCTGGGACCGCACCTATATCGATCGGTCATCATCCTATCAGTTTGAGTTTGAGTCGGGGTCGCACCTATGTCGATCAGTCATCATCACGTTAGTTCAGTTTCTGGGACCACACCTATATCGATCGGTCATTGTCTTGTCAGTTAGAGTCGGGGCCGCACCTATATCGATCGGTCATCTCCTTGTCATACCAGTTTGTGTTTCACCTATATCGATCGGTCATCTCCTTGTCATACCAGTTTGTGTTTCACCTATATCAATCGGCCATCTCCTTGTCATACTAGTTTGTGTCTCTAGGACTGCACCTATATCGATCAACCATCTCTTTGTCATGACAATTCAGTTTCTGAGACCGCACCTATATCGATCGGTCATCATCCTATCAGTTTGAGTTTGAGTCGGGGCCACACCTATATCGATCGACCATTTCCTTGTCATGTCAGTTCAGTTTCTGGGACCGCACCTATATCGATCGGTCATTCATCGTGTCAGTCTGAGTCGGGGCCGCACCTATATCAATCGGCCATGTTCCTATCACTTTTCATGTTCACTTTGTGTCGGGACCGCACCTATATCGATCGGTCATCATCTTGTCAGTTCGGGTTAGTTTGAGTAGGGGCCGCACCTATATCAATCGGTCATGTTCCTATCACTTTTCATGTTCACTTTGTGTTGGGGCTGCACCTATATCGATCGACCATTTCCTTGTCATATCAGTTTGTGTTTCTGGGACCGCACCTATATCGATCGGTCATTGTCTTATCAGTTAGAGTTCAGGGTCGCACCTATATCGATCGGTCATCTCCTCGTCATATCAGTTTGTGTTTCTAGGACCGCACCTATATCGATCGGTCATCATCCTATCAGTTTGAGTTTGAGTCGGAGCCGCACCTATATCGATCGACCATCTCCTTGTCATACCAGTTTGTGTTTTTGGGACCGCACCTATATCAATCGGTCATCATTCTATCAGTTTGAGTTTGAGTCGGGACCGTACCTATATCGATCGGCCATCTCCTTGTCATACCAGTTTGTGTTTCTGGGACCGCACCTATATCGATCGGTCATTGTCTTGTCAGTTAGAGTTCAGGGTCGCATCTATATCGATCGGCCATCTCCTTGTCATATCAGTTTGTGTTTCTAGGACCGCACCTATATCGATCGGTCATTCATCGTTTCTTGTCAGTTTATTTTTTGGGACCGTACTTATATCAATCAGTCATTTGTCATGTCAGTTTGAGTTTGAGTTTTGGAGTCGGGACCGCACCTATATCGATCGGTCATTGTCTTATCAGTTAGAGTTCAGGGCCGCACCTATATCGATCGGCCATCTCCTTGTCATACCAGTTTGTGTTTCCGGGATCGCACCTATATCGATCGGTCATTGTCTTGTCAGTTAGAGTTCGGGGCCGCACCTATATCGATCGGCCATCTCCTTGTCATACCAGTTTGTGTTTCTGGGACCGCACCTATATCAATCGGTCATCATTTTATTAGTTTGAGTTTTTCGAGTCGGGGCCGCACCTATATCGATCGGTCATTCATCCTATTAGTTTCAGTTTAGTTTGAGTCGGGACCTCACCTATATCGATCGGTCATCATCTTATCAGTTTGAGTTTGAGTCGGGGCCGCACCTATATCAATTGACCATCTCCTTGTCATGTCAGTTCAGTTTCTAGGACCGCACCTATATCGATCGGTCATTCATCCTATTAGTTTCAGTTCAGTTTGAGTCGGGGCCGCACCGATATCAATCGGTCATCATCTTATCAGTTTGAGTTTGAGTCGGGACCGCACCTATATCAATCGGTCATCATCTTGTCAGTTCGAGTTTTCGGGGCCGCACCTATATCAATCGGCCATGTTCCTATCACTTTTCGTGTTCAGTTTGAGCTAGGACCGCACCTATATCGATCGGTCATTGTTTTGTTAGATTGAGTTGAGTCTTGTTCGATTTCGAGTCACCATCTTTCTTTAGTTTTGGCGTTCAGAGCCATCGTCGTGCATACTCATCCAGGCATTTTGAGTCATCTTGTTTCCCTTCATTTTGGGCGTTTAGAGTCGTTCTCTTCACCTGATTGCTTGGTGCTTATTGCTTATTCATCATTGCTCTTCTAGACTTCCCCCTTCCACTGCACATGACATAGTTCTTTGAGTTCGTGACACATACTTTGGTCATGTTATTGGGCACCCTACACTCAGCATTCTCATATAGCTCACCTAGGGCGGTCTCCTTTGAGCGTAGTCTTTTCTATACTCCAGGGTGGTTCGACCGTTACTCATCTTTGATATGGTTTTTCGAGTCATTTTTGGAGACATCTTAGAGGGAGCCTAGGTCCTTAGTGTAGCTTCAGAGGCGCTTTGAGACATCATTTTTTTCTTTTAGGATTAGAGCCTTTACGTTCGCCTATTGGCCTTAGTGAGTTCATGTTTCACTAGTGTCCCATTGGGGGTCTCCTCAGTTCTTCGGTAGAGTTCACTTCATGCCACTCACTATTCACACTATCTTTTCATTCTGGTGTTCATATTTCTTACACTCATGAACTCTACCGAAGATGGGCATAATTGTAGACCCCCGTTTGGGATTTATTATACCTCATTTTTCCTACAGCTCATCTTTGTAGGGGGAAGGCTCTCAAGGTGCCACATGCTGTCTCTTGATTGACTGGTAAGGAATCACAATAGTGCTTTTGAAGAAGCAACCAAAAGGCGACACTTGGCAAGGAATCTGCTGGAGCGTATTCTTTCTGTTATGGAGAGGGCCAGTTGCCAAAAGTGGGGGACCTATTTTCTTCAAGCTAGCTACATGAAACACGTGCCGAAGCAGCTGACCGTGGCCATGGCGTTAGTTGGGATGGTGACCAGCTGAGTAAGGAATATGAGAGCAGTTGGGAAAGAAAAGAAAGAGAGAAAGAAAAGGAAAGGAGGGAGAACGAGAGGAGGGGAGGGGAGTTCGAAGAGTAGCCTTTGGAAAAAAGGTCCTGATTTGGGCATCTTCCAAGAGGGGTCATAAAAACAGGGCTCGAAGTCAGGTGAGCTTCCATCTGCGAGGAAGCTTTTCAGGTATGGACCCTGTTCATTATCTTCTCTATTTTGTTTTTGGATATCGATAAGATTCTATTTTGGTGTTTGGATGCGAGCATTGGAGATTTTATTATGTTCTTATGGAATCTGGGTTTGTTTGCCTCCATGTTGTGCTTGATTTCTAACTTGGCTTTCAACTTGTTTACACCGACTATTTTAAACTGCTCTCCTCTGTTTCTCGATTGTTTGCTGGTTATCCTCTATGCCTGGAGTATACTTACTCATTCTCTCTGTTCTGGAAAATTTTGAGAGAAGATTCATCACATGCTTTTGATTTGTGGGGTCGTGCCTGCATTTCTTTTTATTTATTTATTTATTTATCATTCCACCCGGGGAAGAATTCTGTCCGCCGACATCCCACCTTCTCCGGATGTCTCACATCCGGAATTCTGTCCGGCCGACGTTCCACCTTCTCTGGATATCTCACATCCGACGCCTGACGCCGGATGGGAGAGGAGGACAATCCAGATTCCCCGGACAGCTTGGCTCGTCAGACGCTCACGATTCGTCGGATCCATTTCCGCCCGCAATCTTCTGCTCCTCTTGATTTTAATAAGCATGAATGTTATTTTTTTCATAATTCCGGAATAATGAAATTTGTGATATTAATTCATGTAATATAAATCGGCCTTTGGTGGGGGCCCAACATATGTGATTTCCTTATGATTGATTGATTGTTTGTTTGATTTAATTGTCATGCATGATTGATTTATCTTGCTCTATGACATGCTCAAAATTATTCCTTAATTGTGCTCTAACCTCACTTCACGATAGCGCTTCATGGATCACTGCCCAGGTACGCATCCACATCCGCTCTGGTCATTTTCGGTATGCATGTTTAGATTCTCTCGTGTGCATGATCACTCCGAGTATTCATTGATTCCCTCATCAATTGTCATGATTGCTTCATTTTATTAGTAGAGACCCGACTTTAGGGACTTAGAGGGGTGCTACGGTTTCTACCGTACCTTCTTGATAAGTAACCTGACCCATGAACCCGATCCGGGTTTTCGTAGACCACCTTTTCCAAATAAGGAGTCACACTTAGGGTTTTTCTTTCTTATTTTGTTTACCCTTTTAAAAATAAAACAAAAATAAGTGGCAACTCCAAATCAATTTTTCTTAATCAATAAAGATCATTTTTCAAATTAAAATCGAGCTTGCCATCGAGTGGGAAACGCATGAGCCGAAATGCGGGGACCACACATACTTATGATATAAATTAAAAAAAGAAATATTAAAGACAAAATATATTTTATCAAAATTCTTATGTTTCTTTAAATTTATTTATTTTATAAATTAAATAATTTACAATTGTGTTTATTTTTTATTGATTTTTTTTTAGCTTTCTTGGTACTTTGTAAGGAGTTTTTGAAACCATGACACCACATTGACATAAAATTTAAAAATTTAAATAAAATGGAACAGTACATTTTATTATTATTAAATTTGCGAGGAAGCATTTGAAATAATTTAATTAAATAAAAAATAAATATATATTTGGGAAAACTGTGTTTTGGCCCGCCCATTTGGGCCTAATAGCTTTTTCATAACCCAACTTTCCATAACCCAAAATATGTCCACCGTTCCCAAAAAAAATATAATTTTCATGCACTATCCACTGTTTATAATTTAATTTCCAAAGTTACCCCTCCAGCCTTCCATGTCAGCAGCCATCTCCTTATCCGTGTAAGCACGGGAAGTTGTGTTTTTAATAATGGAACACAAAAATATTAAGCTTTAGAGTTAGCATTTGCAAAACCCACGACCCGACTCAAAAATTTGGGGAAACGCTCTGACTTCCTCGCTTTTTGCCCTAGTCTCTCCTTTTGCCTGCATTTTCATGGGTGGTTTCTGGAATCGGCGGTGGAGCTTCGTCTTCCTTTTGGAGTAATCGCAGGTGAGTTTCCATTTAACAATTTGTTTGGCTGTTGAGAAAAAATTTGGGGTAAATGTTGTTTTGCATTGTTGACGAGCTGTCCAAGCTTTTTGATTTTTTTTTTTTTTTTTAAACATAAGATGCTATTTCGTAATCTGATTACGATTTGCAAGCAAAGGTGGTATTTTTCTGGCTGGCTCAAAAATCGTGGGTTTAGGGTTTTAGAAATTTAATTCCAATGGCACAATAAGATGCTATTTGGTAATCTGACCACAACTTCCAGGCAAATGTGGTATTTTTGAGCCTGGTTCAAAAATCGTGGGTTAGGGTTTGTGAAATTTAATTCCAATGGCACAATAAGATGCTATTTGGTAATCTGATCACGATTTGCAGGCAAAGGTGGTATTTTTCAGCCTGGCTAAAAAATCGTGGGTTTAGGGTTTGTGAAATTTAATTCAAATGGCACAAAAGCAAAGAGACCCTAGATCCAGAAAACAGAGGGAGAGAAAAAAAACACAACTTTCCCTATATATTAGATGAGTGTCTCCCAACTCCCATCCCACTCTAAGAGAGAACTTATCGCCAAACAGGTCCCTTTTCTTTTATTTTCCTTTATTTTCTGGTTATTTTCGATTGTCTGTGACCTTTTAACTTTCTCTTTTTAGTGTAAGTTTTGTAGAATGTGAAACTTATTTCTGATTCTGGTGTTTTGCACCTTGTATTATAACCTTTCGATTGATAAGATTATGCGAGTATTTGTGTGACTTTTTCAATGTTTTTATGGTACTCGGATTGCATAGTTAAGTTTCAATTAGGTTTTAAATTTTCTATTTCAGAATGGACATTTGAATTTCTGATAGAGCTCTTAAATTGGCCTGAAATACCTCTTTTACCTAGAGCTTTACTAGATTCCAATGTTTTTCATGGTGTATTCTATATGGAGGTGAAAATGGATTTCCATTCTCTGATTTTTTAATTTTTTATTTTTCTTTGTGATTTCCTTTTATGCTATGCTGGAAAATTTTGCATGATGATGCTGAGAAAAGAATGCTTGCTTATTTTTTTGTTCTAATTTTTCCTACGTCCAAGTTGCATTGGACTTAAGTGAAGATGAAAAACAACATCTTCAGAATTTGGAAGATGAAGAAGGCAGGTATTAATAGATGTTATCTTCACTTTTGGCTTATTCTGTAATTTACTATAAGCATTTGTGAAATTCTTCTTTCACTGTTAGAAGTACCTTGAGCCGTCTATTAATGGTTGTGTTAGAAAGGGTGTCATGAACTTACCTTATGTTTGGTTCTTGGAAAGTAATAAGAAAAGGAAAGGAAAAAATGCTAGTGAAAATGGTTTTCTCATGTTTGGGTACCATGTGAAAGATGAAGAAAAGAAAAATGAAAGAAAAGGGTTGGGGTGGTGGTGGTGTCCATTTTCCTTAACAAAAAATGAGGAAAGTTAGTGGAAATTACATTCTTTAGCAATTTAAGTTTCTTTCCTTCAACTTTTCAATGGACAATCAAATAAAAGAAAACTTTTATAATTTTTTCTTATATTTCTCTGCTCTTTTTTTTTTCCTTAAAACTTTCCAGAAACAAAACATAGGCTTAGCTTATATGGTTAGAAGTCGAATATAGCTGTAACAGTTATGATATTGAGAAGCTACAGATTGCTGATCTAGTGTGGTGGTTCCAAACATTTATTCATGTTATGGATTTGTTAAAGTTTGTGTTCAAAAATATTTCATGCTTCATAGGTGTTCTATCCTGTTTGTATTTCTCGAATCTAGCCACCTTTCATAAATTTCATTTTCATGTTAGTGAAACATATTTCTTGTGCTTGTATATCTATTATTCCATCCATTGTTAGACAAAAGTATATGGCATCCAGTATTTTGGTACTGTATTAATGGAATACTATAATTAAAATACCAACACTAACTTGTTTAAGTATTTAACTCTTCTATCATGCTTCGATATTTTTTTCTCTCGTTTAATGTCATTGCCTTTATTAGTTCTGGTCTCCTGTATCCCCTTGACATTTATGCTATTTTGGGATAAATTGAATGGTGGAAAGTGGTATAGGACTTGTTAGAATGTACCAAGATATTTGTGGATACCTGAGCTCTCAAAACTTTCCTGAGGTTAGAAGGGAGTAAGATTTTAGAATCTTTCGAGTTTAAGCTTGATTCCTAAGGGCCTAAAGGCTAATGAAAGAGAGGAACTCTGTTAATGGAATTTAAATTACTCAATCTTATCCCTGGAGGTGTCTTCCAAAAAGTCTCATGAGCAACAAACTGTGGCTGCTCAAGATGTAGACAGGTGGGCTTATCAAGCAACATGTCTCCTCTTCAATGTTCTTAATCGCTTAAGTCATGTGAACTAATGACCCCAATATTTGTATATGCAGTTTCACTATATTGTGTCAACAATTCTTAAATTCTCCAAAAAAATAAAAATAAATTCAAATATCCATCTTTGGGTAATTTTGCATTATTAATAATAGGTCACTGACCCTTTTCCTAATGGGTAATGAGGTCTTTAAGTAAAAACTGGGGACTTTACACAGGCTACCCTGTTGTTTAGAACATAGCCCCCCACCTCTCCCCCTCCCCCTCCACTCTTTTTTTTTCCTTTCTTTTTCTTATGATACAATATAGGGAAAACTGTGTTTTGGCCTGCCCATTTGGGCCTAATAGCTTTTTCATAACCCAAGTTTCCATAACCCAAAATATGTCTACTGTTGCCGAAAAAATTATCCTTTTCATGCACTATGTACTGTTTATAATTTCATTTCCAAAATTACCCCTCCACATCCATGTCAGCAGCCATCTCCCTCTCCATGTCACGGGTTGTGCTTTTAATAAATAAACACAAAAATCTTAAACAAGTTAGCAAAACCCAAGCAAGACCCGACTCTGAAATTTGGGGAAACCAGGTTAGGGCAAAAGGAGAGAAGTCACAGAGAGTCCTTAGCTTCTTTCTCTTCTCTCTCTTTTCTCTCTGTTGTGTGAATTTCTCAGCGAAAAATCGAAAGCTTGTAAGCTGTAATCGATTGACGTGTGTCTCCATACTACTGATCCGCAAATTTCTTCAGATAAAGCCCACACAACACTCGACTCTGAAATTTGGGGAACCCAGGTTAGGGCAAAAGGAGAGAGAGTCACAGAGAGTCCTTAGCTTCGCTCTCTTCTCTCTCTTTTCTCTCTGTTGTGTGAATTTCTCAATGAAAAATCGAAAGCTTGTAAGCTGTAATTGATTCACGCGTGTCGCCGTACTACTGATCCGCAAATTTCTTCAGATAAAGCGATTTCATCTCCAGGTTCTCGCCTTCATTTAGAGATTTCCACTCTGTTATGAGCTCTCTTACACTATTCAAGTTAGATTCGCTTTCTAGTCCTTTTAGCTTCTGTTTGGTTGCTCAGAAAACTGAGGTAAATGAGGAAAATATGAGGCGAAACTTATATGATTATTTTTTTTTGTATTGTTGTTGGTTTCTTTGCAATGAAAGAGAGCAAATTTTTAGGCGCAGCTGTAAATCTCGAGCTTTGTTCTTTATTCCCGGTTTTTTTCTTCCGGCGACCACACGAACGAACGATAAATATGTACATTTTTTTGTATTCTTTACTTGGTCTTTCCTGATTACTATTTTTGTTTGGTAATTTTTTTCATTGATTTCATGCATCTGGAACAATTCAGTGCACATAATTTAGGTTTCTGGCCTAATTTTTGGGATTTAGGTTCTCTTGAGATTGACGATTAATTAGTGTTTTTATTTTGAATTGCAATTTAGAACCCGAGGAAAGCTGAATTTCTGAACTTCTGTTGTGTGATTAGATGCTTAGTTTGTGACATGAGTGATTTTCTCGAATACCTATGTAATTTCTGCTCTGTGGGATGGTTGATTTTGTTTGACCTTGATTGAATTTTTAAACTCTTTTTTCGCTCTTGGATTTGGTTCTTGAGGTAAGATAAAGTTGTGGGTATGTTTTTATTTTATTTGTTTTTGTGTTCTTTTAATAAAAGCTTGCTGTTTTTATGTTGGGTGTTTGTTTATTAATGTTTTTTTAGCACTTTCTGTGGATTGATTGATTGTAATCCTAATTTTCTGTGCTTCTTCTAATTTTTTTTGTTTTTTTTTCCTGGGTTTTTTGGTTTAATTCGTTCAAGGGTTTTGTTTAAAGGTGGTAAGGAGCAGATTATATAAGCCTATAAGCATGTATTCAAAGGTGGTTGGATTGAGGAAAGCTGAACTTATGAACTTTTGTTGTGTGATTAGATGCTTAGTTTGTGACATGACTGATTTTCTCGAATATCTATGTAACTTCTGCTCTGTGGGATGGTTGATTTTGTTTGACCTTGATTGAATTTTTAAACTCTTTTAAGTTAAATGTTAATGGAAACTGATGCAAACCCTAATGAGTAGGTGTGGCAATATGAGCTATTGGGAATTAGGACATGTTTGGGAGACAAAGTTGGAGAATTCAAGAACAGATGCCAGAGGCAGTATAAGCTATTTGAACCAAAACCCACCTCTCCTGCCACCTAGAGAGCTGTTTTTTTTTTTTTTTTTTTAAATTAAGTTTATAATTTGTTTTTCCTTTTTTTAATGCATAGAGCTTCACATCAAACAGCAAATAAGGTTTTCTTACTTTGTGCCAAATGGAGGGTCCTTAGCTTCTCTCTCTTCTCTCTCTTTTCTCTCTGTTGTGTGAATTTCTCAGTGAAAAATTGAAAGCTTGGGTTCTTATCCATCTTAATTTTTATTAAATGAAAACCGTGGGTTGGGTTCAATCACTGCTACCATTGGACTATGATACTCTTTGATAAGATATATTTATTTTAAATTTGTTAAGGTTCATCATTACAAAAATACAATTTTAATTATCTAATTTGAAATTATATGCTGTAATTTTATTCAGATTTGTTTATATTAGCTACGAGATTATTTCTTCCTGGTTCTTGATTCTCAAAAGTTGTCTTAAATGCTTATTATGTTGCCACTTGTCATAACCCTTGATACTTGGTTCAAGTAGCAAAGTGTTGGGGTGGGATGCTGGTAGGTTTCCAATTTCATTTTCAGGGGAGGAAAAAATTGTTACCTATATAAAATGTTTATTTTGTTGTGATACTTATTTACAAACATAAGTGACTTTAACTTCTTCCTGTTAAAACATACAAGAAGAAACCTATGTTATTTACAATAAGCATTAATGATTTTTAGCTTTTTCATTATGTATTGTATGTCAGCTTTGAAATTTCTGCCCTGTCCCTTCTTCTTTTCCCATTCTCAACTTCTCATTGTTGGATTACAGATATATATGGACTGTTTGCAAAAGGCAAGATTCCAACATTCATAGATTACTTGGGAACTGTTGTTGAGGTATTTGCTTTTTCCTATGTTGCTGCTTATTTGTTCTCTGTATGTGTGTCTATGTCTCTGTCTATCTTTTTCTTGGTAGAACATCAAGCGAATCTAGGGTAAAACAATAATTATTGTGATGTTTCTGCAATCATCTTTTCTTTATAACCGTGGAACTATTATTAGCTGTTATGTACATGTTATGTTCACTACGACACTAACTTCACTTTCCGAGACCATGTAATCATCACTATGTTTGTGGCATTGTTGCTGAGAATATATTTAGGTTGGAGATTTTTTTGACTAATTGGCATACGATAACAAGTATGCTTTTGTTTCTAGTCCACACCCTTTCCATGTTTTAAATTGATTTCTAAACCTTGTAACACAAAATTAATGCATTTTTTAATTAATTTCTAACTCTTGTAGCTTAAGTGTTAGCAATTCTGTTGTGGTACAATTTAGGAATTATTATTGCATTGGTTAGAAGCTAGGCACTCAGGCATTTTATGGATATTGGTCATTTTTTTTCTCTCCTCTGTAAACAAATAACTATGAAGTTAATCCTCTTTAACTGATACTTTCTCTTCTAGTTGTTGCTGGATAGAGATTGTTATTGAGACTTGAGAGCTTTAATCTTAATTGATGGAGATTTTAATAAAAATTCCCTTTGCGTTTTACAGTATCTTTTGACGTTGTTGGGCTGTGGAAGCTTGCTAACTTGTGAAACAATAAACAGAGAACATTTCACTTAGCTCACCAAAGCTTTAATTATGACTACTTAGGGTTGGATACATGGCTTCTTTTTCACATTTCATCTTTATCTATGAAGAATTTGTTCAGAAGTTTCGCATTTTGTATTTAAACTGTAGGAATATCATTGGTTTGGTTAAAGATATCTTTCTAGGAAAATATTTGTGTCTTTTTATATAATTAACTTTACACAGACAACTGGGGAAGGTCTATTAAATATCAAAAGGAGCTATAAAAGTAGCCAACAAGCAGTTTAAAACTGTACACCTTCATTGATGAAATGACCCTGAATGAAAATTCAGAGGTTGCGGAGGGCAGTAATGAAGAAACTTTGATCCCTTAAGCAAAATTCACATTTGTTGAGATTGAAGAGATGGATCCTTATGTCAATGGGAAGGAGCGTGTATGTAAGAACCAGTCTTAGAATCAACAAAGGATTATTTCCTGTTCACTCGTTCTTTTGTGTAATATGACCCATATCATTATTAATTCCAGATGTTAGTGGAGTTGTTCAAAGTGTCTCTCCTACAATGAGGATACGAAGGAAGAGTCACAATGACATTGTTCCTAAGCGTGATATAACTTTTGCGAACAAGACATGAGTGTATATTTTATTTTTTCCACTGGTTACTTTGGTCTAATGTTGCTTCATATTGAACTTATTGACATTTGAATTGTAAGAAGAAGACTGTTGTGGTCTCTTTGTGGAATGATCATGCTACTAATGTAGGGCAGGAATTGTTGGATAATGCTGATAAATTTCCAATTGTTGCAATTAAATCTCTCAAAGTTGGAGACTTCCAAGGTAATTCCCCTTGTTTTCTTGAATTTTTGTATTATTATGGCAATTCTAAAAAACATGAGAATGATAAGAAGTCCTCTTTGTAATGTTCTCTTCATATCTTGTTTTAGTTGTATCACTGTCAACATCGAGTGAAAGTATTGTACTTGTAAATCCAGATGCACGCGAATAAAAAAAGTTGATATCCTGGTAAGGAATCATCCAGTGACCTATCACCTTGTTAGTTCTTGTAGTAAGTGTTTCTGACCATATGTTCTTGTTCACAGGTATGATTCTAAATGTAAAGGAGCTTCAATGGCTTCTATTGGGTCTGATATCAGTCCTTCATCTAAGGGTGGAGTGAGGTCCATGTACTATGACAGGGTTTCCCTTTCTCATGTAACCAGCAACCCATATTTGGGTGAAGACAAGGTAATAATTACTGTCATTAAAATAACCTAACATGATCAACCTGGTCTTAGCCAAAGTTTTGAGTTAAAAGCATATTCAGTTTTGATAATGTGGGCTTGTCTTTGTACAGCCTTCCTTTTTTAGCATCAGAGCATACATAAGCTTCATCAAGCCTGATCAAACAATGTGGTACCGGGCTTGTAAGACATGCAACAAGAAAGTCACAGGTGCTATTGGATCTGGGTATTGGTGTGAAGGATGCCAAAAGAATGATGATGAGTGCAGTTTAAGGTAAGGGATTCATGGAATTTGAATCAATAAGAATCCAGCGATAGTAGTTGAAATTCATGAAAGTTGTCCTATGAGTGATGTTTCTTTGTTCCTTTCTGTTTTGTTTTCCAGGTACATAATGGTAGTGAAAGTTTCAGATGCTAGTGGTGAAGCTTGGCTTTCTATGTTCAATGAACAAGCAGAGAGAATATTTGGGTGCTCTGCTGATGAGCCTGATAAGCTGAAATGACAGGTAAACTCTTGACAATATTGAAATATCTATGAGTTTGTCCAAATCTTGGTTAACTTGAAAGAGTTGCTCATTGATGCATTAATTCATATGTAGTTGGTTAATTATTTGGTAGCCTAGTTGGGTTATATGGGAAAAAAAAGGATGACCTTCTGGCATTCAAAATCTGATGTTTAAAAAACCCAATCTTCTCTGCAGGAGGGAGAAGAGAACCTATTCCAACAGAAATTGAAGGAAGCTATTTGGGTCCCTCATCTTTTCCGGATTAGTGTTGCACAACATGAGTACATGAGTACATGAACGAGAAAAGGCAGAGGATAACAGCCAGGGCTGTTGTTCCAGTTGATTTTGCAGCTGAATCCAGATTACTCTTGGAGGAGATATCAAAGATGAAGACTTCACTTCACAATAGGCTCCTTAGTTTATTTTGTTCTTTGGATAATGATATTTAGTCAGTATGCCTTCCGTTCCCTCTATAGCTTAAGACACATCCCATTGAATATAGAGGAAGCTTAATCCTAACTTGGAATGCACATACCATTATTGTAATATATGTTTTTCAAACATACATGTGGTTTTGTTGCATTGTAGAAGAATCACTTAAAAATCAGTTTCACGACTTGGGTTTCCATGTGATTGACTTTTGGGCTATCTGGTTAATCACTAACGGTTATTTACCCCTAGTTGCAGTCCTGCACCTTAATGCTTCAATTTGATATGGGATTGCATTCTTAATGTTTAATGGCTAAGTCCACAATGGTTTGTAGTTCTGCAGTTTTTTAAAATTATGATGTTTGAGAAAAGGTTTAGGGCAGCTTCTCAGTTGTGGTGATAAAAAGTAGAGATCAGTTCTTGGTCAAGAAATTCTTCTTCATTTGAGATGGGAGAATACTTCCAAAAGTGGAGAAGAGTGTAGAAAGTGGGCATTGCTTTCATGTTTTGGGTGGAGAAAGTCATATAGGGTTTGTTTGGCAAATGTTTTTAAGAATATTTTTTATTTTTTAGAACAAAAAAAAAAAAACATTTGACAATCATACATTTGCTTTTTGTTTTTTATTCTTAAAAATAAAAAATAGTGTTTTTGAGAAAATATTTTTTTAATTGTTTTTTGATGGTTGTTTAAAACAATAATTATATGAACATGTAGAATGATAAAAAAAAATAAAATATTAGATATAAAAATTATTTTTAAAACATATTAAAAATAATTTAAAATAAATTTAAAATTAGGTATACAATTCTATAAAACATTAGTGATTAGTTTTAAAAAATTATTGTTATAAAACCAAAATTTTAAATTTTTTTTTAAAAATAATTACCAAATAGAGTTATAATTTCCCAAGAAATGGAAAATTTACGGAAACAAAGAAATGCATTCCTTATCAATATCTTGGTATTTTTGCTACAATAGATAGTAGTGATTTCAAATAAATGAGGTGGTGTTTGTTTTTATAGGTAAATGGAAAAAGGCTAAACCGAAAAACAAACACCACTTCAGCAAGTATAGATGATGGCAAATCCAGCTATACTGCAAAAAGCAATGTTAGAAAATGAGCTGCACCAAAGAAGATCAAGCTTCTAACGAAGACGAGAAACTTAGTTTCAAAGAACAAGCTTCATTTGATTAGATTGGATAGTTTTGAGTACTTGGGTAGTGACCAACATACAGCTAGCTCGGCATAATGTGTGAAATGTATAATTTTATTGGAGAGATTTCTACCCTAAGCTACAGTCTTGAGAAGTTGCATTTTACACTATCATCCCTTCTTGTAGGGAGAGACTAAAGTTGCAATCTTATGCAACAATTTAGCAGCATTGCCATCATCATCACCATCATCTTGAGAGAGGAGAGAGGAGAGGTCCATTCCTGAAAGTCATGGAGGGTGCCATTGAAATATGTGAAGAGTCCATCAACTCCTATCTTGTTTATCCAGTAATCATATTGTGCATATGGGTCTTGATGGAAGTTGAAGTGTAAGAACTGGTTCTCATTCCGATTAGTGTATGGGTGTACCTGCCATCACAATTCACAAGTTGGGTTTCTGATGACTTTTGCTCAATGCTTATGAAATACTTGCACATGAAAAAGAGAAATTTGAGATTTCCTAACAAGAAAATTTTTAAACAAAACTAAAATCAGTAAACCAAAATTTGCACATGATCATGATCAGCACAAATCGAATCCTAGAATTCTTCTACAGTACACATATCTAGATCTTCAAATTTCTTAAGAAAATAATTACCGAAAAGCACACAAGAAAAATGAAATCCTCAGATGCAATCTTAGACAAACAGAACCATGAATTTTTTATTTTTCCTTTCAAGGAAATTGACCACCATGAATCAACGTGTTCATAGAGACCTAAAACCATGTTTAACAATTGTGAAAATTAAATAATTAGTGAAAATTAGTGCATCATGGATGTTTCTTAGCTCAACACCTTCAAACCCGTTCCCCCTCATATGGAGTTTAAGTTCATTCATAGAGATAACAAGTTTAATCTTTAATGGATGCAAAATATTGGGATTGAGATCATGGCTGCCCTATAAGGGTCACCAAGGAAGACCCGAGGCTTCGGAGAGGTTGAGTTGAAATTTACCTTAAGGTAGTACCTAGGGTCCCTTAAGGTAGTACCTCAAGGCCACTAAGGTAGTACCTAAGGGCCCTTAAGGTAGTACCTAAGCTACAGTCCAAAGAAAGCATTGGTGGATCACTTCAAAACTGAAGAGAACCACATAATCGGATGGTCTAAGGGTCACCAAGGAAGACCTGAGGCTTTGGAGAGGTTGAGTTGAAATTTACCTTAAGGTAGTACCTAGGGTCCCTTAAGGTAGTACCTCAAGGCCACTAAGGTAGTACCTAAGGGCCCTTAAGGTAGTACCTAAGCTACAGTCCCAAGAAAGCATTGGTGGATCACTTCAAAACTGAAGAGAACCACATAATTGGATGGTCTAAGGGTCACCAAGGAAGACCTGAGGCTTTGGAGAGGTTGAGTTGAAATTTACCTTAAGGTAGTACCTAGGGTCCCTTAAGGTAGTACCTCAAGGCCACTAAGGTAGTACCTAAGGGCCCTTAAGGTAGTACCTAAGCTACAGTCCAAAGAAAGCATTGGTGGATCACTTCAAAACTGAAGAGAACCACATAATCGGATGGTCTAAGGGTCACCAAGGAAGACCCGAGGCTTTGGAGAGGTTGAGTTGAAATTTACCTTAAGGTAGTACCTAGGGTCCCTTAAGGTAGTACCTCAAGGCCACTAAGGTAGTACCTAAGGGCCCTTAAGGTAGTACCTAAGCTACAGTCCCAAGAAAGCATTGGTGGATCTCTTCAAAACTGAAGAGAATGACATAATTGGATGGTCTAAGGGTCACCAAGGAAGACCCGAGGCTTTGGAGAGGTTGAGTTGAAATTTACCTTAAGGTAGTACCTAGGGTCCCTTAAGGTAGTACCTCAAGGCCACTAAGGTAGTACCTAAGGGCCCTTAAGGTAGTACCTAAGCTACAGTCCCAAGAAAGCATTGGTGGATCACTTCAAAACTGAAGAGAACCACATAATTGGATGGTCTAAGGGTCACCAAGGAAGACCCGAGGCTTTGGAGAGGTTGAGTTGAAATTCACCTTAAGGTAGTACCTAGGGTCCCTTAAGGTAGTACCTCAAGGCCACTAAGGTAGTACCTAAGGGCCCTTAAGGTAGTACCTAAGCTACAGTCCAAAGAAAGCATTGGTGGATCACTTCAAAACTGAAGAGAACCACATAATTGGATGGTCTAAGGGTCACCAAGGAAGACCCGAGGCTTTGGAGAGGTTGAGTTGAACTTTACCTTAAGGTAGTACCTAGGGTCCCTTAAGGTAGTACCTCAAGGCCACTAAGGTAGTACCTAAGGGCCCTTAAGGTAGTACCTAAGCTACAGTCCCAAGAAAGCATTGGTGGATCACTTCCAAACTGAAGAGAACCACATAATTGGATGGTCTAAGGGTCACCAAGGAAGACCTGAGGCTTTGGAGAGGTTGAGTTGAAATTTACCTTAAGGTAGTACCTAGGGTCCCTTAAGGTAGTACCTCAAGGCCACTAAGGTAGTACCTAAGGGCCCTTAAGGTAGTACCTAAGCTACAGTCCAAAGAAAGCATTGGTGGATCACTTCAAAACTTAAGAGAACCACATAATCGGATGGTCTAAGGGTCACCAAGGAAGACCCGAGGCTTTGGAGAGGTTGAGTTGAAATTTACCTTAAGGTAGTACCTAGGGTCCCTTAAGGTAGTACCTCAAGGCCACTAAGGTAGTACCTAAGGGCCCTTAAGGTAGTACCTAAGCTACAGTCCCAAGAAAGCATTGGTGGATCACTTCAAAACTGAAGAGAACCACATAATTGGATGGTATAAGGGTCACCAAGGAAGACCCGAGGCTTTGGAGAGGTTGAGTTGAACTTTACCTTAAGGTAGTACCTAGGGTCCCTTAAGGTAGTACCTCAAGGCCACTAAGGTAGTACCTAAGGGCCCTTAAGGTAGTACCTAAGCTACAGTCCCAAGAAAGCATTGGTGGATCACTTCAAAACTGAAGAGAACCACATAATTGGATGGTCTAAGGGTCACCAAGGAAGACCCGAGGCTTTGGAGAGGTTGAGTTGAAATTCACCTTAAGGTAGTACCTAGGGTCCCTTAAGGTAGTACCTCAAGGCCACTAAGGTAGTACCTAAGGGCCCTTAAGGTAGTACCTAAGCTACAGTCCAAAGAAAGCATTGGTGGATCACTTCAAAACTGAAGAGAACCACATAATTGGATGGTCTAAGGGTCACCAAGGAAGACCCGAGGCTTTGGAGAGGTTGAGTTGAACTTTACCTTAAGGTAGTACCTTGGGTCCCTTAAGGTAGTACCTCAAGGCCACTAAGGTAGTACCTAAGGGCCCTTAAGGTAGTACCTAAGCTACAGTCCCAACAAAGCATTGGTGGATCACTTCAAAACTGAAGAGAACCACATAATTGGATGGTCTAAGGGTCACCAAGGAAGACCCGAGGCTTTGGAGAGGTTGAGTTGAAATTTACCTTAAGGTAGTACCTAGGGTCCCTTAAGGTAGTACCTCAAGGCCACTAAGGTAGTACCTAAGGGCCCTTAAGGTAGTACCTAAGCTACAGTCCCAAGAAAGCATTGGTGGATCACTTCAAAACTTAAGAGAACCACATAATTGGATGGTCTAAGGGTCACCAAGGAAGACCCGAGGCTTTGGAGAGGTTGAGTTGAAATTTACCTTAAGGTAGTACCTAGGGTCCCTTAAGGTAGTACCTCAAGGCCACTAAGGTAGTACCTAAGGGCCCTTAAGGTAGTACCTAAGCTACAGTCCCAAGAAAGCATTGGTGGATCTCTTCAAAACTGAAGAGAATGACATAATTGGATGGTCTAAGGGTCACCAAGGAAGACCCGAGGCTTTGGAGAGGTTGAGTTGAAATTTACCTTAAGGTAGTACCTAGGGTCCCTTAAGGTAGTACCTCAAGGCCACTAAGGTAGTACCTAAGGGCCCTTAAGGTAGTACCTAAGCTACAGTCCCAACAAACCATAGGTGGATCACTTGAGGAATGAAGAGAACCACATAATTGGATGGTCTAAGGGTCACCAAGGAAGACCCGAGGCTTTGGAGAGGTTGAGTTCAAGTTTACCTTAAGGTAGTACCTAGGGTCCCTTAAGGTAGTACCTCAAGGCCACTAAGGTAGTACCTAAGGGCCCTTAAGGTAGCACCTAAGCTACAGTCCCAAGAAACCATTGGTTGATCACTTCAAAACTAAAGAGAACCACATAATTGGATGGTCTAAGGGTCACAAAGGAAGACCCGAGGTTTGGGAGAGGTTGAGTTCAAGTTTACCTTAAGGTAGTACCTAGGGGCCCTTAAGGTAATCAAGTCTAATCATTGTTTTGTCTAGACAATGTTTTGCTCTTTGGTATTTATGATATCCATCTTGAAAGTTTAGATTTTGCTTATGGAATACCTAGAGGGAGGGTGAACAGATGATGCTTACTTTTTTGCCCAAATTTTAATTTTTAAAATTTACCTTAAAAAAAATTAGAGTTGAAGTGGAGAAATTTAATGGCACAAGGAGATAAAAGTTTGCATGGAAAATTACCCATAAAGCCTCCCAGAGACTTTGTAGATGTAAAAACCATGGGGTTAAAAACAGTAGAACACAAATCTACTATTAAAAGAAAAGTACATAGATTTACCTGGCGGATGATATCCATAAGATTTACTCCCCAGCACCTACACTTGTCTTCACATCCATGACACAACACCACACATGGTCCTAGTGGACTACCTCAACACCTGAGAGGGCGCAAATCCTCTCATGAACCTAAGAATGAAAATCACACAAATTTGAGAATATTAGGATGTTGGAAAGGTTAATAATATTCTTTTGAATTTTGCATCAACATTCAAAAAGAATTTTAGGCATAGCATTGATAGAGATGAAGCCCTAGTGGACAAGATCCTAAAGTTTTCAAAGACCAATTTTTAGAAGATGAAAAGAATTAAAACATATCACAATTCTGAATTAGGAAAAATTTACTTTGAATGCTTGAGCGCTAGGTTTGAGTGCTTGAGCACTTGACCGGTTTTTTAATTAATTAATTAAAAAACCATTTTAGCTCAATTAAAAATCTAAAGTCCACTTTATGCCTATTTTAGTCAAATTAGCCTTTCGCGAATATTTCTATACTTGCTGCATTGGGGTTGATCATGCAACAACCTTGAGTCTTCAATGGAGAGTAAGACATAGTATCCTAGAAAAGTTTTAAGGCAAGGTAAATAGAACAAAATTGTCAACTTAAACTAAGCAACCTGATGCACTAACACATTTGACAACTAAAAGGGTATCTAGACGGCCTATTAAGAAAAAGTAAAGCATCTAGATGGATACTAGCATTTTAATGTTGTGTTGCCTCCAAATTATTGGCAGATAATGACCTCAGAAAAAAATTGTTTGCATCTCGTGAAATTTTATTACAACTAAAAATAAAAATCTTTCCAAACAATAATATGTGGAAAATTAGATAAATATGTTGTTAAACTAGTATTAAAAATTTTCAATATGGTGTGCTTTAAAGCTTCTGATTAAAAAGCTTTACTTTCTGAGTTATTTGCCTTTTTTTTTTTTTTACTTAGATAATCCCCTTTCTCATTTGATTTACTTTTTTTTTCCCTAAAAACATGGGTTGCATGTGTACACCCACATCCACTTGCTATACACTAAATGGACACTTTGATGGCCATAAACAATAGCATGGATTATGTGCTAAATTTATTTGTCCTTACGTTATGCATGCACATAATTGGATCATAAGGGTTACTTGTTTTGCCCTTGACTAAATTCAGATGCCCTGCACAATCAGGTCACATGTACAGATTAAAGAGATACTGAATCTCCAATTTTTTTCTTCTCATCTTACTGACACTACACAAATATCTTATCAACTAAACTTTTCCAGATACGAGCATGTTTATCATAACATCCAGCCACATGTGACAAGGACTCTGCTCCATGCTTTCTTGGACCCAATAAAAGCATTGCCTCAACATTATGGGGCAATTCAGGGGTTGGCAGCATTTGGACCCAGTGTGGTATCATTTGTTCTCTTGCTTTTAGCATCAAAGGAGGAATGTTACAACTGGAAAAGTGGCTGTTTTTTATTTTTTAAAAACATCAGTTTTTGTATTACAGATATTAAGGATAACTTCTAGCACTAAATTTATGCTAGATCCAAGGAGAAATTAAAAAAATAAATAAAGGAAATTGAAGTCCGTATGTCCCAAGAACCTTTATCACTACAGATGCTCTAGTTTTGAGCTTTCACGACAACCCCTACATTTTCCTCAAATTTAACCTCTTCGACATTTTTTCACAGCCACACTATAACTCCTATCACCCAAGTACCATTTAGCTTCCATTCACTGAGTTTGTATGCAACTTTTTGTCATTCTTTTTCATTTTTTTTAATTCATTCTTAGAATCTCTCTTTGTTAGTTTTTCCAAATTTATAATTGAAGTACAACTCAAGAAGGGGGGAGAAAAGTTAGATTTCACCAACAAAACCAACATACCTTCAAATGCTTTGTGCAGGCATGTTAAGGGGTGAACCCGCCATTGAAGATCGTTGCCCCTAGATCTGACCCATTTCAATCAGGAATCAACTAGGGTTATTTCCCTCTCACCAAGACACCCAAATCCAAGCATATGAGGCCACCTGCAGCATGTAGTCCTCTCCACCAAGAAATCTTCAGGTTGTTCAAGATGATATAGGCTCGTATGGGTATGATAACCATGGGTGCTTAAAAGCACAACTTCCCGTGGTGACATGGAGAGGGAGATGGCTGCTGACATGGAAGGCTGGAGGGGTATTTTTGGAAATGAAATTATAAAACAGTGGATAGTGCATGAAAGGGATATTTTTGTGGGCAACAGTACACATATTTTGGGTTATGGAAAGTTGGGTTATGAAAAAGCTATTAGGCCCAAATGGGCGGGCCAAAACAGAGTTTTCCCTATATATTTTCCCAAATAATTTTGACGCATTATGAGGAAAAAGGATTTATTTATTTATTTATTTTTACGGCATAGAATTACAGGCCACTGTCATCTTATCCAGATATCAATACTACTCAACCCCAATTCGAGCATTGGCAGGAGTTGCAGAGAGCTCAACAATGGCGATAACCTTTGCTTCATCATCGGTGATGCTCCCGTCTCCGTCTCCGTCTCCGAAACCCTCTTTTGGGTCTCTGAAGAAAACGACGCCGTTTCTTGGGTTCTCAATCTCCGCAGCAAACCCGAAGCCCTCCTTTCCTAGGCAGAGTTTTCGTGTGAATTGCCAGGACAAGGCAGCAGTTGTGCCCTTGGACCAGCGCTGGATGTTCGAACAGTCCGAAGTTTCTGGCCCTGTACGATTCTCTCTTTCTCTCTCTCTCTATTGTTTTTCCCCCTCTTGGTGGGTCTGTTTTGTTGATGAGAAAACGGGGGAAATGAGGAGGGGTTCAAGGGTTTTGATTGTGGGAGTTTTTGTTGTTGGGAAGTGAAGAAGCAAAAATTATCACATGGGTTATCATCCTATGCGTTTTGTCTGTGCTTAGTTTGGTTGCTGAGAAAATGTGGGAAAAACGAAGGGCTTTGATGTTTTCAGTGTTTATAGTTCTTTTAATTATTTAGATTTTGAAGACACGAAGTCTATGTGTGGTGTTGATTCTGTATGATTTGTTTGGTTGATGGGCAAATGCTGGAATAGCAAAGGAATGATTTGTTTAAACTTTTAATTTTTTTCATTATTTGAGAGTTTGAGACCCTATAAAAGAAAAACAAAACTCTTTGATTTGGTTGAATTGAGTTGAGCTGTTTATTTATTTTCATTTCTATTTATTTTTTATTTTATTATTTTATTCTTTTTTAAATTCATGTGTGTAGAGCAAAAGAGTGACAACCATAAACTCAACTTTTATTTTCTTTTCGTTTCCTTCATTCTCCCACCCACCAAACAGATAGCTATGCAGAGAAAATTTTGGAAAAAAAGAAATAAAAGTTTAGGATACTTACATTTTTATATTTAGGCTGCAAGGAAACAGATGACTCTGTTGGACTGAGATTTTCATTTTGTGGAACCAATACAAGACAGGCCCAAAATTTCAATTGCCTGTCCTTAATTTTCTTCAAACCAAACAGATTAGGATTAATTAATAATGGTTGTACAGGAAATTCATGCTGTGTGAAACGTAATATGCTGAGGCTAATCTTGCATAGCTAAAATGAGAGAAAAATGGTTGAGTACGCTGATGAGGGTACATGAGTAATGATTATAATAGTTGCAATTTCATTTGAGAATAAATTCTTAAACTGGGCATATTTGATTCCCTAGTTTTCACATAAGCCTCAACATCTCTGCTGATCTTATTTAGTAGTTGGTTGAAAATGTTTAAATATTTTTTTCCCCTTGTCAATTTTCAGGACATTTGGAATAAAACATGGTATCCCAAAGCTGCTGATCATATAAACACAGAAAAAACATGGTATATTGTTGATGCAACTGATAAGATACTCGGAAGACTGGCATCAACAATAGCCATTTATATTCGTGGGAAGAATCTGGCAACCTACACTCCTAGTGTGGACATGGGATCATTTGTAATTGTGGTATGTAGTCTTATAAAGAAAAAGTCAATTATGCATATTTTTCTCGTCAATTATGAATTGTGGTAAACTAGTGTAGACTACCTTTGATAGACTATATTTTTGGTGTGTATTTTGGTAATGATAGGGGGATAATGTTCATGGTTGTTGGTTAGGTGGAAGTTCTAATTTTTTCACTCATCATTTCATGTTCACGTTATTCTTTTGATCCCCTAATTTTTCATGTCTTTGTGCTCATTATGTTTTATTTGCTAGTTAAGCTTGTTCTGAATTTGATTAATAATGTTTGGTTTCAAGTTTTTCATGTGTCAGTTGTTGGCTTGATCACCTTGAAAAGATTAGTTGCATGATATGTCATATATTATTATATTCTGTGATATGCGTCCCATAGGGATCTTACCATTAAAGAATTTGACATAAAATATGATATGTACGATAGTTCTTGCCATTGTAAATTGTCCTGTTGAGCACTTTTTCTCAGAACACAACTCATGCCTATAACTGGTCTGCTGATAAATGTCGGGAATATGACATTAAACGGTCTAAATTTACCTTCTTATCTTCCAAAGAATTAGGAAAATCAGTGCATGATGATTTTTAGGGGATTGATTAGATTTCAGATCTATTTATACCAAGTTGAAGTTCCAAAGATATGATACAGGGAGGATGGGTGGTGGAGTGTGGGTTGGTTGAAAAAGAGGCTTAGCTTTGAGTGTTGTTGGAAACTAGTACAGCTTATCACAATCTTAAATTATATAGGTACTCATTATAAGCATTTAGCTTATTGTAGAGTTTTTTACAGTGGGCATTGGCATAGGTTGAGTACTCACGAAAAGCTCATTGAATTCACATTTGAGTTTGAGAAACTGTGCCTCATTGCTCACTCTTGGCCCAGAAAAAAAGCATAACAAAGCGAGCTTGACGCTTTAAGTTTCTGATTGTAAGATTAAACTGTTCAATGTCTTGTTGGTTAACATCTTATGTTCTGGATTCTATACTCTTGAAAATTGTCTTAAATATGTACCTCTATTGGATTATTAACTTTTCAATATATACATTGATTAGCATAAACTTCTCAATATCTGCTAAATGCATTTGTCAACATTCACTTGTGTAGTGGTTCACAATTCCTGTTATAATTTCTCCCATGTGATTCTAACTGGTTATCAAATTTCTGGAGTTGTTTCCACAGACCAGGAAATTTCACTTTTTACTGCCTAATGTTAAATTTCATAATGTCTTATTTTTATTAGACAAAATCCTAAAAGGTTTGTTGTACTTGAACCAAAAAAGGTGAATGCAGAAAAAGTTGCAGTATCTGGCAAAAAGAGGACCCAGAAGCTCTACAGGAGGCATTCAGGAAGACCAGGTGGTATGAAAGTGGAGACATTTGATCAGTTACAACAGAGAATTCCAGAAAGAATTGTTGAACATGCTGTTCGGGGTATGCTTCCTAAAGGCAGGGTGAGTTCTGAAGTTCTTTAACTCATTTTTAAGGTTTTCTCCTCTTCATTTTCCCCCTTCCCCTTCTTGCATTGAATGATAGAATTGCTAAATAAGCTGAAAAAGCTAGGTGTTGTTGTCAATGCTGCTGATTTTATTTATAGGGTCAACAAAACAGAAGTGATACTTCAAAGAACCATTCTCACAGCAAGCAAGTTAGTTAATTAGTTAGTTTTTTTCCCCAGTGTATTTGTGCATCCTTGTAGATTCAATTTTGCTCCAAAATCTTCACACTGCCACCATTAAGCCATTTAAATGGATGGGCTTGATGTAGTATGATTCTACAGGCTGGTATGCCATTTCATCAAAGGAAGCTATTACAGAAGCATCTCGTTTTTGGGCAGTCCCCTCACATACAATGTGAGCCACCTTCCTGAAGCAGGTTGCTTAGTCTCGTTGTAGAATAGGGTCTATTGGGAATAGTTATCTAGTGGTTGTTTTCCATAATGGCTGACTAATGGGCAGAAGAAGATTGAGAATTGAGTGGCCATTTGGCTTTTATGTCATGCATTGCTCTTGTGTCTTTTCTTTCGGCAGGGAATGTCCCAACAGACTAAATGCTTCGTCATTGGTGGGATGAATTCATTTTTAGTTGAAATAGATAGGCTTTTTAGTGTTGGCTCTATGGATGATACACTACAATGAGTCTATCATAGTGATGCACCATTCCAAGTTGCATGAGTTGACTCTCTGAGTAGTGTTAGTACGTGCTCATAGGCGGATATTAATTATGCAGCAGGGCAGCTGAAAAACCTTATATTTAGGCGGTCAGAGAATAATGTGAGGAAAGTGTCAGTCTGTCAAAGTCCTTGCTGTCTGCTTCAGGGATGAAATAATTTAAACAGGACTACAGGATCTTGAAGTAGAAAGGCTGATGTAAATGTAATGACCAATTGTATTGAGACTGGGAAAAACATTTTCTAACAAATTAAGCGCTGAAAAATCCATGATAAAGAAACTTGGTGTATTGATATGGCTCAAATGGCCATTAGATATTGGTGACAAATGAGGCCTTTCATGAAATATTGGTGACCTATACTTGGACTGTCCGACTGGGCCAGTGGGAAATGAGTACAGGCTTAGACACCAATTGCTGGATGATTTTCTCTCTTGCTTCCTCCTTCATTATGGAAAAACTTATATCCCAGGGTAGGCATCAACTATTTTGAGAAATAAATTGAATGCTTCTTTTTGTTCACTTGCTCTTTGCAAATGAGTTAGCACCATCAACTAAGGGAGTCTTTATCAGCCTCACCAGTTAATGAGGCTGTTAGTGCTTATGATTAGCTTTCAGTTGTACCTACTGACCCATAAGATCTGTTAGAAAGAGGAACTATACTGGATAATCAACAATAAATAAATAAATAAATAACTTAAGACACTTGTAGACAGTAGAGTGGCCTGGACTGCTAACGGATTCCACAAGAGTCACCTCAAGGATCTGTTTTCTGATCCGGACTGAGAGTAAAAAGCAGGGACCCTTTTGATCATGGTGTGCCTCTGAACAAGATAGGAGCCACCTTCGCAAGAATTCCTTTTGGTCTATCAGCTAAAACCATGATTCAGATTCAAAAATTTCTCCGTTGTTTTTGGATGGTCAGAAAAATTACAGTGCATTGATCTACTAGATGTGATGGCTTTTATCCTTCTTGCTCACATGACAATATTTTTTGGGTACCACACAAACTGCAAAGGCTTTATCAGGGTGCAGTAAAGCCCAAGAATATTTGAAAGGAGTTTGATTATCACCATTCACTGTGTTCTTGACAATGCTAACTTGAGCCAAAGCTCATTAGCCAAGGAATGAGCTAGGTGTTGGACACAGTTCTATCATTCTACTTGTTCCCCTTGGCCCCCCTCCTATGGCACAGATACTGGACTCTCTTCTCTCACTTTTTGCAGATGGTTGCCATAGTGATAAATCTTAAAAAGAATAGAGAAAAGAAACTTATTAATCAATGTATGTGCATGCACACTTGTAGTTCTTTGTCTGAAACAGCTCGTAGTTATTGATATTTTTTTAATAGAACCTAAGGCAATTTACCCTCATGTGATTGTTCTTCAACATTTTAACAATCTGATATTCAAACCATATTTGACAATACATTTTTACATTTAAGCTAGGGCAGTACTGTAGGTGTTAATACTGATAAAGTAAAACCATATTCTCATCATACTGTCTTGTATACATCATGTATACCTTAGACGCTTTTCTTGGCACTTTTAATACAATTGCTATACTTATAAAAAAATAAAAAAATAAAATTCTCATCATACTGTCCCAGTATTTATATTGGCCTTACCAACATTAACATTGCTCTTAAAGGGGCAATCATATCTGTTACCATGCTTCTTACTATCATGCTAGTTCTTGCTCGCTCGGTTGCTTTAATTTGCATTGTTTTTGTGCAGCTTGGCCGTGCACTTTTCAACCATCTTAAGGTATACAAGGGTCCACACCATCCACACGAGGCTCAGAAGCCCATTGACCTGCCCATCAGGGACAAAAGGATACAAAAGGAGAGGTAGATTTTTGAGCAAAACCCTGGCAGGAGATTCGACAAGCAATCCTCGTTCTTCTCCATGTTTCATATATTTTCATGGTTGGTGTTGTGGGATTCACCTTTCTCGATTTTGGCTTCATGTATTGTGATTACAAGCCTCTTATTCATGTCCACTTTAATTCGTGGAGGTTTTCTTTATAGGATTGGTTTGTCCTGATCTAAGGCCCATTCTTAAATTCAAGGGGGAAATCCATTTTGTAGATTTTCAGTTGTTTACTTGGATCTGCAACTTATTTGCAAGCAAGCACATTTGAATCAGTTATGTTGGAAAAAGGAAAAATCGTTTACCATGGCTGCCTTCTTTCTACAATTTCTGTTTATCCTTGTAGCAGCTAGATGCTTGTGCATTGATTGAGTTGGGTCAGTTTGATATCAACTAAGTGATTATGGAACCATTGATTTATATACAGACTGGAACTTACACTATTGCACTAATGCTCTATTGCTCATGTTGCGAGATTTAAGTGAAAAATGCACTAATGCTCATGTTGTATCAACCAATACTACTACATATAGAAAATGGTTTATGTTCATGGAAAAATGTGGTGTTGGGGATTCATACCATGGATGTCATCCTTTCTCTAGTTTCCTTTGTTCAAAAAATGCAGGTTGGTTCCCTTTTCCAGCTCAGAGCCAAGCTGGAGATATTCTCCAAAACCATGCCAGCCAAGGTCAGTTCAGATTTTTTGTAGTGATTTTGGAATGAATAATCATTTTTTTTATTGATGCAGGAATTTAGAACTGGTATTACACTCAAGACCAATGTGGCACAGTACTAAGAAAACTGATTTCACTTCCCGAGTAGAGCTGCATATAGGAGCTCGTTCCAAGAATCAGGTACACCGGCGAGACACCAGTGGCTGCAGTCAACCAGTGCCTTGCCTTGGCCAGCATAGACAGATGGGTGACCATCTTTCCTTAGTTGGGTAAGCAATGTAATGTCCATTAAAAATGCTGGTTTCTTCATTCTACTGATTATGCTCCTCAGGACATCTTCAGCTGGAAGGCTGCCGCCTGGATACGCTGATCCATTCACCGGTGTTGTTTGTCCTATGCACTGCTTTGCCCCTGGCTCGTCCCAATCCGCACCACTGATGAGGAAACCAAAAAAAATGAGTAGAGAAAACTAGTCTACAGCCAGCAAAGGAGTCCCAGACAACAACTCACATGACATGAACTGCAGAAACTCCCTGAAAGAAGACCCTTGTCTTTGAAGGATCGATATTTTCATCAACCCACTTCGCCCACGTCGTCATGGCGATCTTGTAAGCTTCGACTCTATCCATCTCTTTGATCAGCTTGTCACCTACCTGAAAGTAATCCCATCTGCAACACAACATTCATTTTTTTTCCATCACCATTTCGACTGTTATACATAAGCTAAAATGCAGTATGCTGTTTGATATGTAACTCGTATAAGCTATGAACAGGTCCGAAACTGAAACTTTGGATGATTCGTACGTTTGATACCGGCCTTTGTGAGTCCACCAGTGATAGGAGTTGAAGATGAGCACGTCGAACCCTAGCCACTGGTTGCCGGTACTGATGGAATCCAGCTTCAGGATGCGCCCTATTTTTTCATCCACCACCACGTCCACCAAAAATCCATTTTTCTTGATCATGACTGAAACTCCATACTCCTGAAGAAGAAGATAGAAAACTCACAAACCCAGATGGTAAAACAGCTGTTTATAAAGAATAAAAAAAACAACCTTCTGTGGGATTCATTTTTGTGAGCTTTAGATCATTTTTCCTTCGGTTTCCCCGGCAACCAAACAATGCTTTCTTAGGAAATTACCTGAAAGGAAAATGTGCCTCCTCCCTTTGTCTCTGTGAAGGTGTAGTTAGTGCTGGGGGCTGCAGAGTGAAGCATGCATGTTAATGATTTCCATTGATTGAAGCCAAGAGAGTCCCCTACAAACAACATCCTTTTCCCTCTAAGTCTCTCCAAAAATTCTTGACCATTGAACCTACAGGGGAATTTATCCAAGAAAAATTAATAAAATGTTTTAGATAACTCAAATTTTAATAAATTATTTCATACTCATTCTATAGTTAATTTAGGATAAAAGTTTTTAGATGTGCAATGACAAAAAATCATTATAATTTCACTATCTTCTTTTGCTAGAAATTTTGTTATTGATAAATATTATGAAATGATAATTTTGACTATATATAAGGTAGAGGTGTAAATAATGTTATTTTGGTTGGTTTTTTAGTACAAAATGAATCAAACTAATATAATTGATTTTATATATAATGGAAACTGAATCAATCAAATTTGAAGCGAAAAATCAAACTAAACCAAACTTTTTAAGGTCTGTTTGGTCTGGTTTTCATGGATTGATTTCAATTCAACTTAACAACCTTTTATAGTCCTCCATCCTATTGTAAATTTATGTTTTTTTTTTTTTATAGTTTAAAGTCAATTAATTTGAGTTTATATTAAGCCTTAAATCTAATTCATTTTTAAAATTAATTGAAATTAACTTGGATTTGATGTTAAAAATATATTAATGCATTTAGAATTAATTTGAACATCATATAAAAACAATGAATTACTTTAATAAAATTTAATAGAAATTTTTTTATCAAATATCAAACAATAACGTATGAGTTCTTAAATATCTGTTTGATTTGGATTGGTTTTTTGAGACAAGAAAATCGAAAACCAAATTGATGAGGTTGGTTTTCAAAATTCTCAAATCGAATCAATATGATCAATTTTGGTTGGGAAATTAACAATAATGCAAAATTTTCATAAAAGGAGATGCTTTAAAAAAAAAGAAAAAAAAACTTAAATTGAAGTCAGAACGAAAATGTATATGAAGATAATGTAAAAAAAAAATAATAAAAACTCTTACAAAAAAATCTTGTAACTTATAAAATATCTTCCAAACCAAATAAATCAAGTTTTTTTAAACTTAAATCATCATAATAATTCAAAGTTTCATCGTTGGTAGAACTTTATTTTACTTTCTGCCATTTCAATTTGTTAACTCATCCCAATAAACCAATCAAGTTGTAACCCAATATATGCTTTTCAAACTTTGAAAAATAAATTTAATCAATATAACAATCGAATCTAATGTTCTTGAAATCTATATTACCTTGGTAGATCACACTGATTTGGTTTCCATCTATACGTCAAGTACTCTTTATCAGCCCTACCATTTTTCAGGCAATCAAAACCAGTTCCGATGAATGGACAATTTGAAGCATCATAAAGTGGGTACGAATCATCTTGGACCCAACTCCCCAAGAACCAATCACAGTCATCAGATTGCATCGTTTGTGTGTGATGGTCCACATGATTAATGTGCAACTCCCCACACACTACGTAGGGCACGCATGAGAGTAAATAGAGAAGGCCAGCAAGTTGAACCAAGAAACAAGCCCACAAAGCCATCTATGGAAGTGAGTAGAAAGAGATAAAGAGATGAGAAACACAATTGGAAACATAAAATTTAGGGTTTTTGAGTGAGTTTTTGTAACTGGTGACATAAAATCAAACATTTATTGCATTGCCATCAGCTTGGATTTGATGAATGGGACAGCTATGAACTTAATAAATTTTTTTAATGTCTAATAAATAGCTAAAATAAATAAATAGGGACTAGGAAGTGGGAGTTTAATTTTAAGTGGAAAATTATTTATTTTATTGTATAAAAAAATGAAAAAGGAGTTATTTAGTATTTACAACACTTCATGCTTAATAAATAAATGATATAATTAACTCTAAAAGAAGACCATAATGATGGGCAAAAAGTAGACTTACATGTAAATGAAGAGAAAATGAAAACCCACAAAAAATAGATCAACAAGTCTAAGAGGCAATACATCAAACATCATGAAAGCTATGAAATAGAAGTGCATTTATTAGAAATAAAAATAATACCTCTTTGAGCTCTTCAAACTCAATTTCTCATCAAGAAAAGTGCTTCTTCCATACTATAAAGTTAGAAAAAAAAAAAAGAATGGGGACGTCTGCTCTCTGAATTTGATGAAGACGATGAAAATAGGTGGAAGAAGCTTCAAAAAAAGCTCTTTGATTTTGAATACTAAAGCAAAGAATCAAGAGAACTCTGGTTTCTCCTCTCTCCTTGTATTTCTCTCCCCTCTTTAGTGGTCACCCATGATTGTTATAAAGAAAAAGAAACCCAAGCTAAAGACACCTTTCGTCCCCTTGTTTTCAAATGGGGAATGCCTTTAGGGATGGACCACAACATCCCATTCACACCAATCTCCCTATTTGGGTTGGACCAATGAGCGATGAAAACCAAGATTTTTGTTGGTTTATAATACTTATTTCTTGGTGAAGTTCAAGCTTTTCTCTGCAAATAGCTCTTGTCATTTTGGGAAATCTTCTCCATGTGAATTTTCAGGTGGCTCATTTGGGTTTTACTAACATTAATTATTATAAATTCTTATTTAAAAATGAGTATTATAATAAGTCAATATAAATATATTTTTAAAATTTTTAAATATCCTTTGCCTTAATCTATCATTATGTTTTCGTATTAATTTTAGGATTTAGGTCATTAGAGTTTATTTTGAAATTACTTGTAGAGGGGTCATACTTCCTCTTTTCTTTCTTTCCTTTAAAATGGAATGAATGAAAAGTGTAAAAAGGGTAGAAAGGTGGAGAAAAGGAAAAGAAACAATAAAATTATGTTAAGATTTTCGTAGAAGAAAGAAAATAAGGATATTTTTGTAATTACGTATGCTTGCTTTAATTTTAAAAAGTAAAAGCAATTGTGGGATCTAACTTTTATTTTTAAAAGTAAAATAAAATAAAATTGTGGGATCTAGAAGGAAAAGATAATAAATAAGATTAAAATTTGCATAATAGTAAGAGGGTAGAAGAAATAAAATAAGGATATTTTTATAATTTTATATGCCTATTTTTACTTTAAAAAGTAAAAGCTTATGGCCTTTAGAAGGGAAAGATAATAAAATGAAATTAAGATTTGCGTATTAAGGTAATTTTTATAATTTTATATGCCTACTTTTATTTTAAAAAGTAAATACTTATGTGATTCAGAAGGGAAAGACAATAAAATGAAATTAAGATTTGGGTAAGAGGGTAAAAGAAAGAAAATCAGGGTTTTTTTTTTTTATAATTTTATGTGTCTACTTTTATTTTAAAAAGTAAATACTTATGGGATTTAGAAGGGAAAGACAATAAAATGAAATTAAGACTTGTGTAAGAGAGTAGAAAAAGAAAATGAGTATATATATATATATATATATATATATATATTTAATTTCGCATGCCTATTTTTATTTTAAAAAGTAAAAACTCATGGGATTTAGAAGGAAAATCCTATAAATTCAATAAAATCCATAAACTCCTAAAAATTTACACAATTATAAATTGATAATTTAAGTAATAAAGCGTATATATTGATAACTTGGGTAATGAAGTTAATATGATTTATATATAACTCTTATTATGATGATGCAACATATTTAGTTAATGAAATTGTGGCATCCTTCATTAAGGTTTTAACCAAACAACATGACCCTCCTTATGGTAGACAATTGATGCTTTGCTTGTGTAAATCTGGTTGCCATCCTTGTTTTACCCTTTTTATACCCTTATTCTACATTCATTTTAAATTAATTTTAATCTCAATTGACTTAAATTAAGCTATAAAATAATTCTAATTTAAATTAAATTTTAATTTTACTTTCTCATAAGAGAAACTCAAAACTCTTGCTAAGAAGAGATAAAAGGGAAAAGCATATCATGAGATATGAATGTATGGATTGAACAAACTCCAAGGTAAAGCAAAGATAGAGAATTGTCTCCACTTTGATCGGGGTATTGTTGCATGCAACATACATGCCAAGGATTCTTATTGATTTTGGCTCAAAAACTTCCCCAAAATGTTACTTTTCTTTTCTCTTAAACCTCCTCAAGAGATTTTTTTTCCCTTGAATTTGCATGTTAACCAATGGAGATATCCAAAAGTTAGACCTACCCATGAGGAAAAAAAATATTAATACTATTAATTTCTTCTTCTTCTTCTTCTTCTTCTTTTTTTTTTTGTAAAATCATTTTTACTATTAATATTATATAAATCCATAATAATATGTGTTGATGCCCAATTTCGCATGTTGCGTGTTCTAATATGACATGTTAATTACCATATGACTCTCCATTTGCATAATTCCATTTGTGTTACCATGTGTGTCAGGTTGGTAAGTATGTTTGGCTTAGGTGTTGGCCCCACGTTAGTTGATGCCTAAACTTATTCCTATATGATCTAATTAATTCGATAAGGCATTCGCATTCTGTTAACAAAAAGTAAAAAAATTTGAATTTATTCCCTCTTTAGTGGATAGAAGGGCAAAGAATATTAGAGTTCCCTTTAAGTTAAGAATTGATTTTTATAACCACTTGCTAATATATTTTTCTATCCAATCTTTCTTACGTGTGATCGAACATTGTGGAGTTATATGCGTAGAGGTTATTTAAACCATTCATTCTTTTAACAATTGATCAATTCATTCATGTTAAAGGTGTGATCCACAACAAAAGCTTAAATATGAGTTTTTATATGCTATAGGTGTTGTTAGAGTTTTGATGTGATAACCATGTTCTTAGCAAAGTACGAAGAAGTTTGCACTCTTTATCAAAATTAGTCATTTTCCACCAAAACAAGTTTATTTTCTATTTTTAGTTTTATATTAATATTTTTCTTAATTTATATTTTATCTAGAAAGAAAGAAATTCTAAGGATTCGTTTGACAACTATTTTTTAGAACACTTTTCTGTTTTCCAAAATATAAAAACAAAAATACATGTTTGGTAATTAGAAAACTGCTTTCTGTTTTATGTTCTTGAAAACAAAAAACAAAATGTTTCGGATAATATATTTTAATTGTTTTCAATTACTTTCACTTGTTTTATGAGAGTTGTTTAAAAAAATAAGTATATAAACATATAAAATGGTTAAAAATAAAGCATTAGACATAATTTTTTTTAAAAAAATATTAAAAGCAGATTAAAAACATTTTAAGTTTTCAAACAGACTTTTATTTTACAAAATATCATAGAATAATTTTCAAATTTTGTTTTTTAAAACTGTTTTTAAAAATAATTATCAAATAGAACTTTTTTTTTTTTTTTCATGGTTGTAGTCCTTCTTATATATTTATATGTGATTCCAATTGATTTCTCTACTTCTTTTGTTTCCTATAACTACCACATTTTTTGTAAACCAAGATTGAATAATTTAAATTTTCATTATGCAATAATATTAATTTGACCCAATACTTTATTAGTATTGATTTTTATCATTTTGTTACACAATTAATTATTTATAAGAATGGACATGTTTTTTTTTTTTAAAACAAAAATCTTATTCTCAACCATCAAATTTCATACTATAAAATAGCAAATTTCCTTATTAAAATTCTTAGAAAATTCATTTATTTCTAATATTTGAATTTCATTAGGTAACAACAAATATATACAAGAGTTCATTCCAAGTATCAAGAATATCAGTAAGACACCAATGGCTACAATCACTTTGCTTGCTACCACTATATATTGATGGATGACCATCTTTCCTTAACTGTGATAATGAAGTTATATCGAGCAACATCACGGGCTTTGATATTTTACTTAGAACTTCCTTGACTACACCTACTTCTGGTGGCAAACCCGTTGGATATCTTGAACCTTTTATTGGTTTAGTTTCTCCATTGCATGTTACTGATTTCTTTTTCCATTTTTCACCATTGCTCAGTCTCATCTAAAATATGAAGAAAAACATAATGCACATTTAAAAAAAAAATCAAGTAATATAAATGTTAGTCAAATACAATAAATAGGAAAATACTAAAGTATCAAAGTGCTACTATGTCAAACTTCCAATATGAGCCATATGCATTGATATGTGTAGTCAAATCTAGATAATTGAATAACGGTACAAAGAATTAGACTAGGGTTTAAAAGAAATTATTTGGTTATAAACAAGTACAAACCTAGAAAAAGGTACAAATAAATAAATCCGTTTTTATCATGTGATGATTTTTGCTTGGTTGTAACTTTTCTATATGATACCAAAAAATAACATTTCAATACATTAGAATGATGCCAATGAATAATATGTAGAAAACAACTTTTCTTTTTTGTTTGTTTGTTAGGTTTAGTATCTTACGGTTTTGAGTCCCCTATGTGAAGCCACCAGTGCCATGTATTGAAGATAAGTATGCCAATACCTTTCCATGACTTACCATCTTCAATGGAGTTGATCTTTAGAACCCTCCCTATTTTTTATTCATTTACTAAATCAACTAGAAATACCTTGTGACATAATATTATTGAAATTTCATAGTCCTGCAAAAATAATTCCATACTTTAGAATTAATGTGAATAATAATTTTGATATTGAAATAAAAGAAGTTAAAAAATTAGAAATTATTTAAAATTTATATGTTTGGGATAAAGAAAATATTTTTGGAACTCACTGGCCATGCAATACTATAGAGGTCTCCCTTAATGCTTGTGTCGAAGTGTGTTTGGGGGATTGCAGCATGAACCATGCAAGTAAGTGATTGCCATTGATTTTCACTTAAAGAATCCCTTACAAACATTATTTTCTTTCCCTTAAACCTCTTCAAAAAATCCTCTCCATTGAATCTGCAAGACATGTAAAGTAATAAGGTTGATGAGGGGTCTAGGTTAGTATTATAAAAAGAATATATACTTTTAACTTTTAGTTCAAAATAAAAATGAATTAATCAATAAATCAAAAGGTATAAAATTTGATAAATTCATAGTTAAATACATTTGATATGTTAAATTGATACATTTAAGGCTCGTTTGGGATTTAACTTTTGGTTTTAATGGTAAAAGAAGTAGAAAAAGGATAATTTTGAAGTGTACGTGATTGATTTTATGTTTGGATATTGTATTTTGAATATTTTTTTATAAAAAATAACTATAATTTTGATTTTTTAAAATGTTAATTAAATAAAAAAGTGAAGTTAAATACGCATCCTTTCCATCCTCCCACACCAATTTTATTTTTTATCTTTAAAATAAAAGTAATTGTATTAATATTTTTATGAAGATAGAAATTTTGATTGACTTAAAAAAGGAAAATATGAAAAAAAAAAGAGAGTAAAATTTGCATTAAAAAAAAAGATGTTTAAAATATGCCAAAATTGGAGATAAAATGAAAATATATATGAAATATAATGTGACATAGAAAATATATATAAAAATAATATAATATAATAATAAAATTTCTAATAAAAAAAACCTTGAGTTATAAAACATCTTCCAAACTAAATAAAATGATTTTTTCTAAACTTAATTTCTAATAATTCATAGTTTGATAGGTGGTGGAATCTGATACTTTCCGATTCAAGATAATGAACTAAATTTTATTTTACTTCATATGATTTTAATTATCAATTAAGGGTGAGAGGTTTTTTAAGCTACGATGTTAAATTTGCTTTAACTTGATCAAGTTTAACCTTAAATATGTTTTTTGAAACTCGAAAATGATTCCATTCTAACAATGTACCACCTTCCTCTATATAAATATTGGACATAATGACATTTTTTAAATCTACATTACCTTGGTAAATGACAATCATTTGGCTTCCATTTATACTTAAGGTACTCCTTATCGGGTCTACCATTCTTCAAGCAATTGGAACCATTTCTAATGAACGGACATTTTGATGCATCATAAAACGGGTATGAATCATTGTAGACCCAACTTCCCAAGAACCAATTGCAGCCATTGGATCGCATTATTTGTGTGTGATGGTCCACATGATTAATGTGCTCCACCCCACAAAATATATATGGCACATATGAGAGTACATGGAGACAAGCAAGTTGAACCAAGAAACTAGTCCACAAGGCCATCCAAAGAAGTAGAATAGAAAGGTAAGAAACAATAGAATGCATAAATTTAATTTAGGGTTTTTGAATTGAGTTTTTATAGTTGGTAGCGCAAAATCACATGCCAATTACATTATAGTCTATTTATTTCCTTTCATATTTGATAAGTAGATGATATAATTGACTTTAAAAGATAACCGTAATAATGGACCAAAAGTAAAACTTACATGAAAATACATATTTGAAAGTGAAAACCTACAAAAAAAAGTTATGAAAGTCTACCATTGAAACTGATAAAATATAAGTGAATTTCATATTTACACAAAAATACTTTAATTAAAAGAAAAGAAGTATAATAAATTAGAAGTATAACCCCTTTGTTCGAAATAAGAAATTTAGAGTACTTTTTCAAATTTTTGTGAAAAACTTAACTAATATAATTTTAGAGAAAATGCAAATGGTGGTACCTTTCTGAGTTTTTTAAATTTCATTTCTCATACCATCAAGTTAGAAACTCAAATATTGATTTCTGCATGTGCTGAATTTGAAAATGATCATGATGATGAAACTTTAAGGTAGAAGATTCAAAGCTCTTAGAATTTGAATAGCAAAGTGAAGTCTAAAGAAAAATCAGCTTCTTGTTCTATTTCTCCCTCTTGGTAGATTGCTATAAGAAAAAAACAAAAAAAAAAAAGGATGAAACCCAAGGTAAAGAGACCTTTTGTCCTCTTGTTTTTGAACGGGGGAATACTTTATGGGATAGACCTCAAGCTCCCATCCATATGAATTTCCCTCTATTGGTTGGATAGGGAGGAAAAAACAAGATTTTTTTTTTTTTTTCTGTTTTTTTAGCTCTTCTTAATTAGAGTTTATATTGTAATATCAATTCTCAACAAATTTCAAGTTTATCCTTGAGAATAGTTCTTGTCATTTTGGGAAACTCTCCTCCATGTGCATTTTTAGGTGGATTATGATTTGGTTTTTGTTAAAGTTAATTTATGACGAACTTTTCTTATTTATAAAGGGAGTTTCATAAAATTTAATGTTTAATGATTTAAGATGATTTTAAAAATTATTTAGAAAATCAATTTAATAATTTAATGATTTGATTTAAATTATTAAACACATAAAGTATGTTTAATAAAATATCTTAATATTTTGATTTAAAATTAAAAATGATTTAACATACTAAGTCAAAATAAATAATATTTGTTCAAAAAATTCCAAATATCATCGGCCTTGGTTTCTATCACGGTTTTCAAATTAATTTTAGGATATTAGGTATTAGAGTTTGTATTGACCTGATATAAAATACTCATTTTATTTCATTCTTTTAAATTCAATTTGAATTATACTACTACAAAAATAGTTTATGGTGTCACTATTTACGGTGTCACTTTTAAAATAATGACACCATAGGGTTTATGATTAATAAAGGTGACACATCATATAAAAAATCTTCAATTGAGGTAGTTAGATGATATTAATTTTATATTTATAGTGTCATTTTTTTGGAAGTGACATCATATAAAATAAATTTTTTTTAAGTATTATAACTTAATGAGCCCACTTTTAGAATTAATAATGATGGATACTATATAAAAATCCCATTGTTTCCATATCTCACCCACAATCCAAAAAATCTCAATATATAAATCCTATATATAAAATCATGATCTTCTTCAACCTTTTCTCTCACCCATCCATAGTCAACACGCTCAAAACCGACATTCTTCACTTTGTGGACTCCCAGGTAACCCAAAATCTCTTGAATCTATCATTTTTTTTTATAGAATTTAACACGGAAATTAACATGCAATTATCCAGATCATTATGATTCAAACTCGTCTCTGATAATAAAATAATAAAATAAACATTAATTAACAAATAGATCACATACCGTTTGAAGAAGACGCAGCCATGAGAGATTTCCCTTCATCTTATAGATCTTAAATCCTTGATTCTTCTTCTCCTTATCAAACCTTAATACACAGAGTTATTTTTCTGTAATTGATGGAAAAGCACACACCGCACATGAAGGGGTTTCTGTATATGTATTTTATTGATAGGAGAAGAGGGCCAAGAATACACGTTCAAAAACCGTTCTGAATGTGTCAATCGAAATAACTGTTAATTATCTTAAATAATAATATTAAAATTATTATAATTTACCCAGTCCATCAATGGTAAATATCTATAACAGTTTAAAGATAGTGGATATTATTTAATTGGCTAAATAATAGGTTAGTGGGCCACCCACTTAATTTAATGTGGAAATAACATTCTCCCACTTGGCCCACTAAACCGATTATGAAAACTATAATATATTTAGTTTATATATAAAATATATATTGGAAAATAAATTTGACACGTGATCACGATTACAATAAACTTAGCCAATACATCCAAAATCATTTGCCATAATACTGAATCAATTTAGATCATAAATGCGAGTCATGGCGGTCACATGACCATAATGTCATGTTTCCTTCCATGCACCACACATCAATAACCCTTACTAACCTAGTCCTTAATGCCAAATAGCCCCTGTAATTTGTCTTGTCAGGACAATTCTTGTTTATCAAACAATAAAATGTGCACCCATAATTGAAAACAAGAATAAGCAGAAACAATTTTAATGCGCAAATTGTCAATTACATAACCACCATTCATTATCATACACATTATGGATTACTCAAAAGACCCATCCTCATAACATGTTCCAAATATGCCTTTGGAGATAATCCTTTAGTTAATGGATCAGCAACCATAAGTGTGGTCCTAATATTTTCAATTGACACTTGTTGTTTCTGGACTCTTTCTTTAACAACTAAATACTTTAAATCCATGTGTTTCGATCCACTAGAAAATTTGCCATTCTTAGAGAAGAAAACAGCTGCGGTGTTATCACAATATATTCTCAAAGGTTTAGCAATAGAGTCGACAACACCAAGCCCTGAGATAAAATTCCACAACCATAAAGCATGACTTGAAGCTTCAAAACAAGCAACAAACTCGGCCTCCATCGTGGATGAAGCAGTAATTGATTGTTTTTCACTCTTCCACGAGATTGGCATAAAGACAAATCCTGAAGTTGACTTTAAGCTATCGAGACAACCACCATAATCAGAATCCGAGTAACCGACAACCTCTAATTGTTCTGATCTTTTATATGTGAGCATATAATCCTTTGTCCCTTGTAAGTACCTCATCACCTTCTTTGCAGCTTTCCAGTGTTCGAATCCTGGATCACTTTGGTATCTTCCTAACATGCCTACAGCAAAGCTGATATCCGGTCTTGTACATGTTTGAGCGTACATCAAACTCCCCACAACTGATGCATAAGGAATTTTCTTCATTGCTTTCTTTCAATGTTATTCCTTGGGCACTGCATTTTACTTAATTTGTCACCTTTCAATATAGGTGCAATACCCGAAGAACATGACTGCATATTAAATCTCTCTAAAACCCGATCAATATATCCTTTCTGAGATAAACCTAGCACTCCTCGAGATCGATCCCTAAAGATCTCAATGCCAATAACATAGTTTGCCTCACCCATATCAACCATATGAAAGTTTTTAGAGAGATATTCCTTGGTTTCACGTAATAAACCAAGATCACTGCTGGCAAGCAAAATATCATCCACATACAGTATCAGAAATATAAACTTGCTCCCACTAATTTTTGAGATATATACACTGATCAACAATGTTCTCTTTAAATCCGAAAGATGTAATGGTATTATTGAACTTAATATACCATTGTCTGGAAGCTTGTTTAAGACCGTAAATGGATTTCTTTAATTTGCAAACTAGGTGTTCATTTCCTTTCTTTGCGAACCCTTCAGGTTGTTCCATATAGATATCTTCATCCAAATTCCCATTTAAGAATGCAGTTTTCACATCCATTTGATGTAACTCTAAATCAAAATGAGCTACAAGTGCCATGATGATTCTAAGCGAATCTTTCTTGGAAACTGGAGAGAAGGTATCTTTGTAATCGATACCTTCCTTTTGAGTGAAACCTTTGGCCACAAGTCTGGCCTTAAATCGTTCGATATTGCCTTTAGCGTCACGCTTTGTCTTAAAGACCCATTTACAGCCGACGGGTTTACAATTATTAGGCAATTCGATGAGATCCCAGACACCATTATGGGCCATAGATTTCAACTCTTCATTCATAGCTTCCATCCATTTACTAGAATCATCACTTTCCATGGCTTGTGAAAACGAAACCGGATCCTTCCTTATCCCAATATCAAAATCAGATTCCTATAGATACACCACATAATCATCTGTAATGGCAGGTCTCCTTTCTCTTTGAGATCTCCTCAAAGGTGCCGGTTGTGGTGGCTCTACAGCATTTTCAATGGCAATATTTTCTAGTGGTAATGAACCATCTCTATTATTTTGCTCATTATCCTCAACTTGTTGAACAGGTTGAGGAACAATAATTTCTTGAGGTAAAAAAGGTGGTGGGATATCCACTCTTATCTCCTCAATATCTACTTTTCTTGGTTCATTACTCCCACTGATTTCGCCATTCTCTAAGAATCTGGCATTACCGGTTTCAACTATTCTCACACTATGGTTAGGACAATAAAATCTGTACCCTTTCGATTTATCCGGATAGCCAATGAAATATCCAGATACCGTTCTTGAATCAAGCTTTTTCTCATGTGGGTTATAGATTCTTGCCTCCGCTGGACAACCCCATATATGTATATGTCTCAAGCTAGGTTTCCTACCAGTCCATAACTCGAAAGGAGTTTTTGGAACTGCCTTACTAGGAACTCTGTTCAAGATATACATTGCGGTTTTTAAGGCTTCACCCCACAATGAAATAGGTACAGAAGAGTAACTCATCATACTCCTAACCATTTCCATTAATGTGCGATTACGCCTTTCAGCAACACCATTCTGTTGTGGCGTACCAGGCATTGTGTACTGAGCACGAATGCCATGCTTTTCAAGGAATTTGGCAAAAGGACCAGGATTTTGTCCTGATTCATCATATCTGCCATAATATTCACCGCCTTGATCTGATCTCACAATTTTAATCTTTTTATCTAATTGTCTCTCGACCTCTGTTATGAACATCTCAAAGATGTCAATGGCTTGAGACTTTTCATGCATTAGATAAACATAACCATAACGAGATAGATCATCTATAAAGGTGATAAAATATTTCTCTCCTGTGAAACATGGAATAGAGAGTGGTCCACAAATATCTGTATGAATTATCTCAAGGAGCTCATTACTTCTTGTGGCACCTTTCTTTGTATGTTTAGTTTGCTTTCCCTTTATGCAATTCACGCATACATGAAAATCAGTGAAGTCAAGATTTTGTAAAATTCCTTCCTTCACTAATCTTTCAATTCTTTCCCTAGAGATGTGCCCTAGTCTTCTGTGCCACAAGATTGAAGAATTTTCATTAATTAAGCCACGTTTTGAACCAACATTTGAATGCAGGGTTATTAAAGCTTGTGCAAATTCATGATTCAAGGAAATTTTATATAAACCATCACATAAAATACCAGAACCAATTGTAACAGAATTCAACATCAAACTTAATTGTCCAGAACTGAATAAAACAGAATATCCAGTAGCATCTAATTTAGACAAGGAAACTAAATTCCTAGAGATAGAAGGTACATAAAAAGTGTTTAAAAGATCCATCCGATGACCCGTCTCTAATAGTAAGCGATAGGTTCCAACAGCTACCACTTCAACCTTGAGACGGTTTCCCATATAGAGGAACTTTTCACTTTCCTTTGGTTTCCTGGTTGTAAGGAATCCCTGCATTAAATTAGTCACATGAGTTGTGGCTCCAGAATCAATCCACCAAGTATTTGAAGGAACTTCAGCAAGATTAGATTCATAACATACAAAAGAAAGATTTATACCTCTCTTTTCGAACCAAGCCTTGCGCTTGATACAGTCCTTCTTCACATGCCCTTTCTTGCCACAAAAGTAGCAACTTACAGTGAATTTTCCATCATGATTCTGGCTACCTTCCCCAGGTCCGCTTTTCTTAGGTGGAAAGTTCCTTCCCTTTTTGAATTTTCCTTTCTTCTTCGTGACTCCATGAGTTACAGCAAGAGCAAGATTATGTCCTTCTTGTCTTAATCTCACTTCCTCTTGTATACATTTACTGGTGAGCTCATTCAAGTTCCACTGATCACTGTTGGTATTATAGTGGATTTTGAATGGAGCAAACTGTGATGGAAGTGAGTTAAGGACAAACTGTACCAAGAAGGACTCATCCATACCCATACCTAGTGCCTTAAGCTTTGCAGTCTTTTCAGTCATGTTTAAAATATGTTGCTGAATACCTTTCTGACCATCATATTTCATGGTGGTCAATTCAGCCATCAATGTGCCTGCAAGGGACTTATCAGCGCGTTTGAAGCGCTCCTCAACAGATTTCAGAAATTCCGAGGCAAACTCGGTTTGAGGGAGAGAGGTCTTGATATTATTGGCAATAGTCATTCTCATAAACATCAGACTGAGTCTGTTTGATTTTGACCAGGCTTTTGATTGTTCCACCTGCTCCGGAGTACTGTCATCCGTAGCTTCAGGAGGTTTATCAGATATTAAAGCCAAGTCAAGATCCAATATACCCAGTGAGAATTGACCCCTTTCATACCATTCAGAAAAGTTTGACCCATCAAAAATAGTCATTCCAGATGCAAGAGAGTGTAATGAAGTGGGAACTGTACAAAATATAACAATGCTCACAATAAGCTTCAAGTATAAAATAAAAAACAATGAACTATTGATATCATTAAAATTCTCCTTTGGGTAAATTTTAACATATCCAGTGTTCACTTGGAGGAAGCTTAAAACACTTTACTATTTTGTGTCATTTATATGTTACCTTTGGGTATCCATTTTACTTTTCTAAGCAACACAAAATAAAAACATTAATTAATAATTAGCAGAAATTGACTCTCCTTTGGGTTAGTCTCATTCTCCTAATTATAAAGAAAATTATTAAGAATTTTACAAGTCTCCCTTTATTCTTTTATGCAATTCAATAAATACAAGGCTCACTAATTTAGGTTACTTTGGCAACTATCCAAATTAGTTAACCTTATATTTATAAATTGTCATTTGAATAAAATATTCACAAGATGAAATTAATTCTTTTATTTGAGTTAAAAAAACAAGGAAATAGTATCCATAATAATCAACAGATTCAATAATCAATCATAATATAGTATCTTTAATAATCAACAGATTCATTAATCAATCATAATAAAATTAAAGAAATCTGCATTCATTGAATATACTAAAGCTAATACTTGCATTCCTCATATATAATAATAATAATTTCACAAATGTTCAGATTCAAATCATAAAATAAATCAATTAATATCTTTGAATTAGTGCCTGAAATAGCACTTTTGGAGAGCCTGAAAAGTGGTGCCTGAACCACACCTCAAACGGCACTGCAAACGGCAACAGCGCCTGCAAATAGCGCCTCTAATGGCGCCTGCAACCAGGAGATGGCGCCTGAAAACGGCGCCTTCATTGGCACCGGCAATGGTGCCTGCAACCAGCGCCTTCAATGGCGCCGACAATGGCGCCTTCAACGGTGCCTGCAACCAGGAGATGGCGCCTGAAAACGGTGCCTTCAATGGCACTGGCAATGGTGCCTGCAACCAGCGCCTTCAATGGCGCCGGATCCACTAGAGCACTGATTTGGCCATAAGTAGGAAGTCCCAATCCTGATGGCGATGATTGAAAAATAGCCTGCAACCAGTGCCTTCAATGGCGCCGGCAATGGCGCCTTCAACGGCGCCTGAAATCAGCGCGATGGCGCCGGAAATCGCGCCTGAACTGGCGCGTGAAACCTGGAGAAACTGCGGTGCCGACAATGGCACTTGAACGATCCTCTATTGTGTGCTGACCCAATAGCACGTACAATAAAATTTTCAATATTCCCTTAGGCGCATGGAATCACTACTCTTCTTTATTTTATTTTTCCTAATAGGAGCTGTTACGCAATGGGTTATATAAGCAATCCACATGTCTAGAAATGGTCAATCACTCTCAAATATAGTTCCTGTCTCCTTAGAACTCAAGGATACAGAGGAACGCAATGGATCTTTTGATTATTTTATTATTATTTTATTTTATTTTAGTAATTTTAGTGAGACGAATTAATGGAAGATAAATCTAAAAAAAAAAAAAAATCTAATCTTTTATAAATTGATCTGAATATTTAAATTCAAAACCAAGCTCTGATATCAATTGATAGAATTTAACACGGAAATTAACATGCAATTATCCAGATCATTATGATTCAAACTCGTCTCTGATAATAAAATAATAAAATAAACATTAATTAACAAATAGATCACATACCGTTTGAAGAAGACGCAGCCATGAGAGATTTCCCTTCAGCTTATAGATCTTAAATCCTTGATTCTTCTTCTCCTTATCAAACCTTAATACACAAAGTTATTTTTCTGTAATTGATGGAAAAGCACACACCGCACATGAAGGGGTTTCTGTATATGTATTTTATTGATAGGAGAAGAGGGCCAAGAATACACATTCAAAAACCGTTCTGAACGTGTCAATCGAAATAACTGTTAATTATCTTAAATAATAATATTAAAATTATTATAATTTACCCAGTCCATCAATGGTAAATATCTATAACAGTTTAAAGATAGTGGATATTATTTAATTGGCTAAATAATAGGTTAGTGGGCCACCCACTTAATTTAATGTGGAAATAACATTCTCCCACTTGGCCCACTAAACCGATTATGAAAACTATAATATATTTAGTTTATATATAAAATATATACTGGAAAATAAATTTGACACGTGATCACGATTACAATAAACTTAGCCAATACATCCAAAATCATTTGCCATAATACTGAATCAATTTAGATCATAAATGCGAGTCATGGCGGTCACATGACCATAATGTCATGTTTCCTTCCATGCACCACACATCAATAACCCTTACTAACCTAGTCCTTAATGCCAAATAGCCCCTGTAATTTGTCTTGTCAGGACAATTCTTGTTTATCAAACAATAAAATGTGCACCCATAATTGAAAACAAGAATAAGCAGAAACAATTTTAATGCGCAAATTGTCAATTAGTGGGCCACCCACTTAATTTAATGTGGAAATAACATTTTTTTCTTTTATTAATGTCATTATATTAATTGTTTCAACTTATTAATGCCATTATATTAATTGTTTCAACATCTTTGTATTATGGTTTTTGTGAATTGTGTTTTCTTGAGTTGTAGGGAAGAAAAATTTAGGTTTAATCTTCTAGCATGGAAGAAAAAACTATAGATTAATTGATTTTTTTAATCTAAACCAAACACATGATCAAGTCCTTAAAAAAAAGTGAAAAACAGGAAAAAAATGAATGATTTTTAATATGTATTTGTGTGAGAATGACAGGTACAGAATTTTTTTAAGATATACTATCACATAATCTTCATCATTTCTAAAAAACGAGAGAGGAAAAAAAAAAGAATGATTTTTTTGTTTGTATCTAAGTGAGAATGAGATATAGAATTTCGTTGAGAGTATCCAACCCCAAAAGGACCAATCCGGGAAGGCATGTATGGTATTGACGGGAGATGATAAGATGAAAATCATAACCATAGTCATATTCTCTCTGTGTCTTTCTATCCTCTTCAATTAATTCATGGGCATAAATATTTTATTTAGTTTTTATATTTAGTTTATTTATAGTTTATTTAGTTTCTAAAATCCAATTAGTTAGATATTTTATTTGATTTTGTTTTTATATTTAAGTATTTGAGTTTTGGAAAGTTTTTATATTTTGTTAATAGAAATAGAAATTTTTATATTTTTTATTATTAGGAATTTCTATTTTGTTAAATTGTAAGTATCTATCTCAATAAGAGATTATTAATATTTAAATGAAAGTGATGAAAGAGAGTAAATATTTTAATGTTCAATTATATTTTAATGTTTTTTTTTTTTTACATAAGGGTTTATTTATGTTTTCAATTTTGAAGTTCTCTTTCCAAGTCTAGCAACAAAAGTAGTGTCCAACCTTAAAATGGGCATGTGTGGTATTGACGGGAGATGATAAGATAGAAATCATAACCATAGCCATGTTCTCTCTGTGTCTTTCTATCATCTTCAATTAATTCATGGGCATAGATATTTTATTTAGTTTTTATATTTAGTTTATTTATAGTTTATTTAGTTTCTAAAATCCAATTAGCTAGATATTTTATTTGATTTTATTTTTATATTTAAGTAGTTGAGTTTTGGAAAGTTTTTATATTTTGTTAATAGAAATAGAAATTTTATATTTTTTATTATTAGGAATTTCTATTTTGTTAAATTGTAAGTATCTATCTCAATAAGAGATTATTAATATTCAAATGAAAGTGATGAAAGAAAGTAAATATTTTAATGCTCAATTATATTTTAATGTTATTTTTTTTTACATAAGGGTTTATTTATGTTTTCAATTTTGAAGTTCCCTTTCCAAGTCCAGCAACAAAAGTAGTGTCCAACCTTAAAATGGGCATGTGTGGTATTGACGGGAAATGATAAGATGGAAATCATAACCATAGTCATGTTCTCTCTGTGTCTTTCTATCCTCTTCAATTAATTCCTGGGCATAGATATTTTATTTAGTTTTTATATTTAGTTTATTTATAGTTTATTTAGTTTCTAAAATCCAATTAACTAGATATTTTATTTGATTTTGTTTTTATATTTAAGTAGTTGAGTTTTGGAAAGTTTTTATATTTTGTTAATAGAAATAGATATGAGGACTTAAAGGGTTTATATTTAGGCAGTGCTTGAGCCAAGGAAAATGATAGTCCACTATCTTGACCTTATGCATCACAAACTATGTGAGGACTTAAAGGATATCGTAAACATGTAAGTTCTTCCTATTATTTTTCATAGTATTATTTTTAAATAAAAAAAAATACATTCACCTCAAACACATTTTTTTTATTATTTATATATATTAAAACATATAACATTTACCTATTTTAAAAATGTACCCATTGAACTTATTTATATGGGTGATATCCAAAAATTTTTCTTTACACATTAGCTTATGCATTTGCACCATTTATATATGTGAGTACTAATGTTATTTTATAATTGATCGATTAGTGTCCAAGACAAGAAGGAGGGTTCGAATGTGGTTACTTTGTTATGAGATTCATTAAAAAGATAATTTTTGATCCTACAATTATTGGTTCAAAGGTATTACTTATTTAATGAATTCTACATAGTTTTAGGCTTCCAAATGTTATGCATTTTAATGTTATTTTCTTATTTGATTTCAGTTTGGTAATAAAAAAAAACATATTCTCAAGTAGAATTCGATGAAATTAGAGGAGAATGGGCTACTTTTGTGCTACAATTAATCATGAATCATGTTGATGCATCATGATCACCATGCATGGTGAGTCCCTTAGCTACTACATGAATTTTTCCATAGGTATTGTATAGTAATGCTTACTCTTTGAATAATGTTTCTATTTGAAAAAAAAAAATTAATTCTTAGATTTGTTCATTTATGATAACATAGATCCATGTTTATTTTCTTCAATAAAAATCTCTAAAACTCATTAAATTTTGAAATGCAGGAGGTATACACTCTTGGGATGGTGAAATGGAGAATAAAAAGAAAGAAGAAGACAACAAGATTTTGGGTTTTTAAATGCAACTCTTATGTCATACGTTGTAGGACATAAACGTTACTTTAATTGCAACTGAGAAATTTAGATTTTTAGATGGGACTTCTATGTCATTTTATGGTTAGCCGGTTTTATGATTATGAAATGGAGGTATACATGAATCTTGGGATCTTTAACATTTCTAAATCATGTTTTGGTATGTATTCACTCTTCTTTTTTAGTTTTGATGGGTTTGATATGTTGGACGTACTATCCTTTTGTGAACATTTGATATACAAATATTATTAGATGATCAATGTATTATGAGTTATTCCAGAAACATTACAAAAAAATGAGTTAAATATAATATGATTGTTATATTTATGGACAAAATATAAACAGGTTAATCTTCTTAATTCATAAGCATTACAAAAATCAACAACTAAAACCAATCATATATTCCACAATAATTTACAATGATGTGATACCATAACTCAAAGGTGATGCATTTAATGTGACATCATAACTCAAAGATGATGTATTTAATGTGGCACCCTATCATCACTAGAAATATATGGTGTCACTTCTGAATGGGTCACCATTTATCTACTTTGGTGTCACTTCCAAATACGTCACCAATTGGTACCCTCTATGGTGTTAGTGGAGAAGGTGACGCTATGTTGTAGTGATACCTTATGTTTATGGTGACTCGTTATAAATGTCACCATATACCTTTTTCCTTGTAGTATAAGTTAATCTTAATCCAAATTTGACCTAAATTAAATGATAAGGTAATTTTAATTTAAATTAAATATTAATCTCATTCTTTCAAGGGAATATCTCAAAATTCTTACTCAAGAAGAGACCCATGGAAAAAGATAGCCTGAAATATGAATGTATAGGTTGAACAAATTCAAACGCAAAGTAAAGATAGAGAGTTTTCAGTTGTTGCTAGCAATGAACTTTGAATGGGGCACTATTGCATGTAACATGCATGCCAAGGATTCTCATTGATTTTGACTTGAAGAATCCCCCATAAACATTGTCTTTCCCTTTTTTTCCTCCCTAAACCTCCCCAACAAATATTTTCCGTTGCATCTACAAGTTAACAAATGGAGATATCCAAAAGCATCACCTAGCCACAAAAAAAGAAAAAAAAAAGTTGTAAAAAAAAAAAATATTCAAAGCTCTTGGAATTTGAATAGCAAAGTCAAGTTGTAAAAAAAATTCAGTTTCTTCTTGTATTTCTCCCTCTTCTTTATTAGTAGATTGCCACAAGAGGAAAAAAAAAAAAACCAACCTAAAGAGACCTTGTGTCCTCTTGCCTTTGAATGCTAATTATTTTTAAATGATTGCTTAAAATTTGTATTTTATAAATTTGAGTTCCTATTTTATAGTTTTTTCATATGAGTTTTATGATTTAAAATTAAAAATGATTTATCATATTAAATATTAAAAAAATATATTTAAAAAAAAATCCAAATATTATCAGCCTTAGTTTCCATAATATGTTTCATATTAATTTTAGGATATTAGCTCACTAGAGTTTGTATTGAAATTATATGGTGTGGGTTCATGGCTAATCACTTTTTTTTTCTTTATTGGAATCTACCCTTTTTATACCTTTCTTCTAAATTCAATTTAAATTAATATAAGTTAATCTTAATCCCAATTTGACCAAAATTAAATGATAAGGTAATTTTAATTTAAATGAAATATTAATCTCATTCTTTCAAGAGAATATCTCAAAATTCTTATTCAAGAAGAAACCCATGGAAAAACTTAGCATGAGATATGAATGTATAGGTTGAACAAATTCAAATGCAAAGCAAAGAGTTGTCATTGCTAGCAATGAACTTTGAATGGGGCACTATTGCATGCAACATGCATGCCAAGGATTCCCATTGATTTTGGCTCGAAGAATCCCTCATAAACATTATCTTTCCCTTCTTTTTCCTCCTTAAACCTCCTCAAGATATCTTTTCCATTGAATCTACAAGTTAATAAATGGAGATATCCAAAAGCATGAGCAGCCCACAAAAAATTAAAATTAAAATTTTAAAAAAAGAATCTAAGAGTGAAGAATTGAACAAAAAATAGACATGTTTTAATTTTCATTATCTTAAAAAAAAAAAAAAAAAAAAAAGGAACACTCTCATTCTTAGGTATGGTGGCACTTTATTAAGGAATTCTTATATTCCTTATTCATATGCGTGCATAAAGGCGTCTTTGTAAAAATGTAAGGTTGCACAAGAACTTATGAATTGTTTTTCTGGGTTAGGCTAATTAATTAATTAGAACTTAGGTGGACTAAATTAAATGACTTAAACCTACGATGGACTCAAGTCACTTAAGTTCATAAGAAAGCCTATATAGAACTTTTTAGGGGTTAAGGCTTAAGAAGTTCTTCTATTTTTTAGATTTTGGAAAAGAACCCTAGTCCCCATCCTCTCTAACAAGGATTACCTCATCCCATACTAGGACCCAAGAAAGAGAGCTATCAAGTAGAACACTGTTTGGTTTTTAAGATCTGTGACACATCTCTTTCTGCTAGATTTGATTTAAGAACATCAAGATCACAAATATGGCTTTTTCATCTCTAGATCTACATTTTTAAATACTATTGCTACTATCATGCATAGATCTAGAGAAGTATAAGATAGTATACATGCACCCTAATGGTCCAAAGATGAGAGTGGAGATATCCGGTCATTCTCAACACATTTTTATTAAACATTCAACAAGTAATAACTTAGGATCTATTTGGATACATTTCATGTTTTCTGTTTTTAAAAATAGAAAATAATAGTAAAATTTATATAAATTTCAAGAAATTTTAGGAATTAACATTGAAAATATAATGATTTTTTCAAACTAATTAAAAATAAAATTTACTTTCTTAAATTTTATATAGAACTTTTATTTTTAAAAATAAATTAAAAGAAAAAAGTTTATCCAAATGAAGCCTTAGTTGTAGATTTGGTTGTTTTGAACTCAAACTTCATTTTAAGAGCCATTATTAATGCCACTAATATCATAGGTGGTTGTTTCATGCTTTGTCATTTATTTGTTGCTTTTTGTATTATGATAGGATTATCATCTGTGAAACCGATGGTTAGAATCTATGCGCTCTAAGTAATATCATTTCTAAAAGGATCAATTTGGGACACTTGCCCATCATTAGTATGATTAGTATGCATCCTATAATCCTTCTCATTAATTAGGGCATCTTAATTCATATTCCAATCACGATCAGTAGATCCTTCAAGTGGCTTATTATTAAATCTCATTCGATTTTTACCACAACCATTGACTAGAGTTTCTGAGGACTCATAATGCATGTGTCCACTTTTATGTATCAACATTGAGTCCTATCCAATTCTTTCTCAATCTCCACTAACACATGATATTCAAACTAAAAGTTACATATCCATTTATGACTATGATTCCCAACTATCTTTTCTATTGTGACACATAATGGAACATGTAGCTTACTAGTAGTGCGATCTAAGCTAATAAAAAGTTTTAAAACCTATCACCAGTTAGTTGTACAAGAGTCATGATATATTTGCATTAAATACATGTTTCATTGAAAGATAATACTCTATTGGATCTACCTTCAAAATGTGATACACAAATTTTAATAATTCTTCACATGAAATAGTGTTTGAGACCTTAATGCCTTTACCTTTATGTCATTCAAAATAGAAAGTATATATTTTCATCCCATACCCAATCTCCTTCATGTAAAAACATCATTCCGACTTATCAATTATCGAAACAACAAAATAATCCCAACTATTAATACCAACACACAATAATACAATATTTTTGAGTTATAACAAAGCATTACCATTAGTAAATGGGTATTCATTTTTAAAAAAGTATTCACTATTAAATTCATATCAATTAAGTAGATATTTATTTATTTTTAGTAAATAAAAAATAAAAAGATTATTAATCATCTTTACTATCACAAATATTGTCAATAATACTACAAAATAAAATGTTTCTAGCTATGAAATAATGTCCAATATTTTAACTCTCAATCATTTTTACCAAAGAAAAAAAAACATTTATTTAGTAAAAGAATGATACATTAATTTAAGAATGAATGTCAAGGGTAATTTTTAAATGATTCAACTTCAATAGAGTAAAACTAAAAATAATAATAATAATAACAATATAGAGTTAAGATAGAATTACTACTTATAGACTAAACCTACATCAAGTTGGATCAAAGTTAAAGTTTGGTATACAAATAAAAGGTACTACTTCATCTATTATGTTAAAATATGCCAATAAAAACAAAAACCACCCTAAATTCGATAGTTGAATTTAATTACTTACCATCATTGGACTTTCTCATATGGATAATGCTCCTCACACTTTTTATGTTTCTTTACTGCTTTTGAGTCGTTTATCATGGCTGCAAACCAAATTTATTTATTGTCACAATTCAAATGTTTACTGAGTAATAACAATTGCATATAAGAGTTCATTCCAAGTATCAGGAACACCAGCAAGACACCAATGGCTACAATCACTTATTTGACCACCATTATATATAGATGGATGTCCATCTTTCCTTAGTTGTGATAATATAGTTATATCGAGTAATGATACGACTTTCGACATCTTGCTTAGAACTTCCTTCACCACCCCTACCGCCGGTGGCAAAGCCCCAGGGTATGTTGAACCTTTTATAGGTTCAGTTTGTCCTTTGCATGTTGCTAATTTCTCCTTCCATTCTTCACCACTGTTCCATCAACAAAATAAAATTATATGCCGAGAAATTAATTGAAAAATAAATATGATATGAATATGTTTATATATATGTATTTGAAATTTTAGTAGTTAATTTGATTTGAAACTAGGGTGGGACTATTTATTTCATAATTTTTTCACTAAATGTTAAATTGCATTTGTAAATATAGTGTATTATGGTATTGCCCTTTGATTTGGGCCACATTTTAGAGCCCAAAAGTTTGGGTTGGGTTGGGAGTGTTGAGTCATGCCTGCCCTAAAATAAGCAAATATCCATATAATTTGATTAGCAATTACATTTTTAAATTTAATTTACTCTAACTTCCATGATGTTTGGATGCATTTTCTATGTTTTGTTTTTAAAAATAGAAAATTTTATAAATAAATAAAAAACATAGAAATTTTATTCAAAAAGTAGATATATACCTTATACACTTGAAAATACTTTTTAGTATTTTTAAAATCCAAGTTAAAAAATTTCAGTTTATCAAAATTTTTAAATTAAAAAAAAAAAAAAGAATACAAGATATTTTCTACTTTTGATATAAGAATTCTTATATTTGTATAGAAGTCTTTATTTTTTAAAATTAAAAGTAGAAAATATATCTAAATGACACCCTAATTTTTTATGTCATATTCACTAGTGAGTACTTCTCCCATGCAAACGTAAGCAAAGAAGAGAACTTACAGATTATGCGTCGGAGAAATGCCTTGGAAGAACACATTAGTCATAGCAGGATTGATGTTAAAGTCTACCCATTTGGACCAAGTAGTTAGTCCTCTTTTATAAGCAGCCAAACGGTCCATGTCTTTAATCAACTTTCCTCCTATTTGAATATAATCCCATCTGAAATTCAAAAAAAGAAAGTACAAAGCATTGAGATTGAGTTATATATAAGAATAAATAATATATATGAAACATAAACATAAAAATATTTTTTTATGGGGTTAAGCATCGATCTTACGGTTGTATGGATCCATTGTGGAGCCACCAATGCCATGTATTGAATACGAGCGTGTCAACACCTTTCCATAATTGGCCACCTTCAATGGAGTCGATCTTTAGTACCCTGCCCAACTTTTTCTCATGTACTAAATCTACTAGAAAGGCATTGAAACATAATGTTATTGAAATCCCATACTCCTGCAAAAATAATTCCATAATTTTGAAATCAATGTGGAGAATAATCATTTTGATATTAAAATTATAATAAAAATTAATATATTTTGAATACAAAAAATATTTTAGGAACTTACCGGCCATGTAATGGTCTGGAGGTTTCCCTTATTGCTTTTATTGACTTGTGCTTGGGGGATTGCAGCATGGACCAGGCAAGTGAGTGATTGCCATTGATTTTCACTTAGAGAATCTCCTACAAACATTATCTTTTTTCCCTTAAACCTCTTCAAGAAATCCTCTCCATTGAATCTGCAGATATGTAAAATAATAAAGTTGTGAAGGGTATTTAGGTCATATGCTTTACTAAGTAATATGATAAAAATGAAATTTCTTAATTTTATATGTTAAATAAAATACATTAAAGTATGTTTGAGATGATTAACTTTTAACCTCCAAATTTAATAATAAAGGACGTAGGAATATGTTTTTTTTTTAACTAAATAATAAATACAAAAGGATAAAATATGCTCAATTTCTTCATATTAGTGAATATTGAGATCTTTTTGAGACAAGATTGGTGGTGAGACATTTAAAATGATCGAGATTAAAATATTACTTTTGCCCATATTTGAGGATAGTAAGGTAATTACAATTATTTTATAACTTTATAAACATTATTTTAACAATTTTTTGATTGAAAGCAATTATATTTTCAAATGTTTATTTTGTAATGAATTTAGAGAAATTGAAAATAAAAAAAATGGTGAAAAACTTTTGCATTGTAGATAATAGGTTGAAAAAACTGTTGTCCATATTTAAAATTTTAAACAGAATTTTGTTTTAAAGGTTACCGAGAACTATTAAAAAAAAAGTCATTTTTAAAGTGCAACAATGCTATCCTAAATAATTATTCTCAGAAATTAAAAAAAAAACTAAAAATGGAAACTAAAAAAGAATTTAAACACTTTTAGACTATGATAAATAATGGGAAATGAATATGAAAATTTTAATTCTTGTGTTTGGATACAACTATAAATATAATATTTGAATAATTATTTGTTTCCATTTTAATATGAGTAATAATTTTAATATGAAGTAAAAAAGAAATGAAAGAAAATTAAATTATCGATGAACCTCTAGCTTTTATAAAAAATATTTTAAATTTTTTTAGTGGTTTTTATCCTATACTTTTTCCATCTTATTTCTATGTCATCCAAATATAAGAAAATATTTTTTCTTATAATTTTTTCTTTCTTTAAAGGTTTAAAAAAATATTCATTTACTTTGTCATTTATATCATATACATGTCATCGATAAGTTTTAAGAATGTTTGGATAAAAACTATTATTATTTTTATAAATATAAAAAACATCTTTATTTTTAATAAAATAATTTTCAAATATAAATTCAATAATAATTATTTTACTTTTGAATCATAATGAAATATTTAATTATTAATACGGGATTATAAAATTCAGTAAATATTAAAAATTCAAATTCATCAAATAAAGTCAAATGAAGTATTTATAAATATACCTTGGCAATGTACAACCATGGGGCTGCCATCTATACTTGAGATAGAGCTTATCTGGCCTTCCATTTTTTTGACAGTCAACGTGTGGACTGATGAATGGACAGATGGAGGAATCATACAGGGGATAAGAATCATCCACCACCCAAGTTCCTTTGAAGAAATCACAGCCATCAAATTGGGGTTGCATGGCCTTATGATGCTCTACACTTGCACTGGATTGTTGAAGCCATGAAAGAAGAAAAAGAAGAATAGAAGAAAGAAAAAAACACAGGCCTTCAAAACTAAATCCCATTGGGAGAGATGGGTTGTGGGTAGAATGATGAAATGTTGTATCATATTTATATTGTTAGTGTGGCTGCCCACACTTATGGCATGACCAATTTTCAAAATTTCAAAATTTATTTTTATTGTTTTGAAATGATGATTTCCATTTGGGTTTTTTTCTCTATGGTTTTGAGAGATATTATTTCCAATCAAGGAAAATTAAGCATATCTTAATTATGGGTTTTATGTGCTAATAATATTTTTTTTAGGTCAAATTATGATAAGGTTAGTGATAAAACAAAGGTTTATGGAAAGAAATAAACAAAGATTAGGAAGCTTTTTATTATGTTTTTTCTTTAAAGGAAAATTAAGCATATCTTAAGAAATAAACAAAGGTTTATGGAAAGAAATAAACAAAGATTAGGAAGCTTTTTATTATGTTTTTTCTTTAAAGGAAAATTAAGCATATCTTAATTATGGGTTTTATGTGCTAATAATATTTTTTTTAGGTCAAATTATGATAAGGTTAGTGATAAAACAAAGGTTTATGGAAAGAAATAAACAAAGGTTTATGGAAAGAAATAAACAAAGATTAGGAAGCTTTTTATTATGTTTTTTCTTTAAAGGAAAATTAAGCATATCTTAATTATGGGTTTTATGTGCTAATAATATTTTTTTTAGGTCAAATTATGATAAGGTTAGTGATAAAACAAAGGTTTATGGAAAGAAATAAACAAAGATTAGGAAGCTTTTTATTATGTTTTTTCTTTAAAGGAAAATTAAGCATATCTTAAGAAATAAATAAAGGTTTATGGAAAGAAATAAACAAAGATTAGGAAGCTTTTTATTATGTTTTTTCTTTAAAGGAAAATTAAGCATATCTTAAGAAATAAACAAAGGTTTATGGAAAGAAATAAACAAAGATTAGGAAGCTTTTTATTATTGTGGACCCCGCATTTCGGCTCATGCGTTTCCCACTCGATGGCGAACTCGATTTTAATTTGAAAAATTGATCTTTATTGATTAAGAAAAATTGACTTGGAGTCGCCACTTATTTTTGTTTTATTTTTAAAGGGTAAACAAAATAAGAAAGAAAAACCCTAAGTGTGACTCCTTGTTTTGGAAAAGATGGTCTGTGAAAATCCGGATCGGGTTCGGGGGTCAGGTTACTTATCGGGAAGGTACGGTAAAGACCGTAGCACCCCTCAAAGCCCCTAAAGTCGAGTCTCTACTAATAAAGTGAAACTGACGTGGCAATCGAATGAGAAAGTCAATGGATACTCACATCAATCATGCATATATAAGAATCGGAATATATATAGTGAATGATCAGAATGAGTGAATGCGTACCTGGGCAGCAAACAGCAACGCGCTATCAAGAAGCGAGATTAGTGCACAATTAATGAATACAAAATATAGCTCATGCATGTCAGAGTGCAAAGCGAAGCTTAAGCAAAATACCGTAAGCACGACAATTGCCAGTCAAAAGGGGTCAAACATAGGGCCCCCACCAAAGCCCAATTTATTACTCATGAACTAGTCTCACAAATTCCGTGTTTTGGAATTATGAAGGAATCACTATTGCTTATGTAAAGCCAAGAAGATCAGAAGGTTATTTAGGAACTAAAATGTGATTAAAAGCTATTCGGATGAAAAACTGGATTATTGGAGCTTATTGGAAAATTGGAGTATTTGGAATTAAGTTCTGAAGATTAGAGCCCTGGTGATTAAATCGAAATTTATTAAAGAAAATGAGAAACAGGCTTTAGGAAATTGAACTACGAGACCATAGACCTTTGAAAGTTGAATTTATAATAATGATAGTGATGAGGGCTTGAGAATTTGAATTAATAATAATAATAAGATCTCGAAAAGTCTGCATTAATGATAATAATAACAATAATAAGATTTTGAAGGTGTGAATTAATAATAATAATAATAATAAGATTTTGAGAATTTGGATTGATGATAATAATAGCAATAAATGGATGTTGAAAGTGTGAATTAATAATAATGATAATGATGAGATTTTGGAGGCTTGGATTAATGATACTAATAGATAATAATAAATAAATAGATTTTGAAATTTGGGTTAGTAATAATAATTATGGGGTTTTGAAAGTTTGGATTAATGATGGTGATAATAAGTAGATTTTGAAAATGTGAATTAATAATAATGATAATAATGAGGTTTTGAAAGTTTGGTTAATGATGATAAAAATAATGACAATAAATAGATTTTGAAATTTGGGTTAGTAATAATAATTATAAGGTTTTGAAAGTTTGGATTAATGATAGTAATAATAATAATAAATAGATTTTGAAAATGTGAATTAATAATAATGATAATAATGAGATTTTGGAAGTTTGGTTAATAATGATAAAAATAATGACAATAAATAGATTTTGAAATTTGGGTTAGTAATAATAATTATAAGGTTTTGAAAGTTTGGATTAATGATAGTAATAATAATAATAAATAGATTTTGAAAATGTGAATTAATAATAATGATAATAATGAGGTTTTGAAAGTTTGGTTAATGATGATAAAAATAATGACAATAAATAGATTTTGAAATTTGGGTTAGTAATAATAATTATAAGGTTTTGAAAGTTTGGATTAATGATAGTAATAATAATAATAAATAGATTTTGAAAATGTGAATTAATAATAATGATAATAATGAGGTTTTGAAAGTTTGGTTAATGATGATAAAAATAATGATAATAAATAGATTTTGAAATTTGGGTTAGTAATAATAATTATGGGGTTTTGAAAGTTTGGATTAATGATAGTAATAATAATAATAAATAGATTTTGAAAATGTGAATTAATAATAATGATAATAATGAGGTTTTGAAAGTTTGGTTAATGATGATAAAAATAATGACAATAAATAGATTTTGAAATTTGGGTTAGTAATAATAATTATGGGGTTTTGAAAGTTTGGATTAAGAATAATAGGAATAATAAGATTATGGAAGTGTGAATTGATAATAATAACAATAGTAAGATTTTGATAATTGGATTAATAATAATAATAATAATAATAATAATAATAATAACACTAATTGCAATAATAATAATAATTAGAGATAATAATTAATAATAATAAAAAATAAAAGATGATATTCATCCATCAAGCCCAAAAGTCAATAGCAAAAGCAGGGCCTTCTCTTCCTTCTCTCTTTTCTTTTTAATATCTTCCCACTTGGGCCTGGCCTTCACCTCAAATCCAAACCCAAAATCTTCATGAACAAACCCATGCAAACATCCATCACACCTGGGCCCAGTACCCCCAACTCAAGCCCAAGTCCAAACTCTCATCTCTCTTTGAACCATCAAGCATACGTCCTTCTCCACTTCTGGCGACGGCGACGGCGACGGAGGAACTGGATATGAGAGGCTTCTCCGGGGGCCCTCGAAGCTGGTCCGAACTGCCGGCGCTTCGCGCCACGCCGCCGCGTCGTCCTGCTCTCCCCGGCGTCGAACACGTCCAGCTGCAGCGTCCCGGTGACGGCGCGGAGCTGGCTGCTGCAGCCCTTGCAGGCGCGCGAGGGGCTTCCTCTCCCGGCTGACGTCGATCTGATGGATAAGGTGGCGGTCATGGGGCTGTCCAAGGGGACGCGACGGGATGGGGGTGCAGCCTTTGGCCTCGACGGAGGCAGGGAAAGCATGCGGGTGGCACCAAGTGGACTTCCGTCCATTGAAGAAGGAGAAGGACGTGGGTGAGGCAAGGACAAGCGTGGGTGTTAAAGAGATGGAAGGGTGACAGGGACGGCCATGCACAATGGTCTCCATGCGCATGAATGGGAGGTGGATGACGAGGATTAGCATGAGAGATGGGTATGAAAGATTCTGGATGGTGTTTCTCAAGGAACACTTCAATCCGAACGGCCAAACTTACACAAGATGCCCAACACTCGAAAGAAGAGAACGAAAACAGAGGAAAGAGAATAAAACAAGAAAAGAAAACAGAGCATGCGTGAGGAAAGATGATGTCTTTAACTCCAAAATCCATTTTAATGAAGATTAAGAAGCTTTCCAAAAGAAACAGATGGGGTCCCAACACATAAATATCTAGCACAACCATTACTCAATACCCACAGAAGAAAAACAGAGACTCAGCAAGTAACCATGAAAAACGTGTTCCACATGCTGGGTGATCCAAGCAAATACTCATACCCACAAGGAGCATAGCAAAACAGTAATAATAAAGAAACTTCAAGTATTCGGCATGCTAACCTGCGTGAATCCTCTCAAGCAAAAGCCTTCCTCTTCCCCTCTGTCTCTCCAAAAAGCCCCTCTCGACAGCTGCCTCCAGAAAAAAAAACCCAACCCCCTTTCAACCCCTTTTCTTGCTTTTTTTAAACCTCCTCACCTTGTCTTCCTTAGCAAGCCATCCTCGGCTCCACTACTACACATCCCATCTGCCGCCCAAAAGCCCTGCATCCCCTACAGCCTCAGAGCCCCCAAACACAGCTCTCCCATCATGTCGAGCCCCGGGAAATAAAAATTAAAATTCAAAAAAGTCTCTGCTTCCGGGGGGTCTACAATTATGTTTTTTCTTTAAAGGAAAATTAAGCATATCTTAATTATGGGTTTTATGTGCTAATAATATTTTTTTTTTAAGTCAAATTATGATAAGGTTAGTGATAAAACAAAGGTTTATGGAAAGAAATAAACAAAGATTAGGAAGCTTTTTATTATGTTTTTTCTTTAAAGGAAAATTAAGCATATCTTAATTATGGGTTTTATGTGCTAATAATATTTTTTTTTAAGTCAAATTATGATAAGGTTAGTGATAAAACAAAGGTTTATGGAAAGAAAAAAACAAAGATTAGGAAGCTTTTTATTATGTTTTTTCTTTAAAGGAAAATTAAGCATATCTTAATTATGGGTTTTATGTGCTAATAATATTTTTTTTAGGTCAAATTATGATAAGGTTAGTGATAAAACAAAGGTTTATGGAAAGAAATAAACAAAGATTAGGAAGCTTTTTATTATGTTTTTTCTTTAAAGGAAAATTAAGCATATCTTAATAAATAAACAAAGGTTTATGGAAAGAAATAAACAAAGATTAGGAAATTTTTTATTATGTTTTTTCTTTAAAGGAAAATTAAGCATATCTTAATTATGGGTTTTATGTGCTAATAATATTTTTTTTAGGTCAAATTATGATAAGGTTAGTGATAAAACAAAGGTTTATGGAAAGAAATAAACAAAGATTAGGAAGCTTTTTATTATGTTTTTTCTTTAAAGGAAAATTAAGCATATCTTAAGAAATAAACAAAGGTTTATGGAAAGAAATAAACAAAGATTAGGAAGCTTTTTATTATGTTTTTTCTTTAAAGGAAAATTAAACATATCTTAATTATGGGTTTTATGTGCTAATAATATTTTTTTTAGATCAAATTATGATAAAGTTAGTGATAAAACAAAGGTTTATGTAAAGAAATAAACAAAGGTTTATGGAAAGAAATAAATAAAGATTAGGAAGCTTTTTATTATGTTTTTTCTTTAAAAAAATGAAAAAACAAATCCAAGGGAAATGATTTTAAAATGTTTAAATATTATGAAAAAATGATTAAAAAAAATTAAGGAAAAGAGGAGCGAAAATCTTCATTTTCTTTTCCCAAAAAAAAAATAAAAGTGGGAAAAAAATCATCACTCAAGATTTAATTTTCTCTCTCTTTAATGAAAAGAGAAATTTTGTAGATTATTTTTGTGCCAACTGTTTCCCTTCATCTTCCATATAAATATGGTTTGACCAAATTACATTAATTTTTGTGCCAATTAGTGTGTAGATTATTTTTGGGATAACCGGTTAAAAGGGACAAATATCCCTCAATATTGCATAACTAACCTCTCACTTATTTAAGTCTCAAAAATGACCCAATTCGGACAAAAATACCCCCTCAGCTATCTTTTCAGCCCATTTTCCCTCCAATTCCAATTTTCCCTTGTGTTGTGTCTCTTCCTTACCCTGCAAACCCATTTGTTCCATCTGTTAACCTACGAGAAACAAATCACGAAGGATTTTTCCGTTTATTGCAAGAGAACAAAAAGGCAACACAACACAAAGTAAAAACAGAAAGTAAGTTTCACTATTTCATTCTTTGATTTTAGTTTTTCGAACTGTACATATGAATCTTCATCCATGAAATGAGAAAAAACCCTAAGTGTCTTATTTTGGTTCATTTTTATTTATTTTTTCAATCAAACCCTATTTTTCATCTTTATAATATTGTGTGTTGATTCAGTTCATGAACATGGAGGAAGAAAAAAATTCGGTGATGAAAAATACGAAACAGAAGAGGTATAAAATTTTGGGAAAAAAGAGAAGTGAAAGAAAGCCAGGTTTTGAAACCTCGTCATCGTCATCAAAAAATGAGAAGAAATCAACTGATTCAGTAAGCATTAATTTTCTACTTGAAATTTTGATTTTTAATTTTATCATTTTTAATAGATTATCTTTTTTTTTTTTATGAATTTATTTTTCATGAATTGATAATGTAATTGTTGAAATTTTTCTCAATAAGGTTATAGTCCAAGGTTTAAAGCAATATTTGAATGATTAGAAAAAACTAAACTTAACTACTATCAAGTTTACCATCAAAAGGTTTTGAAATTTTGTGTAATGAAGTTATTTGTTATGAATTTATAACGTATTTGAATATAATTTTTATGAAATTATTTTATCCAAATATTTAGAATTTTGATTTAAATATATATGTTAAGAAAAAATTGAACTTAACTGCTATCAAGTTCATTGTCAACAGGTTGCAATTTCAAAATGGGTATTAGGAGTTGTCCACCTTCATCGAAGGATTATATATGTATATGACTTATTGATGGGCATCAATAATAATGCAAGATTGCAAGTTGCCATTAAACCATTAGCCAAATTGTTGCCGCATATATTGAATGCAATAGCATATTATGGGTTTCATGGTGACACAAAAGTTAACTACCAGGAATGGAAAATTGAACGGCTGTAAGATATTCCTCAACAGGAAAATGAGTAAGTGATCTTAAATTTACTTTCATAACTTATACACTTAATCCTTAATAATATCCCTAACATTGATTATCTGTGTACCATGCAGTGGTGATTGTGGCATGTTTGTTATCAAATATGTTGAATACTTAATGCACAACCATCCATTGAAGTCATTAACAAGTGCTCGAATGGACTGGTTTCGGGAAAAGATTGCAGCAGAGTTATTTTATATGAAATACTTGCCTATGTAATGAATTCATGTTGATATTTCACATTTTGATAATGTAGTTGGATGGTTTGTTATATGTAATTGGATAGCTTCATATATGTAGTTAGACATTTTGATAAATGTAGTTGGACAGGTTGATATATCTACTTGGATATTTTGATGAATGTTGTTCGATAGTTATGTATACAATTGGCCTTTTAAACTAAACTTGAATGTTGTCAAGTTGTTATGTGTACAAACTTGAAGGTAGTTAAGTCCACAGTCTTAATAGAACACTTGAACTTAACTACTATCAAGTTAACTGTGAACAAACATGACAGATATTAAGTCGAAATCTATTCCAGAATAACATATTTAATCTGGACTTAACAGGTATCAAGTTGATCTTCTATAGACTCATAGGAAGTTGTGTCTACAGTTGCCATTTTAACTTGAACTTAACTATTGTCAAGTTATTTTATGAACAAACTTAAAGGTAGTTAAGTCCACAGTCTTCAGAGAAAACCTGAACTTAACTATTGTCAAGTTGTTTTATGAACAAACTTGAAAGTAGTTAAGTTCACAGTCTTCAGACAAAACCTGAACTTAACTATTGTCAAGTTGTTTTATGTATAAACTTGAAGGTAGTTAAGTCCACAATCTTTAGACAAAACCTGAACTTAACTATTGTCAAGTTGTTTTATGTACCAACTTGAAGGCAGTTAAGTCAACGATCTTTAGACAAAACCTGAACTTAACCATTGTCAAGTTGTTTTATGTACAAACTTGAAGGTAGTTAAGTCTATAGTCTTCAGACAAAACCTAAATTTAACTATTGTCAAGTTTCTTATCAATAAACGTGAGAACAGTTGAGTCCATAGTTTGAGAATAAAAATGTAATTTTCATTCATATTTTATACATAACTCATCATAACATATATGTATAAAAGTAACAAATATCTCCATTTCTATGGGTATGCAAAAAAAGGGGATCATTATTACAATATTCATCTATGTGCTTATCCTATCACCTTATACAAAAAAAGTAACTTACATTTCCGTTCACATGGGTACCAAAAAAACAAAAAAGCTCACTATTACAATTTTCATTCCATGTAAGTTCATAGAGTGCCAAAGCTATCATGATATCAAGGGATTGGTCGTTTGCATGTTTTCCGATTATGCCCATATTGACCACATCGACTACAACGAGATGTGTGCTTGCCCTCTCCACCAGAAGAAATTCTTACTTTCCTTGGTCTTCCTGTTGGACGTCTCGTTTTAGGTGGTAACACAACTTTGTCACGAATATGATTAGGTACTACCCAATCTATTTCATTTCCAGTTGGATAAATACACTCTGAATATGAAGATAACAATGCTTTAGTAGTAAAATACTTGGAGCACAAAGTGTAACATGAAATGTTGTAAAAACTACAAGCAGCAATAGCATGTGCACATGGAATATGATCAAGATCAAATTGTCGACATGTGCATGAACGAGTGTCTAAATTCACTTGAGCACTAATGCCAACATAGTTAACATTACACTCCTTGGAGTTGATAGGTTCCACTAGATATGTTGCTGACATATTATACCTTGAATGAAGTTCTCCATCAGCCCACATGGTAAGTTCAGTTAACATTGACATTGCTTGTTGTTGACGAGTCACAAACCATTTTTGAAGTAAGTTTCTCAATTCTTCAACCAATTGCAAAACTGGAAGATCTCTAGCATTTTTCAACACAGTATTAAGGCTTTGAACGATCCCTGTCGTCATGATATTATATCTTTTTTCGGTAGAATATGAACGTGCTCATCGATCAACACCTCTATCCATCAAATATCTTGCTACTCTTGGGTCAATCATCTCTAGTTGCCCAAATATAAAATTAAACTCTGAAACATGATAAGCATGGGCAACATCATGGAACAACTTATGAATTGCAGGATTCTTGAACTTTGTCTTCAAATTTTGTCCAACGTGATAAGTGCAGACACCATGCCTCGCATGGGGAAATACTTTATGTACTGCTTTTTCAATGCTACCATGTCGATCTGATATCACAAACAAATCATCAATGTGTCCAAGTGCATCATGCAGTTTTTGTAAAAACCACTCCCATGAGGCATCATTTTCTGAATCACCAATCCCAAAGGCTAAAGGGTATATCTGATTGTTGCCATCTTTACACGCTGCAATAAATAAAGTCCCTAAGTACTTTGCTTTCAAAAATGTCCCATCAACTGCAATCACAGGCCTTATTGATGTGTGAAACCCAACAAGAGATGCACCAATCGACATAAAAAAGTATTTGAATTGATTATCACAATCAGTAACTATATCAGTAATGGTACCAAGATTTTTTTGCTCTAAAACATTGCAATAGGATGATAAAGTGTTATAAGACTCCTCAGGTGATCCCTTAATAGAACCGAAAGCAAGTTCTTTGGCTCTCCACGCCTTATCATAACTGATTTGAACACCATACTGCTTTCGAATGTTTGCTACAATGTCTTTTGGTCAAAATTCACAACCAACCCCTTGATATGTTTCTTTTATACTCTCACCAATCAACCAACTACTTGCATGTCGATTGTCACGAGACATCATACCTAACCGATAAGTGTGTGTTGAATAGAATTTCATTATGTGAAACATATTGGAAATCCCCAACTTGGTAACACGAACTCGCCACTTGCATTCTTTATCAAAACATTCAACAAGCAATAACTTAGTAGTGGATTTAGTTGTTTTGAACTCAAACTTCCTTTTCAGAGCCATCATATACAACTTCCTTTATAATTCTTTCTTATTTGAGTATATTTGGTGCTCTTCTAGATGGTCATCACTAATTCCACTAACTATAGGTTGTTGCATCATGTTTTGTCTTTCATTTGCTACATCTTCGATTATAGTGGGATTGTCATGTATGAAACCATCATTTGTATCAATCATGGTCAAGATTTCTGCACTCTGAGTTGAACTAGTTCTGAATGAGCCAATTTGGGTCACTTGCTTATCACTAGTAGGGTTAGTATTCATCCTATAATCCTCCTCATTAATTGCAGTCTCATTTATGTTCCAATCATGAACTTTATACCCTTCAAGTGACTCATTTTGAAATCTTGGTCCATTTTCACCATCAACAGTAAGAGTTTCAACTGAATCACAATGAATGTGTCTACTTTTTTGCATCAACATTGAGTCTCCATTCAATTCTTTATCAATCTCAGAAGGCATATGACATTCAAAATAAAAATTGCAAATTGATTTCTGATTGTGATTATCAATTCTCTTTTCAACTATGATGCACAATGGAACAAACAGCTTACCATTTGTACAATTTAAACCAATAAAGAATTTCACATCCCCATTGTCAGTTAGTTGTATAAGACTTGTGGGTATGTTGGCATTGAATACATACTTCATTGAAAGAAAACAATTTGTTGGATCTAGCTTCAGAATATGATAGACAACCCCTAATAACTCTTTATATGATATAGTTTTCGGGATCTCAATGCCTTTACCTTTACTTCCTTCGAAATAGAAAACATTTCCATCTCGTACCCATTCTCCTTCATATAAAAGCATTATTCCTACTTCATCAACCACTAAAATAACAAAATAATTCAATTAGTGGCATCAACAAATAATATTAGAATATTTTTTAGTTACACCATAGCATTAGCACCAATAAGTAGGTATTAATTTTAAAAAACTCATTCATTATTAAATACATATTATTTCATTACACATATTTATTTTTTTAATAAACAACAAATAAATAACATTATTAATCATCTTTACTACCTCAAATAATACCAATAATGCTAAAGAAATACAATGTATATAGTTATTAAATAAATTCAAACATTGTAACTCTAAACTATTTTAAACAATAAAAATATATTTATTTACTAAAAGATTGGTTATGTTATAATTCATTTAATGTCAAGGGTAATTTGCAAATGATTCAACTCAAATTGAGTATAATTAAATAAAATAACAATAATATAATGTTACTATAAAATAACTATATACAATCTTAACTTACGTCAAGTTTAACTTAACACATGTCAAGTTCAACTTAATATCCGTAAGGTTTTGATATATAACTAAAAAAGATAACTTTATATATTATATCAAAACCCTATTCACACATATTTACATCTATATAAAGAACAAATATGCAAACAATACCAAAACCATCATAAAATTCCACAAGTTTTATTACTTACCATTATTTGATTTTTTCATATAGACAATGTTTCTCCACACTACACTTTTTAAGCTGATGGTTTCCTTCTTTTAATCCCTTTTTTCATGGCTGTAAATGATATTAAAAAAATTATAACAATTTCAAACTTATTTAAATATTTACTACATCTCATTAAATGTTTGAAAATATTCAATAAATAAAACATGAAAGAAAAAAATATGGAAAAATAAAAATAAACGTACACTGTTTATCCAACCACAACTTAAAGCGCTTTAAGTTGAAGAAATCCGAAGAGAAATTGTGTGAGACTTGAAGAAATGCACTGAAAAGAGAGAAACGGAATAACAGGAGAAAATAAAAAAAAAAAAAGGAGAAAGTGGAAGAAATAATAAAAAAGAGGTGAATGGAGGGAAATAAAATTAGAATGGGAGGGAAAAAGGAGTTGATGTAGCTGAGGGGTATTTTTGTCTAGATCGGGTCATTTTGGAGGCTATTAAAAGTGGGGGGTTAGTTTTACAATATTGAGGGTTTTTTGTCCCTTTTGATCCAGTTTCCCATTATTTTTTTCATTGTTATTCTACAATTGATCAAATTCTTACACCAACGAATTGCCATTAAAGGAACAAAACATTTTCTACCTTTTTTTTCACAACCATCCCATTTATTTTGTTGACTTGTGATTGTGTTGTATTTTTGCTTTTATGTTAATATTTTATCTATTTAAAATATACGTCACCTAAGGTTATCAACAATTCTTAAAAACAATTTTAGTTATTTTTATAATAAAATTTTATTTAAGAATTCAAATATGAAAAACAATTTTCTCAATATGTTTTTATGAAGACAAAGATATTATGCATTTATATATAGGATAAATTCTTAAAAAACTATTTCTCAATCTTAAATTTGAAAAATGTAGTTTTTAAGTTGGAAGATCCATTCCAAATGGGTCTTTAATTTTCACAACCATAAGGAATATATTTATCATCAAATGAAAACAATTCACAATTTTATTAGTATAGACAACAAGGAGTACATTTAGGCATTTAAAACATTTTAACCCATAATAAGACTTGCATATAAAAGTTCATTCCAAGTATCAGGAACTCCAGCAAGACACCAATGGCTACAATCATCTTCCTTCCTTCCATTGTTACCATAGTAGGATGGGTGTCCATCTTTCCTCAACTGTGATAATGTCGTTATATCGAGCAATTGAACCGGTTTCGACATTTGACTCAACACTTCCTTTAATATTTTTGCTTCCGATGGCATCCCTGCTGGATACATGGAGCCACTTAATGGTTGAGTTTGGCCATTGCAAGTTGTTGACCCCGATTGTTTCCATTCGTCACCACTGCTCCGTAAATTATAAATATGAAAAAAAATAATTAAAAAATTTGAAAATGACTACAATATAACATAATATAACTAAAAGAGATATATAAAGATGAAATATTCATAGCAGATTTATTAAGACACGTGCATGGGTTACCCATAAGAATATTGATGATTATAATAAAAGAGGAGAACTTACTTATAATGAGTAGGTGAAATGCCTTGAAAGAAAACCCTGGTGACAGCAGGATTGATGTTGGACTCGACCCACTTGGACCATGTGGTTAGTCCCTCCTTAAATGCAACCAATCGATTCATGTCACTGTAGTACTTACCTCCTATTTCAATGTAGTCCCATCTAAAACCAAAATAAGTAAAAAATAAAAAAATAAAATTAATGATCTATATTAAAGATTAATTTTGACAACTTTAATTTATTTTTAATATATTTCTTACGGTTGTTTGCTTCCTTTATGGATCCACCAATGCCATGTATTGAAGATAAGCATATCAAATCCTTTCCATGCATTGCCCCCAACAATGGAATCAAGCCTTAAAACCTTACCTACCTTTGCTTTAACTAAATCAACCAGAAAATCATTATGAGACAAATATATTGAAATCCCAAACTCCTGCAAAATGAAAAAACAAATCCCCATTTTAGTTAATAAAAATTTAATTAACATATAAAGAGAAAAGGAATAAATATTTTAAAAAAAAGGGGTTCTAGTGAAAACATTTCTAAAGTGAATGGGGCCTTATGTTATAGAGACACTTTTAAAAAGGAAAAGTCACATTCCCTACATGGTTGTATATAGTTTGAATATTAATTATAAGTGGACCGACCATTGCTAAAGCCAATGATTCATATTTCACTTTCATTGTTGTGGCATTATTTCTTGTGAAATTAGGTAAAAGTGAAAGAAAATTTTACATTAAGGTGCAGTCAACTAAAAACAAAAGTTAAAAGATTTATCTTATGCCAATAAAATAAATTTAACCATTCAATTCACCTACCATTTTAGACAGTCATGACCAAGTTGTCATAGCCCTACTACAAAGCTAGCTATAAGAAGGGACCACATGCAACATCAACCCCATCTGGCCAACTTTATGGGGTTAGATTTGAGCTGCAACATGTGGCCTTTATGTTTAGGGCATATGCCTCTTGTGTTTGGGAACAACATGCTTGACCATTCTTAACACCAACCTCGACCACAAATTTAGGAACAACATGCTTGACTGAACACCTAACTTCAATTACATATGAACTCATGATTAGTTATTACTTCAAATTTCATTAGATCTAGTTGTAACTTTAAATATAAGTATTTTTCGAAAAACTATAAGAACAAAAAAATAAGTAATATTAAACATAAAATTTGAGATAAGAATAAATAGGTGGGATGCAAGTTTGAGAATTTTTTTTTTTTTTTTTTTTTGTGAAAAACTCAGTGGATTTAGGAATTGTTAAATTCCGCCCTCAACTTACTCTTATATATAAAAAATAAAAAATAATTTAATTTATTTTTTATTTTTCTTTTCTTTAACACACAAAATAAAAAACTTATTTTTAAAAAAATAAATTTGTAAATTATATTTATTTTAAATTTAATTTAAAATAAATGGGGTTGGGCATATACCTCTCTTAGTTGTTTATTTATTTATTTAATAAGGTTGAAAGGAGTATTACTAGTTGTTTTTATAATTTTGTTTATTTATTATCCTTATCCTAAATAAATTATTAAAAAGCTTAAAATTAATTCCTCTTAAATGAAATACCTACCAAATTTCTACCTCAAAGCTACAAAATGGGGAAAAGAGAGAGAGAGAGAGAGAGAGAGAGAGAGAGAGAGAGAGAGAGAGAGAGAGAGAGAGAGAGAGAATGAATGATTAAAAAGGCTAAAAAGCTTAGGAATAACTCTTCTTAAATGAAATACCCACAAACAGCTACAAAATGGGAAAGAGAGAGAGACAGAGATCAAAAGTACTGTATTAAAAAAAAAAAAAGGAAAATGGAAAAGAGAATTACTAGAGAAACTTACTGGCATAGTAAAAGTGGAGAGGTCATTCTGTCTGTCAACAGTGTACCTAGACCTGGGTACTGCAGCATGCAACATGCAAGTGAGAGATTGCCATTGATTCAGACTCAAAGAATCCCCCACAAACATTATCCTTTTCCCTTTATACCTTGCCAAAAACTCTACTCCATTGAATCTGCATCACATCTCTCAAATCTACTAGTCAAAAAGCTCATAATAATTCTCATCAAATAATAAACACCAATCCACTTTTTTCCTTTTTCATTATGATAAAAAAAAATATTATTTTCACTAAAGAATTTGTGTCGGCGGGGGAGCTAGCTTTTGTTGAAATCTACATCATGGATGAATTATAGCAATGGGGAAATAGTTGGTCACTGAATTCATTATTTTTTGTAGGACACGCCCATGTGATCAACAAAAAAAAAAAAAAAAAAAAAGAACCCCACTCATCATCATTATGAAATTAATAATATTAAAAATCAATAAATTTTCGGGTAGTCCAATTAAAACCCAAAAAAGTTTGACACATTTTGGTGGGTTTAAAAAAATATTTTCATAAAAAAACATGTGTTAATACATTGATAAGCTTAATGAGATGTAGAAGCATTTGAGTTGTGAGTATGAACAAAAGAAGCTCAATTTATCATCTAACAGGTCTTATTAATGAATTAGTTATAGTGGAAGTCAAATTCCATATGCTTTTAGTACACTTAATGTATAAGATACCTCGGCAAAATGCAACCGCTAGGCCGCCATCGGTATTTGAGGTAGAGTTTGTCCGGCCTCCCATTCTTTTGACAGTCGAACTCTTTGTCGATAAACGGACAAATTGAAGATTGATACAAAGGAAAAGTATCATCAATCACCCAAGATCCTTGGTAGAGATTACACCCAGCAAGCTGTGCTGCTACTTCATCACTAGAAGAACCCTCCACTTTGGCATTGGATTCATGAAGCCATGACACCAAAAAAATTGCTGCAAAAAAGCAGAGGAAGCCACCAAAACCATATCCCATTGGAGAAGAGAAAGAGGATAAGGATTTGAAGAGCAGTGGTGAGAAAAATGAGAAAGATTTCCATATATATATATAACTTAAAGTTTGGACCCCGTTTCCTCCAAGTTGTGCAGCTGGCTTTTGAGTTAAAAGACAAAGTTTTCCATTTCCATAACTTTTTCTTTTTCATTTTTTAGTGCTCTAGTTTTGGACCCATTTCCATTTTTCTTTTTCTAGTTTTAAGTTAACTTTCTCATCGTTTCTCTGCTGATTTTTCTCTTTTTGTTTTTGGGTTCTTTTTCTTATTCGGTTGTCAGGAAAGCGAAGGCATCCACAAATTGTGTCGGCAGTTCAGTTGGACTTCATTATGAGATTTCATTGGCTGACAAATGTTAAATCAAAAAGAGTAATTGCCATTAAGCTTGAAAGAACATGCATGTTATACAAACTACCTCACAATAATGTTGTTCTTTAAATTGGATTTAGCATTTTTCTCTTTTTCTTTCCTCATTTTCCTAAAATCCAAACAGGCAAAGATATTATCATCTTAGCATTGTGTGGAACCTACGTTACTTGAGTAGGGTGTTTGACCTTTACCATGGAGCTATTCATTTTGCATAAAGAGACAATTTTTTAAAGTTATAGAGGTTAAAATATCAAGAACAGATAATATCTATAGAGGCCTTATTAAAGAACATAAGCTATTTTTATCACCTCATTTGTATGATATAGAACAAAATGGAAGAATATCAAAACTTTTCCGATAACAATTTTAAAAATCAATTTTTGAGAATCATTCTTAAAAATGGTTTTAGTTATTTTTAAAACAAAATTTTATTTAGAAATTTAATTCTTTAAAATCATTATAATGAATATAAAACTGTTTTTAAAAACATTTATCAACTAGGCACTAGGTCATTATTACAATATTTTCCCTTTCTCCTTGGAATAAACCAGAAAGACATTGCTTATTTTTACCATGTTTCCTTTGCTTCCCTCTTTTTCCCAAGATCCAAACAGCCCAAGATGTGACACCCAACTCACAATAAAAAATTGAGGTAAACCAAAGGACTTGTTATTATTTACTAAATGCCATGGAAATGATAATCTTATTCAATTTTTCCCCCCAAAAATTGTCCAATTTCTTAAGGCAATTCACCCATAAATCAATGCTCACAGGATCAAATTGTAAAGGATCTCGTTCCAAGTATCAGGAACTCCTGCAAGACACCAATGGCTGCAGTCCATTCCCGTTGGTCCTCCCAGGCCATACATAGAAGGATGACCATCTTTCCGCAGCAGTGAGAGGTTTGTTACATCCAGCAATACTACCGGTTTCTTCATCTTACTTAGTACACCCTTCTGCACCCCCAAAGCCGGTGGCAGACCGCCCGGGTATGTCGAAACTAGCAGGGGTTCCTTCTCGTGGATGCAGTTCTTTGCACCAGGCTCACCCCAGCTCGTGCCACTGATTTCACAATCGTTAAAGTACTTTTTTTACTTTTAAAAGCAAAAACATATTCTTAAAATGTACTTTTTTTATCAGTACTAAAATATTTCTAGTTAATATTTTAATTTTTTTGTTTTTGAAAGTAAATAATATACTATTTTAACATCATAAAAGCACTTTGAAATTAAATAATACTTGAGATAGTGAAATTAAAAATGTTTTCCAAATGCTGTTTTCATGTCTTCTCATGTAATACTTGTATATGTTTATATTACATTAACAAATATTTGGGGAATGTGAGAGCTTACTTGTAATGAGATGGAGAAACTCCTTGAAAGAAAACTTTAGATTTTGTAGGATCAATGTTTAAGTCTACCCAGTTTGCCCAAGTTGTTAACGCCTCCTCAAAAGCAATCATTCGATCCATGTCCTTGAATATCTTCTTTCCTGATTGAATGTAATCCCATCTACAAAATGTGGAGAAAAATTTTTAGGCATATAATACTAATAAAATATCGGATATAACACATTGGTATTAATGGTTAATTCGATAATTTGAATGATTTGAATTTTAGTGATAAAATTTCTAGTTTTAAATGAAAAAAATTGAAAAATAGTATTAAGGTTTAGGACAAACGGTTGCATTGGTCCTCTTCTATTCCACCAATGCCAAGTATTGAAGATAAGCATGTCAATGTTTTTCCAAAGCTTGCCTCCCTGAATCGAGTCAAGTTTCAAGACTCTTCCAATTTTTTCATGTACGACATCTACTAGGTATACACTACGATCGAGCATCACTTTTACGTCATAATCCTGTAATATCATTCATGAATAGCAAAAAAGAATTAATATTTAGTCATTACATTTCATGATGTACAAATCATTTAATACACCCACAATTGATTGGTTCCCAAGTCAATTGAGATTATCTTTATCGATATAATATTTTAAGATGATATTGTTTTGATATCGACTTTTATGGTCTAAAAGTTATGAATAATCTATCATGACAAAAATTATAAAAGTTTCCAAATTTCATATTAGACAATAGATACGACTACTCGATAATATAGACAAAATTATTTTCTATCCTAATTGATGTGATTATGACATTACAAATGATCTTAAGACCCAAATTTTAAGTTCTTTGATAATTGCATTTGGTCAATTGTTGATAAACATTTAAACTTAAAAAAAAAAAAAAAAAACTGAAATTGTCTATTTCTATGAAATAACCTAATTTTATTATTTTAACTTCACACAAAATCAAAAGTATTTATCTATGAAATAAATTGATTGGAAGTTTTATTGTTTTTGAAAATAAAATGATATGATGAAAAAATTAATGGGGTTGGATATATGATTTTGAAATAATGAAGGGAAATGGATGAGAAATTGATGAATAGAAATTCCATTAATGTGGGCGGAAGCTCCCAACAAAGAAGTGGACCACCACCCACATGGTTGTTAAACCATGACAAAAAATTTCCCATCGCCCAAACATGGTCTGTCTGGTCTTCTTGTCAAAATTAATAAAAACCAAATTCATGCGAAAAAACAAAACAAAAAGGAGAAAGATGTGACCTCACCACTATCTATCACATTCTTGATGCAACTCCACCGTCACATGCTCCTTTTTATTTTAATTACATAACATAATAAAAAGATTTAGATTTTTTTTAAAGCTCCATTTGATCACAAAAAATATAGAAAAAATAAATAAATTAGTTGAAAAATCATATAGAATAAAACCTATTTGAAGATTTATATATTTTTTAAATGATTCATTCTTTGTATATAAATAAAAAGTAGAAAAATAAAGTCGACCATGTCCATAGAAAAATAATTTTCTTCCAACTTTTCATATTTTTTTTTCTTAAATATTTTTTTTCTGATCTTTTAAAATGGGATCTTAAAAGCATGTAAAAACAATTATTAAGTGTAAACCAATATTTTTATTTTTTATTTTCTTTTTCTCAAACTTTCTAAGATCGGAAACAAACATAATGAATATCCATACTTAATTTTAAAATAAAAAATTAATAAATCAAACATACCATGAATGTGAATGTGGAGACGTCACCAACTCTCATGACATTGTATTGAGTTTGAGGAACAGAAGCATGAAGCATGCATGTGAGTGATTGCCATTGATTTCTACTCAATGAATCTCCGATAAACATTATGCTCTTTCCTCTAAATCTTTCTAAGAAATCTTGTCCATCAAATCTGCAAAATTGAAAATTAAAAAAAATTATCAAAGTTTTCATATTCTAGTTTTTGACATAAAACATGAAGTTCCAACTCTAAACCATTTATTTTAAATCTTGGTTATTATTAGAAAAATGTTAAAAAATATTTTAAAAAATAAATTAGTCTTTAAACGTGTTTGATAGTAATTCTTGAGATTTGAAATTTTTTACTTTTTAAGTATTAAAAGTGTTAAAAATACTTTTTAAAATCACTCTCAAACGTACTCATCAAATATGTTTGAAACATTGAAATAGATACAAAGAATGATTCACCTCCTTTTTTTCATTTCTATTCATTTTCTGGCTCAAGCATATTAACTCTTTTATTTGATTTATTTTGCAAAATAGAAAAAAAAACCAATAATAAAAATTATTTTATGAAATTACATATCTTCACATGAATTTTAGATAAAAATAGAAAAATAGTTTTGAAAATAAAATTTGTTCAAATGACACCACTTATAATGATGAGCAATGATTACTAATTTATCCAAAGAAAAAAGTTAGAAAGGGGAAAATATGGTAATCATTATAATGAAATGATGGCACTACTTATCAACTCATTTCTTTTTATTTTCACGTTATCATTTTAAAATAATTATTATGGTTTATATTATTATTAAATTTATTTTTCAATTATTTTATTATTATTTTACTAATATTAAGAGTAGTTATAACATATAATTTGACCCTTTTTAAATAAATGGCAAGAATAATTATTATGATGTTATTACATCATAAAAAAATCAAGTAATAAAAAATCACAATCCCAAGGCACCTCCACCGTACGACCCGTGAGCTTCATCGCATTAAGATATTTCTCTTCCACTCACCACATGGAAACACAGAATCTTTGTCATCATCACTATCAACAAAAGTGTAAAGTACCATCCCACGCGCACCTCTAGCACGTGTACTTTCTTAGCCAATCAGAAGTCAGGTTGACTTTTGCGTTTAAAAAATAATTTATTTTTTACATAAATATATGTAAATAAATAATATTTTTTAAACTTGATAAATAATTAAAATATTGAAAGAGATTTATATAAAAAAATAAATATATATGTACAACATGTGAAAATAAATAATTCACATATTGTGACCTTTTTGAAGATTTTCATAAATATAAATAACCAATAAAAATATCATACAAATAATTAAAAATGCCACATTAACATGTGGAATTTAAGGAAATATTGTTGGCAATAAAATAGGTAATAATAATTAATTAATGCATTTGGTTTAATATCAATTTTGGATCATTAATCATTACCTACAACATTAATGAGTCATAAAAAATAGCTATAAATTCAATATTTCAACCCATAAAATAACAACAAATATTTCTACCCTAATTATTAAAAAGAGACTAAAAAAACATAGACAATAATAATGAATAAAAGGTAAAAGTAGTTCCAAGTTATCACCATTTAATGATATTTATATAAGTACTAATTTGACTTTAATAAATATTATTTTTTCGTTAGAATATATGAAATTTGAATGATTTTTTTAGAGGGTTTTTTATTATTATTAGTATTTAAAAGTGTGGACTAAACATGCTATTTCCATAAAATATAAATGGGTTTTCTTTGAAATGGATTTATTCTTTCAAAGTGAAAATTAGTTTGCATTTTGTGAGAAATATTCCTTGAAAATGCCTATAAATCCATTCACTCCACACTGAACCAAGTATTGAGGAACCAATACACAAATCAGAGAGAAAGAGCAGAAAACCAATAAGAACAAAACCATACCAACACACAAATCATAGAGAGGAGGAACCAATGCACAACTCATAGAGAGAGAGAGGGATTTACCTCTGCAAAGCACAGCCCTGGGGCTGCCATCTGAACTTGAGATACAAATCATCCATTCGCCCATTCCTCTGGCAATTGAACTCCCTCTCTATGAATGGGCATTCCTCCGCCTTGTACAGAGGATATGTCTCATCCCTAACCCATATCCCTTGAAAAAAATCACACTTCTCCCCACTCCCAACCGCATTTCCAATACACACAAGAACAACAAAAATGAACAAGACACCCTGAACCCATGAACCCATTTCTCAATCTCAAGCTCCCCAAGAGAGAGAAACAGAGATGGGTTTTGTGTGGAATTCTACTCTAGTAAAGACCCATTTCCCATTTCCCATGTCTCAACATTTCTATTTAATATATAGACAAAAGAAGGAGGATGTAGAAAGAGAGTAATGTTTCAATGTGGGTAAATGAGGAAGTGATTTGTCTCTGTTTTTTAAAAGAGGAAAGGAGGACTTTGGGTGTGTTGTCATGTATGGTCACTATGGTGTGATAATATATTAATATGTACAAGAGATGCGCTGGATAATAAGGTGTCATGTGGACTTTTGACCCAAACTCAGCCAATGAGAGGCCCTTGGTTGGTTTGGTTTTTCTCCATGGGATAACTACTTTTTCTTTGCTTTTTCATTTTTTGGATTTCTTAAATTTTTGAATTCATGTAACTATAAGTCCTTCGATAGGGTCAAATTGATACCTACCAAAAATTAAACCAATCTCAATATACCACTCAGGCAATGAGAGTGAGAGTTTTTTTATTTTTTATCTACTCGATAATGATTTGTCATGTTATTAGATGGTACAAATTGAATAAAAAAAAAAAAAGATAAGTACAATTTGCCTTAATTGAAAAGTTTTTTGGTTGATTATCCTAATCTATGGTTTGAAAGCATCAATGAAGGATTAATGGCTCTATCACTAAATTCAATAGATGGAATGGGTAAACGATTTTTTTATTATTATTATTAATTAACCATGATTCTATCATGGTTGGTAGTTTGTCTATTCTTTTCATATGAAGTGTAAATAAGTTTAATTTGCCTAAAATTTAAATAAAAATTGATGTAAAATAGTAAAAGCATCATCCAAATCTTAAATTTGAAAGAAAAGTTAAGACCTTATCATATTATCAATTTGGATTGCCTCGTGTTTTCAATGTATAAAAACCTTGTTTGATAGTCATGAGTGTAATCATGTCCCAAAATGGTTTTAGAGTTATATTAAGAGTACATTTTGGAGTGATTTTAGAAAACGTTTATAACATTTCTAACATTTAAATGATAAAAATTTTCAAGTATTAAAAATATCAAAAGCGTTTTGTAAAATCACTATCAAACGGACTCTAAAACACTATTATTGTTTTCATCATTTTTTCAATTTTGTTTTCCAAAACTTGTATACATATTTTTAATAAATCCAATTAGATAAAAGCATATGTTTTCAAATATTTACATTGTTTTCATTATTTTTACATTCAAATACAAGTTTTGAAAGTCATTCTTTTGGTCTAATTAATTGTTCATGCATAGCAAGACTAAGTTCCTGTTTGGATTTGCTTCCAACTAACCCAATCAGGTTGAACATTCAAGAGGAAGAATGAATTGGGTATCAGTCAATTTTTCTACTAGACTAGATAATTGATAAATGTCAGACAACAATCGGAATAAAATACAAGTAAAAAAGAAATATTCACTCGTTCTAACTTCTTTCTGAGCTTAAAATATATCCATTAATCCAAAAATCCCTTTGACCAACAATCTTTGATGAATGAACACAAAAGCTTCATAGTTTGATGAAGAAGCCTTTCTTTCATACACAACTTAAACATAATTCCCAAACATACATTTTTTATAAAATTGAAAACTTTTTTCTGTAAAACCTATGGATTACAGGACATGAAAATATTTATACAAATTCAAAGAAATGCTATGCACCCGCCTTCATAAATGGTGTCAAAGAAGAACACAAAGAAGAATTGAAAGCCAACATTTAATCTCTCTTCTCCCAATATTCAGAATCCAAGTTGACTGGGTAGAGATCAGGGATGGATGAAGAAGCAGTCCATGGCCCATCTGGCATGCTCTGAGCCTTGCTCTCGCTCACGCCCATGCTCTTTTCTTGGATGTGGCGATAATGCTCCTTCATCTCCTCGAGCTTTAAGTCATCACTGGGAGCACTGGGATCAGAAACGATGTCCTGAACAGCAGTTCTGCCTTCAAGCATGCTCACAACTGATGACATAGCTGGCCTGACTGCTGAAGAGATGGTCGTGCACAGGAGAGCTATGTTGAGCATTGCCATGACCTCTTCCTTGTTGAAGTCTGAGCCCAATCTGGGGTCAACTATATCCATTAAGCTCCCCTTCTCTTTTAAAGAGAGTGCCTAGAAGTTGAGAAAGAAAGAAAATCCAATAAGAGAATTGCTCGTGTTTAACTCAAGCAATAGGGACTCAGGCTGCAAGACTATTTGTTTCAACATATGCTGAATGAAGCCATGGAAATGCCACAACCACATTGAATGAGATCAAAATTTGATATGTATGAATGGAATATGCCCAGCTAGCCTGCTACCCAGAAAGAGGCATGCTAATATAGGAGTTTCCTCAGAGTGGTCCAGGCAGGTCCTGGATGACGTCTTATTACTAATACGGTAATACCACACAATATAATTGAAGTCATTCAGGAAGAAAGCATATACTACCTGCTTCTTCATTTAAGGTTGAAAAGGTAGCAATACATGTAAGTATTAGTAGTATTGGGGCAATTTCGGTTTGTCTGAGCAAATTTTTGTTCAAGAGAGCCTATTTGACCCATATAGAATCATGAACTAGGAAAATGGTCCAAAGGATGCCATGAATCAGAATATAACTTCGGCCCAAGATAGGAAAATGTAGTTGCCATTATGTGATGACTATATATTTATATATATATATATAATTCAAGAGCCATGGTTAGGGGTTCATGATTTGGATCCTATTCACTTCCACTTTGATCAGGCTGGGAAAGCAGCTAGTCCTTGGTCGGTTCTAGTTAAGTTGCTTCACTCAGCAGATCTGCTAAAACAGCAGCATGACCTGCTACTGTTATGTGGAACTGCCCATTTCAAAACGAGGTTAAACCATGTCTTTTGGCTGTAGGAAGTGTTAGACAGAACCAGTGTGAGGGGATAAATTTATACTCTGTGTTCTCAACAGTTTTTACAGCTTCTAGTTTGAACGATGAAGCCATCCATCCTTGAAGATGCTTCCCGACACAAATAAAAAACCATGCTGTTAAAATTATGCAATCAGCCTAAATGGATAAGAATGAGAAAATTCAGAGACGACAAATGCAAGAAAGAATGTTGTCAAAATTACCCGATCAAGAAGATAGATGGATTCTTCTTTTGGCCTATAAGTAGTGTTGCTTCTTCCACTGACAATTTCCAAGGCAACAACTCCAAAACTGTAAACATCTGCTTTGTCGGTTAAATAGCCCCGCATTGCATATTCAGGTGCCATATATCCACTGCAAAATGAGAGTATGATTTTACACAAATTTTCCTTTTGAAATGAAGGATAAACACTGGTGATCAAAAGCAAAAAATTCTAGTATGTGGTTTCCAAAGTGATAACAGTGTCACTGCTTCCTATTTGAGCTAAACAGAAAGATAAATAATGATACAAAAAATTATCACAGCCATAAGAATTTGGGTTACCTGAATTCTGAAGCAGTAAGAAACCATTGACATCCATTCAAAAGAAAGGAAAAGCCCATTAAGTAAAAATCAGGAGATAGTGACTCACTATGTACCAGCAATCCGAGTGCTAATGTGGGTGTTATCCTCTTCATCAAGTTTGGCCAAACCAAAGTCAGATATTTTGGGGTTAAGATCCTTATCAAGTAGCACATTTGTGGCCTTGATGTCTCGGTGGACGATCTTCAGCCTTGATTCTTCATGAAGATAAGCCAACCCTCTTGCTATGCCAACACAGATCCTGTGTCTAGTTGGCCAATCCAATTGTAATTGACATTCTTCGGGGCCTAAATCATCATATCAACCAAAAGTTAGATGTAAGAAGCACAATCACACAAGTTCATATACATGTAGTTTTATAGCAGAAGCAATTGAGTAAAGCACGTAAGCAGATGTGAAAAAAAACAGACCAAACAAAGCACGAGCGAGGCTGTTATTTTCCATGTACTCGTATATCAGCAACAACTGATTTCCTTCTATACAACAGCCATAGAGCTTCACAAGATGAGGATGTTGAAGAGCAGAAATCATGCCTATCTCATTCACAAACTCACGGTTTCCTTGTTTTGATTTGGAAGAAAGCTGCTTCACTGCAATTATGGTGCCATCGGATAAGACGCCCTGCATTTTGAGAAATAATGTCCTCTCTTCAGTATAAAGTTTTATGAGAACAAACTGCTTACCAAACATCTTAAATGCATAAAATGAGGGAAAACTAATTCTTGTGCTGAATACCTTGTAAACAGAACCAAATCCACCTTCTCCAATTTTGTTGGCAGCATCAAAGTTGTTTGTTGCAGCCTTAATTTGCCTTAAGGTAAACAAGCCAGTCTGCAGATCTAGACCCTTTAACTCTGTAGAAGAAGCCAAGTTAGATAAGAAATATATCTAATAAAAAGTTGCAATCATTTCTAAATTCCTAATAGTTTGAGAAGGATTTTGATGGATTATAACTGTATCTTCTACATCCAGAGAAATCAACCCTGATTAGATACCATGTTTTGGCATGAATGCCAGCAAACCAATCCACTGCTACGACATCAACAATCAAATGTTTTGATAGACAAATTTTTTCATAATCAATACCTTGTTCCAACGTATCTTTGCGCCTTAGGCAATCTCTCCACCAAAGGATACCTATAAGCAGGAAGACAAGAAGAATGACTCCAGCCACAATGCCAACCACAACGCCAACAGATATACTACTGCTTCCATTTTCGGTAGGAGGTATAAAATCTGCAAGAAAAAACAAAGTTAGAACAGATACACAGATGGAATGGATGCTTTTGGGCAAATGATGGCACAAAGAAAAACAAAATCCAACCATTAGTGATGCTGCAAAAAGAGGCTAACAACAAAAAATATTTTATCAACATTAATTCTTCAGAGAGTCGAAGCTAAATAAACATGAAAAGATGCTCGAACTGTTGGAAAATTTCAGAAGAGCACCACATACAGAGCAATGAAATTTCCTGTAATATAAGTAGCATCCAAATATATATAGATATATCAAAACATACTTGTGCTAAACCCTTCAAAAAATAATGAATCATGTCCATGTTGGTTCCAAGTGACCTAAAGAAAAGAGGAGTTGTGCAGACTGAACCAAATCACTTAACTATAATAAATGTGTAATTTGAGAAAAAGTAGAAGAACAAACCCTTTTACATCCCAACTATTCAAAATTGTTGAACTACTAATTTTCCTAAAAGCTTAACCTTACCCTCCTTTACTACCCGCATGTGGAGAGACAAATAGAATTTGGATTCATATCCAATGGACAAAGATAGACAAAATTTGGATTTTTATTCAACAAACAAATAAAGGAAATGCAAATTGCAGAGAGAAGGATCAAACCCAGGACCTCCCCCCAAACCAAGCTTTGAAATCATGTTCAACTACCAATTTTCCTAAAAGCTTAAGCTTGTAGGATTTGGGCTCAATATGCATATCATGCTTTTTAATAAAAATGATAAAGAAAATTCATAAAACAAGCTCAGAAAATGTGTGACGTACCAGGGTCCACAGAAATAGCTGATATAAGAGGACCATAAACTCCTCTAACTGGGATACCTGTAGTCCCTTTCCCAGCCCAATAGAAGCGAATTTCCAAGGTATTATTAGTCACAACTGCAGTAAAATATTTTAAGATTTCCTTGCTAACACCTCCTGCTTCATCCTCAATATTGAAATCCTTGAGAACCAACTTATCCTGCAACAAACCACTCCAATTACAACTGAAATTTTCAAGGTGCTATAAATTGAAATGGTGTCCCAAGATTTCTCTAAAACTTTGTGCAAAAAAGTTGAATTTTTATATAGGTTAAAGTCAAGAACTCAAAATGGCTTGAATCCAAAATGCTAAAGTTTCTTGTACTTTTTAAAATTAGAACTTTGGTTGGTGAACATGGAAGTAATGTGATTCATTACCTGAACATAAACATCAAACAAACGCCTACCAAGGCTGCTATATGTTTTGTCATCAGTAAAGGTGATCTCTGCAAAGTGAAGCTTTACTGTGTAGTTTCCATTTTCCAGACAGAATCCATAATAAGTGAGAGACAGGGCAGAGAGGCGTGCGGTTGTATACAGTCCAGAATTTTCCATGATGAGTCTAGACACGTTTGTCCCAATAAAGGAGTCCGTAGGGCGGTCATCGTCCATGAAGTGACCTGTGCTGCTGAATGCCCAGTTTGTTCTACTCTGATAGAACTTTGATGGTCCACCAGAATCTGTGTCATCTTCATATGTGGTATTTCCATCAACAATTACTTCTTTTCCACCACAATTTATGTGCATGGAGTAAAACTCTGGAAAAAAAACCTACAATAGATTGGTGAAATTGAACAAGAAAAGAAAAAGGATATTTAGAAAAAGGCACAAGAAAATACATCCATTAACCACCCTTCCCGAACTTTTACTTTAATCAGCAAACTTGTGACACTGTTTTGGACTGTATACCAATCCATTTTTAATAGACCATGTGATCCAATGGAAAGATTTCAACCCCAAATGCATTAGCAGTACCCTAAATGCACAGGGCAAAGCACAAGAAAGGAGAATGCCTATCTTGAAGAGATTTTGAGACACGGTGTGCTGAAATGTGGGTCGTCTACAAAGCTGGTCTGATCAGTGTTTTATCAACACTAGAAGCACAAATTTTGAGTTGAAGATTAATCAGACTCATCTCAAGTTATGGAAAGTGAAATTGATGACATTCTAAAATCCATTTATATTCTTCCATTAATTTCATTCTTTTGTATTTCTTAATTAACAATGTCAAGATAGCATATGATATTTAAACTTACTTTTTGGGCAATTAAAGCTTCTCAAGCACGAGACAATTCCACTGAGAAAACAACGTAATGCCCAGCAAAAGTCAGCATCACAACATCATATTTGAATATTACATGACAAGGAAAGAATCGTAGTGCTGAAAAAAATTATTGGCTTCAGAAAACATTTATTTATTACAATCCTTAAAATGGTAATTAGAAACTCACGAGTTATTTCCTCCTGATGAGCTTCCAAACAAATTTCTGTAGAAAATATCACAATATTGAAAGTTTAGATGCTAAACAGATGATTTTACACAGCAAATAATACAGAAAAGAAATATCTTATGTTAGATAAGAGTATTCTTACACACTCCGTTCTTGACATCCTCTTGAGCTTTCACTAGTAAAGTTATTGTATGAAAGATCACTGCACACAGTATTCACAGTTTAATTCATCATAGTTTTCCATGCAGAATGAACATCAAGTTAATAAATCATGACTTCACATGAACAGAATTGCATATAGTATTTGATTATCTGAACCTTATTTCTAAATAACCCAAGAGATGAAGTGTCTTGTGCCATTAGCCATGCAACACACAACCAATAGCTCAGTTGTTCCTTTAGGAGTGGTCCTAAACCACTTTGAGCTATAGTGCAAAGAACTATTCCCCCAAGCCTAAAATACTCTACAATCCATCTATCCATCCTCACATATCACCCTCTTTTTTGTCTAGAATCCAAGTTATATGCAAAAGGGAGCGGAAATACGACTTATTGCTTTTGGTGGCAAGAGTTTTCAATGTGCAACAGCTGTTTGTGTAAAGGAATGAGGAAATCGTGTTTTGCATGAAAAATTCTGTAGTATGTCTTCGTACAAAGCATGAACAGTTTTAATCAGATTCCTTAATAGCACAGAATAAAAGAACAATTATCTCTTCCAAATTTTAGAACTAACAGAATGTTTGCTACCCAAATATTTGAAATATTAATCGATAATCAGAATTCATGGCGAAACATAGAATCAACATTCAAAGCCAAATTTATTTGCTGTAAGGATGCAAGTGTATGCCCATTAAAACTAATAAAAAAAAATAGAAGCAAGAAAGTAATAAAAGCAAATTGATAGTTAACATGTGATGAGTAGAAACAAACAAACATAGCCACAACAATATATAAAGCATTTGAGAAAAAAATTTACTAGTTGTCTCCTCTTTTCAGCATCCAATCAGGCACGGCTCCAGTTAGCATGTTTCCGGTAAAATACCTACATAACATTGAGTTGTCCAACTTTAGTATTGCTCAAGTAGTTTTCTTCACTAGAGTAACATCTGAAGCATGATAGGAAAAACTTACTAGTAATTCCCCCTTCAAGGACCAAAATTAGTTTTCAATCAATCAGAATGAATTCATCTGTCAATTGGCTCTTTATTCAGAAGGCTTTTAAAGCCAACATATGTGATTTAGTCACTCAATCAATTTGATCCTAGGCTCTAAAATCTCCTGGTTCATTTAGGCAATTAACTTGGTCTTTTAGATTAACCTTTACTTGTAGCACATTGGACTTCTTTCTTCATTTAGACCATTAAACTCATCTTTCAGATTCAGTACTGAAGCCCAACCAATGTGGTTTAGTCTTAAAATCAATTCAACTCCACATCCTCTAAGCTTTCTTGGTTCATTTAGGCCATTATATTGGTTTTTCATTTCAATCTGTTGATTATTAGGTAATTTCACCCCTTGGAATCAGCTTGAATAGTTGTCAAAACCTAAAGAAGAAATTTTTATATGAAAATACACTGCTTACATGTAATCTGCATTTGATAGACCGACAAAGCTGCTTGGAATTTCTCCAGTTAGTTTGTTAAAACTCAGATCTCTGCAAGAGAATCATAAACAGAATGCATTAAAAATTGCTCTACCCCGAAAGAGTCGAACACCTGAGAATGGAAAAACAATACCAAGAAACCGAAATGACATGCTGAAATGAATAAATATGAAGTTTATGGAATTGTGTATGCATCATAACAATTTCTTAATAAGGCAAATGATACAAAGTAGGAGCTATGTCTCAAGCTCCTTCCACCACATAACCGTTTATGATTAGCACTTGTCACTGGATACTGGCAGCTTATACATTGACCATCTGTTTTTCTTCTTGGCTCAAAATACTACTCTAGATGCATTTCAGATGGTCTAAATTATCTGCGAGTAAAGATTCCCTTTCCACATTTTGTCCGATTAAGAATCTAGATCCCAGAAATTATGACAACTAAACTCATAAAGCCATCCACTTCAGAGAGACAAAATGGCTATTTATCAATTTTTACTTGATACGTCATGAAACATACATGCTGAATAGGCAGGTGCAAATAGCAATGTGTGAGCCCATGCAACAAGCAGGCTCCTACTTAGCAGTGAATATGACACTCAAAGAAGCATTTATGAAGTTATAGAAAAGCCAGACTACTAGGAGCCTTCTCGACATGTCTCCAGGGTCTTATTTTCTATCTATTCATACAAACAATGCAAGCTGTAAGCAGCTTATTCAAAATCCAAATTAGTCAAAACACAGAGATGCGGTGACCACTCAAGGAACATCACAAGCTATGCAAGAAGTCATAACATGAAACAATCTCTGAATTAGTAGAAAAACACGTTTCAAAGAATCTTAACAATTAGTCTGCAACAGGTAAAGGGGAAAAGATACTAAATATATACTGACAGGGTTTTCAATTTTGTCATTTCCCCAAGGTAATCAGGTAGCGGGTCAACAATATTGCAACTCCTCAATATCCTGCAATCAAATCAAATATATATCACCAAAAATCTCGAAAATATGTTCTATGTACTGTGTATTATCAAGGGCAATCTACTCACAGTGTTTTCAAGTCTCTCATATCACTCAATGGTGGAAAAGTTGCTTCAGTTCCATTCAGGTCACTGATTCTCCTGAACATAGAAATTTAATAAAAAATAAAAATATAATAATTTCAATCCATATAAATTATCAAAGCTATGGCATAGGAGAGCTTTACTCACAAGTCAGTTATTTTTGTCAAAAGGGCAATGCCAGAAGGAATCGGCCCACTGAAACCACTCCCTTGAATCACTCTGTCGGTAGCAAATTTCAATTAGAATATGTGATTATAAATGAAATCATGCCACTCATACCAACTCAAACATCAGATTCAACAAAGCTCTCACAATTTTTCAAGTTTTGTCCAGTTCTGTATAAAATTGGGTATCTTTCCTGTGAACTGATTATCTCCAACCCGACTGCATTGAATTAAAACAAAGATACAATAGCCCCAATCTCAGAATTCAACCAAAAAAAGATGCTAATTTATGCATACAAAAACCCGAAAAAAGAAAAGACACTTCAAAATCTTACAAGTCCTTCAATGTGGTAAGCCCTGCAAATGTTTGTGGTAACTCCCCAGTGAAGTTGTTTGAGGTAAGAAGTCTTCAACAACGAAAAACACAACCAAACCAATAAACCCACCAGCGTTAATAATAAAAAAAAACGGTAACACCCATAATTGGCAAAATCTACAAACAAAAGGGTCTTACATTCTCTCTATACTGGGCAGATTCCCAAGCTCCTGAGGAAGAACCCCTGAAAGCTGATTGAACTCCACGGTTCTACGCATATCAAATCCAAAATTTTTGCATCAAAAAAATAATTCTTAAAAGATCACACACTGAAAAGGGAAACAAATGGGTAATTAGAAATTCACAGGTTTGCAAGAGTAGAGATGTTTCCAAGCTCTTTGGGAATCGAACCCGTTAATTGGTTTCCGATCAGAGAACTGCAACAACACCCACATACCAAATTAAAAAAAAATAAAAAATGAACTGCTTAAAGGTTCATATTGAATAAGCCATCAAAATTTCAACCATATATACATAGATGGAGAGAAAGCATACATGTTTACTAGTTGCATTGTACCCCATTCTGGAGGGATTGAACCGTTGAGGTAGTTGCGGGTGAAGTCACTGTGACGGAGATGAATTACAGTTAAGTTAGTTGAAGTCCTAAATGGGTAATTGAAGAAATGGGTGATGCCAAAATTGGCAGAAAAATTAAGTTAGAGAAATACTCACATTTCTTGGAGGTAAGGAAGCTTCACCAGCTCTGGTGGGAGAGATCCCGGGAGATTCTGAGTCTTGAGGACTCTACAAAGGATAAATACTCACGTTAACGGTTATTAATTAACTTATGATTGATTTGTATATTTTTTAATTATTTTTCAAATATTCTATAAAGAAAAAAAAATTAGACTAGGTTGTTCCTTACAAATTTTAAGGAATAATACAAGAAAAAGTACAAGAAATAAAATTTGGAAGAAAATAAAAAATTAATTTAAAATTAATAAATTATTTTTATATATTACTTCAAATTTATTAAGATATTTTACCTCTTTTATATAAAAGTTAAATAATTTTAAAATATATAAATTTTTAATTAATTTTAGTTATATTTAAATTTTTTTATACTTTTCATAAAAAACTAAATATAAAAAATAAATTTTTTTTTGCATTTATTTTCTTTCCTTAGCATTTTTCTCATACCAAATACATTAATATTAACGCATCTTTATATTTTTAAAAATTAAAAACTATTTTCAAATAGATTCTAAAATTTTAACTTAGTAGAAAGCTTAACTTGATCCAAATACAATTCAAGAAACTAGATTCATGGGGTGTTATTGTTGTGCATTTGTATCGGTGTCAAAACGACCCAATTTTTGGCTCTGGTGCCAAAGCATTCCAGAGTGGCCTCCTCAGGATTCGAACTCAAAACCAAGGCCCTTGTGATTGCCCTCCTGGTACCATCTAAGCCAAAAATTGGGTCGTTTTAGCATCGATACAAATGAGTCAAAAATCGGGTTGCTTTGACACCGATACAAATGCACAACAAAAAGGTTAGCCTTTTTTTGCAACATTTGGGTGTTGCCACCATTTGTATTGGTGCCAAAGTGACCCAGAGTGGCCTCCCTAGGATTCAAACTCAAAACCAAGGCCTTTGTAGTTGCCCTAATAAGTTATGTATACATTTTTAAGTTTTATTATTTATATTATAATTTTATATGTTTATATTTAAATTTCATTATATCTCACTATACATATTCAATGGCCTTGATTTAGACCAGGATACGTATAGCTTTGCATTTCCCGTCCGTATATATCCCCAAGGGCCCAACCTCACTTGGCTGCCGACATAAAAAAGGTGGGCCCATTGGACCTCAGTTCCTAATTGGGCCGCCCACATGATAAGATTCTCCTTTCGAGTTTCGTCCTAAGGCTCCTAAGTCCTAACATCCCAGAATGGGATCAGTCTGAAATTATTGGACCTGAAGGCCAATTTAGAAGTCAAAGTCAACACAACAAATTGGGCCCACCCACCTAACTCATTATTATAAATATATAAAATTATATTATGGAAAAATAAAATAAAAGAGTACTTAATATAATAAATCCTTATGATATTCAAATGTCAATATTAAAATGAAATTTATTTATTCACTAAATATGGTCATTGATATTACAACCTTCTTTTTATATAAGTTAGGTAAATTAGGGTGGAGAGTGGAAGCCAACTATTCCATATAAAGTCCTTCAATAAAATATTTCACATTAATTTATTTTCACATATAACATATTCTAAAATAATTGGAATGTGTTTTGGTATTAAAAAAAATGAAAATAGTATGAACCAAAAAATACATAAATTATATTACATTAAAGTTATATTTGTTTCCCATAAAATACTAAGAAAAAAAAAGAGAATCAAAATGGTTTTTTATATTTGATTTAACCATAAAAAATATAAATAAATAAATAAATATAATTAAAATTTATCAAAATTTTATATATTTTTAAATTATCTAGTTTACATATAATAAAAAGAAATAAATAAAATGAGTTTAAAGAAGTATGTAAAAATAATTTATTAAATTAAAAAAAAAATCTTAACTTTTTATTTCCTTTTACTTTTTTTCTCAATTTTGTTTCCTCAAATTTTTTAAGAACCAAATATAGGCTAAAACTTTTGTTTTTTATTTGAAGTTTTAATAAACTTTGAAATATTTTATTTCTATTTTTTGAGTTATATGGTTCAAAATTTATACAAATTCAGACGTATTTAGATTTCAAATTGAAAATAAAAACTTTATTCATAATCCGATGATTATTGTTTGTTTTCTTAATTGAATTGTAATTAAACTGACTCAATCCTTTTAGTAACTAAAAAAAATTGAGCAAATAAATAGAAGTTTAATTAACTTACATGCTAACAACGTGGCAAACAGTGTTGTTGGTGCAGCTACAAGTGACAGCATTTTCCGACCCCTTCACCGGATTCTTCGTCGCCCAACCCCACTCGCCGCCGCACGGATCCGCACTGAAGTTCCAGTCCGTCTTCCCCAGAGTTTTCGCGATCTCTTCCAGAGCTTCCACTGTAAAGTGTAATAATAATAAGATTGATTTTTGAGAGTGTATATATATATAGAACTATGAAAAATGAGGTAGAATGAATGGTAGTATCACCTTCATTATTTGGGAGGAGAGTTGCAGAGAAGGTGAGAGTTGTGAAGAAAGTGAAGGCAATGAGTAAAGAAGAGAGAAGGCTGTTAATGGAGGGCATGGTTTTAGGGTTGTTGCAGAGGAGGAGGGCTTGGGGTTTGGAGGAGCACTAGATGATGGATGAAGAGTGAATGCATGATTTGTGGTAGAGGGTCTTTATCGTGCACGGGAGGAGAGAGAAAAAGAGAAGACTCAGGGCGAAGACTTCGATACATCGTTATATCGTACCGTACCATGGTTATATCCGTACCATGGTTAATGATTTTACATTTGATTAATCAAAAAGCTTTTTTTTTTCCGCAAGATAAAGTTTTTCAAAAAATAAATATTTAAAACTTTTTTCAAATTCATATTTATACTGAAACAAAAACATAAGTTCAATGTCTTGAAATTTTTATATGTGAACTTATATAATCAATATGATAATATCATAAATTAATGTTATTTTATTTTTTGCATTGTGATTCATAATGTAGTTGAATGCATTATTACTTGATTTTTTATGGATTCATCTTAATTCACTTGACTGACTCATCATTAAGTCAAGTGATCTAAATTTTATGTGTGTAATGTGGTATATATGAATATATTTATTTATATATATACATAAAGGAAAAAGAAAGACTTTTGCTCTGTTTTGTTTTTCTCTTGAGGGCTGAAAGGGCACGTACTGCGAACTCGAGCACACACACGGACTGAATTTTGGTGTAGAAAGGGAAGAGCTCATTGAACCTGGATTTTCACACCATTATGAACTGAGCGTATTATTTGATACCAGTGGAACACAAAAATGACTTTTCATGTGATTAATCAAGGTAAACATTTCATCAATTGCCTTTTTACTGTATGCTTTAATGTCAACATGTGATATATCGTTATATTGTACCGTAACCATGGTTATATCGTATTGTACCATGGTTAATGATTTTACATTTGATTAATCAAAAAGCATTTTTTCCCCCAAATTTTAAAGATAAAGGTTTTAAAAAAAAAAAAAATTTTAAAAACTTTTTTCAATTCCACAAGTATGTCTAGACTTCCATATTTATACTAAAACAAAAACACAATTTATTTTCTATCTTATCAAGGGTGATCAATATATATATATATATAAACACACGATATTTAGTATATTCTTTTTATTTTAAAATTTTATAATTAATTATAGTAATAAAAACTGATAAAAAGATAAAATTTAATAATTGTTGGAGACATTATCATTTCATATTCTTCAATTATTTTACCTTCTAAAGTTAAACCCACTAACATGAACAGCTCAATTCATTTATATATTTCTTGGATTCACCACTGAAAATACCCCAAAAAAAAAAAAAAAAATTCACAAGACAACGGATTTACAGGCCATGGATTGCTGGTGACAGCTCAAGTTTGCTTCATAGTCAACTCAATACAATTTTATTTTATTTTTCAATATAATATGGCCATGTGGTGAATATCCTATGCAGCAAGAAGTTGGTTCTCATTTTCTAAGACTTTCTCACCAGCCAAACATTGTGTAATATCAAAGGTATGAATAAAAAGAATTTTCTTCTTTCTGAGTTTTTTTTAAATCCAAGTTGAGGAAGTTGACTTGGGGAATAATACCAAGTTGCAATGCCGTAGCAAAGAAGATAACAATTTTGAAATTATCGTCTCCTTCAAGTCTTTGTCACCACCAAACCTATGGATTTTCAGATAAAGTTCTGTACTTATTGATTAAGTTAAGTCATGTTGACAAATTAGTGGTCATCAAGTACAAGTTCCTTACACTTTCATATAGGTTTGTACTTTTTTTTTCTTTCTAATAATTAAAATTAATTTTTGGATCATGGGAAATTAAATGGAGGAAAAGGACCAAAAGGCCAAAAATAATTTAAATTTTTTTATTTAATTTATTGTTAAAAATATGAAAAAAAAATCAAATAAAATAATAAATAGTTATATTTTCAAGTACTACATTTAAAAAGTATATGAAAACTTTAATTTTATCATAAGAAAATGTTATTTATTTTAATTTTTAAGGTGGTATTTATATATTAGGAAATCTTTTTCCTTTTTTCTTTTTAATAATATTTAAAACAAGTCCTCTAAAATCTAGATTTTTTTCTTTCATAAAATTGGAGTGGGTGTATAATATCATCTTTCCATGAAAAGGGATTCAAAGAAGGTGTGTGAACTTTTGTATTTTAGCTTAATAGAATGAAGCAGCCACCCTTTGTTGACGAAGCTAAATCTTTCTATTGTAGGCTTCTAGCTATACATTAAAATATATATATACATATATAAAAGAGAAAAAGTAATCAAGGGTAAAAAATGTGTTTAAAAAATATTTTTTTTATTTAATCAATTATATTACATTAAATATTAATATAATGTAATATATTTAACTATATGTTATATAATTATAAGCTGTTGTGGCTCACTCGGAAGTTTATGATAGACTTATTTACTTAATATGACTTAATAGTTTAATTTAAATTATTAAATATATTAAGTATATTAGAATAATAGTTTGATATCTCCTTCTAACTTGTTTTCAAACTAAGAAACATATCCATTAATCCAAAAGTCTCTTTGACGAACAATCTTCAATGCTTTTATACATTTATAATACCTGAGGTGTTGTCTAAATATAATTTTACTGAAAATTATGACTTTGACTTTATCTTCGATTAAAAAACTATCTCAACTAGGTTAAGAAAAGAGCATCAAAGCCACAAAATCTGTAGAGAAACTAAAGATGCCAAAAACCGATAAATGAGCACAAATGCTTCATAGATTGATGAACAAGCCTTTCTTTCATACACAACTCAGAAACATATATCCCAAACATACATCTTTGATAAAATTGATAACTTTTTTCTGTAAAACCGTATGGATTACAGGACATGAAAATATTTACAAATTCAAAGAAATACTATCCACCCACCTACATAAATGGTGTCAAAGAAGAACATAAAGAAGAATTGAAAACCAACATTTAATCTCTGTTCTCCCAATATTCAAAATCCAAGGTGACTGGGTAGAGATCAGGGATGGATAAAGAAGCAGTCCATGGCCTGTCTGGCATGCTCTCGCTCACACCCATGATCTTTTCTTGGGTGTAGTAATAATGCTCCTTCATCTCCTCGAGCTTTAAGTCATCACTAGGAACACTGGGATCAGAAACAATGTCCTGAACAGTGGTTCTGCCTTCAAGCATGCTCACAACTGATGACATAGCTGGCCTGACTGCTGGAGAGACCTTTGTGCTCAAGAGAGCTATGTTGATCATCGCCAAGACCTCTTCCTTGTTGAAGTCTGAGCCCAATCTGGGGTCAACTAGATCCATCAAATTCCCCTCCCCTTTTAATGAGAGTGCCTAGAAATTAAGAAAGAAAAAGAGAGCTTGTGTTTAAATCAAGCCATATGGACTCAGGTGGTAAGACTCTATTTGTTTCAACATATGCTGAATGAAGCCATGGAAATGTCACAACCACATTGAATGAGTTTAATATTTGGTATGTGATGAATGGAATGTGCCCAGCTAGCCTGCTACCCAGAAAGAGGCATGCTAATATAGGGGTTTGCTCACAGTGATCAAGGAAGGTCCCAATGACGTCTTATTGCTAATACAGTAATATCACACAATTTGTATAATTGAAGTCATTCAGGATGGGAGCATATACTACCTGCTTCTTCGTTTAAGGTTGAAAAGGAAGCAATGCATGTAAGTATTAGTAGTATTGGGGCAATTTCGATTTGTCTGAGAAAATTTTTGATCAAGAGAGTCTATTTGATTCATATAGCATCATGAACTAGGAAAATGGTCCAAGGGATGCCATGAATCAGAATATAACTTCAGCCCAAGATAGGAAAATGTAGTTGCCATGATGTGGTGACTATATTTTTATATATATAATTCAAGAGCCATGGTTAGGGATTCATGATTCGGATCCTATTCACTTCCACATTGATCAGGCTGGGAAAGCAGCCAGTCCTTGGTCGGTTCTAGTTAAGTTGCTTTACTCAACAGATTGGCAAAAACAGCAGCATGACCCGCGACTGTTATGTGGAACTGCCCATTTCAAAATGAGGTTAAAGCATGTCTTTTGGCTATAGGAAGTGTTAGACAGAACTAGTGTGAGGGGATAAATTTATTCTCTGGGTTCTCAACAGGTTTTACAGCTTGTAGTTTGAATGATGAAGCCATTCATCCTTGACGATGCTTCCCGACACAAATAACAAATCATGCTGTTAAGAATGAGAAAATTCAGAGATGACATATGCAAGAAAGAATGTTGTCGAAATTACCCAATCAAGAAGATAGATGCATTCCTCTTTTGGCCTATAAGTAGTGTTTCTTCTTCCACTGACAATTTCCAAGGCAACAATTCCAAAACTGTAAACATCTGCTTTGTCAGTTAAATAGCCCCGAAATGCATATTCAGGTGCCATATATCCACAGCAAAATGAGGGTATGATTTTACACAAATTTTCCATTTGCATGAAGGATCAACACTGGTGATCAAAAGCAAAAATTTCTAGGATGTGGTTTCCAAAGTGATATCAGTATCACTGCTTCCTATTTGAGCTAAACGGAAAGATAAATAATGATACTGAAATTATCACAGCCATAAAGATCTGGATTACCTGAATTCTGAAAGAGTAAGAAACCATTGACATCCATTCAAAAGAAAGAAAAAGCCCATTAACTAAAAATCAGGAGACAGTGACTCACAATGCACCAGCATTCCGGGTGCTAATGTGGGTGTTATCCTCTTCATCAAGTTTGGCCAAACCAAAGTCAGATATTTTGGGGTTAAGATTCTTATCAAGCAGCACATTTGTGGCCTTGATGTCTAGGTGGATGATCTTCAGCCTTGATTCTTCATGAAGATAAGCCAACACTCTTGCTATGCCAACACAGATCCTGTGCCTAGTTGGCCAATCCAATTGTAATTGACATTCTTCGGGGCCTAAATCATCATATCAACCAAAAGTTAGATGTAAGAAGCACTCAAATCACACAAGTTCATATACATGTAGTTTTATAGCAGAAGCAATTGAGCAAGGCACGTAAGCAGATGTGAAAAAAACAGACCAAACAAAGCACGAGCGAGGCTGTTATTCTCCATTTACTCATATATCAGCAACAACTGATTTCCTTCTATACAACAGCCATAGAGCTTCACAAGATGAGGATGTTGAAGAGCAGAAATCATGCCTATCTCATTCACAAACTCACGGTTTCCTTGTTTTGACTTGGAAGAAAGCTGCTTCACTGCAATTACGGTGCCATCCGATAAGAGGCCCTGCATTTGAGAAATAGTGTCTTCACTTCAGTATAAAGTTTTATGATAACAAACTGCTTAATGAACAGCTTAAATGCATAAAATGAGGGAAAACTAATTATTGTGCTGAATACCTTGTAAATAGAACCAAATCCAACTTCTCCAATTTTGTTGGCAGCATCCAAGTTGTTTGTGGCAGCCTTAATTTGCCTTAGGGTAAACAAACCAGTGTGCTGATCTAGACCCTTTAAATCTGTAGAAGAAGCCAAGTTAGATAAGAAATATATCTAAAAAAAACTTGCAATTATTTCTACATTCCTAATAGTTTTAGAAGGATTTTGATGGATTATAACTGTATCTTCTGTAGGGACCCCTCCCCCTGATGACACGTGGCACATACTTCCTGGTGACACATGACACGTATTCTCATCCGGATTACCCAATCCGGATTTCCCCAAGAGTACATGTGGCGCGCTTCTCCTATCCGGACTTCCTCATGGTGAAGCACACGACACTCGCAAATATCACATCCGGACGACTGACATATCCTATCCGGGTATGTTTGTCCGGATCATTGACTGAAGTAAGCAAGTCTTGCACGTCTTCACAACAGCCTGCCATGACCCACGTTCCGCTACCTGCAGAGTGAAAGGACAAGAATGAAGTGACGGCAAGTCACTTCCCATGATCTATGACAGCCGCCGCGCTTCCCACAATCTCTGTCAGCCGCTCGTAGGGTGATGATGGTCTTGCCACCACCTAGTGGCATCATGATAAGCCAAAATATCTCTCTACCATTAAAGAGGGAAACAAAGCTTCTGGTACTATATGTATGAACCTTCACATAAAAAGAAAGGTAAGCTTGCGATACTTAGTAAAAGACCAACTGGTTTATCTTTCTTTCCATGGCTGACAAAACCGTCGGAGGGTGTGTCCGGACACCCTGTCCGGACGCCTTTTGCAGGAACGACTGAACCAGGAACTTATATTGGTTGAGATCGTGCGTCCGTCCATTTGGCAACTACGTGGATCACCAGGGACGTGAGGCCTCAACATCTTCTACATCCAGAGAAATCAACCCTGATCAGATACCATGTTTTAGCATGAATGCCAGCAACCCAATCCATTGCTACAACATCAACAATGAAATGTTTTGATATACAACATTTTTCATAATCAATACCTTGTTCCAATGTATCTTTGCGCCTTAGGCAGCCTCTCCACCAAAGGATACCGATAACCAGGAAGATAAGAAGAATGACTCCAGCCACAATGCCAACCACAACGCTCACAGATATACTAGTACTGCCATTTCTGGAAGGAGGTATAAAATCTGCAATAAGAAAACAGGGTTAGAACAGATACGCAGATGGAATGGAAGCTTTTAGGCAAATGATGGCACAAAGAAAAACAAAATCGAACCATTAGTAATGCTGCAACAAGAGACTAATCACAAAAAATATTTTATCAACATTATTCTTCAGAGTCAAAGTCAAATAAACATGAAAAGATGCTCAAACTGTTGGCAAATTTCAGAAGAGCAACACATAAAGAGCGATGAAATTTCCAATGATATAGGTAGCATCAAAGAAGAATCATTTGAGATTCCATATATATTAAAACAGAGTTGTGCCAAACCCTTCAAAAAATAATGAATCATGTCCATGTTGGTTCCAAGTGCCCTAAAGAAAAGAGGAGTTGCGCAGACTGAACCAAGTCACTAAACTAAAAAAATGTGTAATTTGAGAAGTAGAAGAACAATACCCTTTTGCATACCAACTATTCAAAATTGTTGAACTACCAATTTTCCTAAATGTTTAAGCTTAAGCTCCCTCATGTGTGGTCCCATGCCCACAGGTGGAGGAACAAACAAAATCTGGATTCATATCCCAATAGACAAAGATAGACAAAATTTGGATTCAAACAAACAAAGGAAATGCAATCTGATACTCTAATTATTAAAAAGCTACTAAAAAAACATAGACAACAATAATGAATAAAAAGTAAAAGTAGTTCGGAGTTATTACCATTTAATGATATTTATATAAGTAATAATTTGAGTTTAATAAATATTATTTTTACGTTAGAATACATGAAATTCGAATGATTTTTTTAGAGGGTTTTTTTATTATTATTATTATTTAAAAGTGTGGACTAAACATGCTATTTCCATAAAATATAAATGGGTTTTCTTTGAAAAGGATTTATTCTTTCAAAGTGAAAATTAGTTTGCATTTTGTGAGAAATATTCCTTGAAAATGCCTATAAATCCATTCACTCCACACTGAACCAGGTATTGCACGCACCACGAGGAACCAAGAACCATACCAACACACAAATCATAGAGAGGAGGAACCAATACACAACTCATGGAGAGAGAGAGAGAGAGAGAGAGAGGATTTACCTCTGCAAAGCACAGCCCTGGGGCTGCCATCTGAACTTGAGATGCAAATCATCCATACGCACATTCCTCTGGCAATTGAACTCCCTCTCTATGAATGGGCATTCCTCCGCCTTGTACAGAGGATATGTCTCATCCCTAACCCATATCCCTTGAAAAAAATCACACTTCTCCCCACTCCCAACCGCATTTCCAATACAGACAACAACAACAACAAAAATGAACAAAACACCCTGAACCCATGAACCCATTTCTCAATCTCAAGCTCCCCAAGAGAGAGAAACAGAGATGGGTTTTGTGTGGAATTCTACTCTAGTAAAGACCCATTTCCCATGTCTCAAGATTTCTATTTAATATATAGACAAAAGAAGGAGGATGTAGAAAGAGAGTAATGTTTCATTGTGGGTAAATGAGGAAGTGATTTGTCTCTGTTTTTCAAAATAGGAAAGGAGAACTTTGGGTGTGTTGTCATGTATGGTCACAATGGTGTGATAATATATTAATATGTACAGGAGATGCCCTGGATAATAAGGTATCATGTGGACTTTTGACCAAAACTCAGCCAATGAGAGGCCCTTGGTTGGTTTGGTTTTCTCCATGGGATAACTACTTTTTCTTTCTTTTTTCATTTTTGGATTTCTTAAATTTTTTAATTCACGTAACTATGAGTCCTTCGATAGTGTCAAATTGATACCTACCAAAAATTAAACCAATCTTAATATACCACTTTTATAATTTTATCTCAGAATTTTGTAATTCACTTACATTTCGTTTATTTGTAATCAGTCTCATACTCATTTGCTCCATTAATGGCTTCTAGGTCCATGCTTGTCTTCTTCCTCTTGTTCAACCACTTATGTCATCTTTCTTCCTTTAACTATGTTTTTTATTTTTTTTATTTTTATTTTATTGAATTTGAATTAAAGTGGGGAAGAAGATGGGATAATTTATTTATTTTTTAACTTCACAGACCTATTTTATTAAAAATTTAAAAAGAAAATTGTAAAAACTTAAAGATTTGTCCAAATGGAATTTACTCATTTGATTCTCTTTTTAAATATTTATGCCAAAAAAGGGTTTCTAACTCTAGACAAAATTATCCTACTTCTAAGCCTTATAAAAACAATTAGAGAGAGAGAGAGAGAGAGAGAGTTTTTTTATTTTATTTTATTTATCTACTCGATAATGATTTGTCATATTATTAGATGATACAAATTGAATATAAAAAAAAGAGAAGTACAATTTGCCTTAATTGAAAAGTTTTTTGGTTGACTATCCTAATCTATGGTTTGGAGGCATCGATGAAGGATTAATGGCTCTATCACTAAATTCAATAGATGGAATGGATAAACGATTTTTTTATTATTATTATTAATTAACCATGATTCTGCCATGGTTGGTAGTTTGTCTATTCTTTTTATATGAAGTGTAAATAAGTTTCAATTTGTCTAAAATTTAAATAAAAATTGATGTAAAATAGTAAAAGCATCATCCAAATCTTAAATTTCAAAGAAAAGTTAAAACCTTATCAGACTATCAATTTGGATTGCCTCGTGTTTTCAATATATAAAAACCTTGTTTGATAGTCATGAGTGTAATCATGTCCCAAAATAGTTTTAGAGTTGTATTAAGAATATGTTTTGCAGTGATTTTAGAAAGCGTTTATAACATTTCTAACATTTAAATGATAAAAATTTTCAAGTATTAAAAATATCAAAAGCGCTTCCTAAAATCATTATCAAACGAACTCTAAAACACTATTATTGTTTTCATCATTTTTTCAATTTTGTTTTCCAAAACTTGTATACATATTTTTAATAAATCCAATTAGATAAGAGCATATGTTTTCAAATATTTACATTATTTTTACATTCAAATACAAGTTTTGAAAGTCGTTCTTTTGGTCTAATTAATTGTTCATGCATAGCAAGACTAAGTTCCTGTTTGGATTTGCTTCCAACTAGCCCAATCAGGTTGAACATTCAAGAGGAAGAATGAATTGGGTATCAGTCAATTTTTCTACTAGACTAGATAATTGATAAAATTAAAGATTAAAATAAATGTCAGACAACAATTGGAATAAAATACGAGTAAAAATGAAATATTCACTCGTTCTAACTTCTTTCTGAGCTTAGAAATATATCCATTAATCCAAAAGTCCCTTTGACCAACACTCTTTGATGAATGAACACAAAAGCTTCACAGTTTGATGAACAAGCCTTTCTTTCATACACAACTTAAACATATTTCCCAAACATACATTGTTTATCAAATTGAAAACTTTTGTCTGTAAAACCTATGGATTACAGGACATGAAAATATTTATACAAATTCAAAGAAATGCTATGCACCAGCCTTCATAAATGGTGTCAAAGAAGAACACAAAGAAGAATTGAAAGCCAACATTTAATCTCTCTTCTCCCAATATTCAGAATCCAAGGTGACTGGGTAGAGGTCAGTGATGGATGAAGAAGCAGTCCATGGCCCGTCTGGCATGCTCTGAGCCTTGCTCTCGCTCACATCCATGCTCTTTTCTTGGATGTGGCGATAATGCTCCTTCATCTCCTTGAGCTTTAAGTCATCACTAGGAGCACTGGGATCAGAAACAATGTCCTGAACAGCAGTTATGCCTTCAAGCATGCTCACAACTGATGACATAGCTGGCCTGACTGCTGAAGAGATGTTCGTGCACAAGAGAGCTATGTTGAGCATTGCCATGACCTCTTCCTTGTTGAAGTCTGAGCCCAATCTGGGGTCGACTAGATCCATTAAGTTCCCCTTCTCTTTTAAAGAGAGTGCCTAGAAGTTGAGAAAGAAAGAAAATCCAATAAGAGAATTGCTTGTGTTTAACTCAAGCAATAGGGACTCAGGCTGCAAGACTATTTGTTTCAACATATGCTGAATGCAGCCATGGAAATGTCACAACCACATTGAATGAGATCAAAATTTGATATGTAATGAATGGAATATGCCCAGCTAGCCTGCTACCCAGAAAGAGGCATGCTAATATAGGAGTTTCATCAGAGTGGTCCAGGCAGGTCCTGGATAATGTCTTATTACTAATACGGTAATACCACACAATATAATTGAAGTCATTCAGGAAGAAAGCATATACTACCTGCTTCTTCATTTAAGGTTGAAAAGGAAGCAATACATGTAAGTATTAGTAGTATTGGGGCAATTTCGGTTTGTCTGAGCAAATTTTTGTTCTTGAGAGCCTATTTAATCCATATAGAGTCATCATCTAGGAAAATGGTCCAAAGGATGCCATGAATCAGAATATAACTTCGGCCCAAGATAGGAAAATGTAGTTGCCATGATGTGATGACTATATATTTTTATATATATAATTCAAGCCATGGTTAGGGGTTCATGATTCGGATCCTATTCACTTCCACTTTGATCAGGCTGGGAAAGCAGCTAGTCCTTGGTCGGATCTAGTTAAGTTGCTTTACTCAGCAGATCTGCTAAAACAGCAGCATGACCTGCTACTGTTATGCAGAACTGCCCATTTCAAAATGAGGTTAAAGCATGTCTTTTGGCTGTAGGAAGTGTTGGACAGAACCAGTGTGAGGGGATAAATTTATACTCTGGGTTCTCAACAGGTTTTACAGCTTGTAGTTTGAATGATGAAGCCATCCATCCTTGAAGATGCTTCCCGACACAAATAACAAACCATGCTGTTAAAATTATGCAATCAGCCTAAATGGATAAGAATGAGAAAATTCAGAGACGACAAATGCAAGAAAGAATGTTGTCAAAATTACCCAATCAAGAAGATAGGTGCATTCTTCTTTTGGCCTATAAGTAGTGTTGCTTCTTCCACTGACAATTTCCAAGGCAACAATTCCAAAACTGTAAACATCTGCTTTGTCAGTTAAATAGCCCCGCATTGCATATTCAGGTGCCATATATCCACTGCAAAATGAGAGTATGATTTTACACAAATTTTCCATTTGAAATGAAGGGTAAACACTGGTGATCAAAAGCAAAAAATTCTAGGATGTGGTTTCCAAAGTGATAACAGTGTCACTGCTTCCTATTTGAGCTAAACGGAAGATAAATAATGATACCGAAATTATCACAGCCATAAAAATCTGGGTTACCTGAATTCTGAAGCAGTAAAAAACCATTGACATCCATTCAAAAGAAAGGAAAAGCCCATTAACTAAAAATCAGGAGATAGTGACTCACAATGTACCAGCAATCCGTGTGCTAATGTGGGTGTTATCCTCTTCATCAAGTTTGGCCAAACCAAAGTCAGATATTTTGGGGTTAAGATCCTTATCAAGAAGCACATTTGTGGCCTTGATGTCTCGGTGGACGATCTTCAGCCTTGATTCTTCATGAAGATAAGCCAACCCTCTTGCTATGCCAACACAGATCCTGTGTCTAGTTGGCCAATCCAACTGTAATTGACATTCTTCAGGGCCTAAATCATCATATCAACCAAAAGTTAGATGTAAGAAGCACAATCGCACAAGTTCACATACATGTAGTTTTATAGCAGAAGCAATTGAGTAAAGCACATAAGCAGATGTGAAAAATACAGACCAAACAAAGCACGAGCGAGGCTGTTATTTTCCATGTACTCGTATATCAGCAACAACTGATTTCCTTCTATACAACAGCCATAGAGCTTCACAAGATGAGGATGTTGAAGAGCAGAAATCATGCCTAGCTCATTCACAAACTCACGGTTTCCTTGCTTTGATTTGGAAGAAAGCTGCTTCACTGCAATTATGGTGCCATCGGATAAGACGCCCTGCATTTTGAGAAATAATGTCTTCTCTTCAGTATAAAGTTTTATGAGAACAAACTGCTTACTGAACAGTTTAAATGCATAAAATGAGGGAAAACTAATTCTTGTGCTGAATACCTTGTAAACAGAACCAAATCCACCTTCTCCAATTTTGTTGGCAGCATCAAAGTTGTTTGTGGCAGCCTTAATTTGCCTTAAGGTAAACAAACCAGTCTGCAGATCTAGACCCTTTAACTCTGTAGAAGAAGCCAAGTTAGATAAGAAATATATCTAATAAAAAGTTGCAATTATTTCTAAATTCCTAATACTTTGAGAAGGATTTTGATGGATTATAACTGTATCTTCTATATCCAGAGAAATCAACCCTGATTAGATACCATGTTTTGGCATGAATGCCAGCAAACCAATCCACTGCTACGACATCAACAATGAAATGTTTTGATAGACAAAAATTTTCATAATCAATACCTTGTTCCAACGTATCTTTGCGCCTTAGGCAGCCTCTCCACCAAAGGATACCTATAACCAGGAAGACAAGAAGAATGACTCCAGCCACATGGCCAACCACAATGCCAACAGATTTACTACTGCTTCCATTTTTGGTAGGAGGTATAAAATCTGCAAGAAGAAAACAAAGTTAGAACAGATACGCAGATGGAATGGATGCTTTTAGGCAAATGATGGCACAAAGAAAAACAAAATCCAACCATTAGTGATGCTGCAAAAAGAGACTAATAACAAAAAATATTTTATCAACATTAATTCTTCAGAGAGTCAAAGTTAAATAAACATGAAAAGATGCTCGAACTGTTGGAAAATTTCAGAAGAGCACCACATACAGAGCAATGAAATTTCCTGTGATATAGGTATCATCCAAATATATATATATATATATCAAAACATAATTGTGCTAAACCCTTCAAAAAATAATGAATCATGTCCATGTTGGCTCCAAGTGACCTAAAGAAAAGAGGAGTTGTGCAGACTGAACCAAATCACTTAACTACAATAAATGTGTAATTTGAGAAAAAGTAGAAGAACAAACCCTTTTACATCCCAACTATTCAAAATTGTCGAACTACTAATTTTCCTAAAAGCTTAACCTCACCCTCCTTTACTACCCACATGTGGAGAGACAAATAGAATTTGGATTCATATCCAATGGACAAAAATAGACAAAATTTGGATTTTTATTCAACAAACAAATAAAGGAAATGCAAATTGCAGAGAGAAGGATCAAACCCAGGACCTTCCCCCAAACCAAGCTTTGAAATCATGTTCAACTACCAATTTTCCTTAAAGCTTAAGCTTGTAGGATTTGGGCTCAATATGCATATCATGCTCTTTAATAAAAATGATAAAGAAAATTCATAAAACAAGCTCAGAAAATGTGTGACATACCAGGGTCCACAGAAATAGCTGATATAAGAGGACCATAAACTCCTCTAACTGGGATACCTGTAGTCCCTTTCCCAGCCCAATAGAAGCGAATTTCCAAGGTATTATTAGTCACAACAGCAGTAAAATATTTTATGATTTCCTTGCTAACACCCCCTGCATCATCCTCAATATCGAAATCCTTGAGAACCAGCTCATCCTGCAACAAACCACTCCAATTACAACTGAAATTTTCAAGGTGCTATAAATTGAAATGGTGTCCCAAGATTTCTCTAAAACTTTGCACAAAAAAGTTGAATTTTTATATAGGCTGAAGTCAAGAACTCAAAATGGCCTGAATCCAAATGCTAAAGTTTCTTAGTACTTTTTAAAATTAGAACTTTGGTTGGTGAACATGGAAGTAATGTGATTCATTACCTGAACATAAACATCAAACAAACGCCTTCCAAGGCTGCTATATGTTTTGTCATCAGTAAAGGTGATCTCTGCAAAGTGAAGCTTTACTGTGTAGTTTCCATTTTCCAGACAGAATCCATAATAAGTGAGAGACAGGGCGGAGAGACGTGCGGTTGTATACAGTCCAGAATTTTCCATGGTGAGTCTAGACACATTTGTCCCAATAAAGGAGTCTGTAGGACGGTCATCGTCCATGAAGTGACCTGTGCTGCTGAATGCCCAGTTTGTTCTACTCTGATAGAACTTTGATGGTCCACCAGAATCTGTGTCATCTTCATATGTGGTATTTCCATCAACGATTACTTCTTTTCCACCACAATTTATGTGCATGGAGTAAAACTCTGGAAAAAAAACCTACAATAGATTGGTGAAATTGAACAAGCGAAGAAAAAGGATATTTAGTAAAAGGTACAAGAAAATACATCCATCAACCACCCTTCCCAAACTTTTACTTTAATCAGCAAACTTGTGACATTGTTTTGGACTGTATACCAATCCATTTTTAATAGACCATGTGATCCAACGGAAAGATTTCAACCCCAAATGCATTAGCAGTACCCTAAATGCACAGGGCAAAGCACAAGAAAGGAGAATGCCTATCTTGAAGAGATTTTGAGACACGGTGTACTGAAATGTGGGTCCTCTACAAAGCTGGTCTGATCAGTGTTTTATCAACACTAGAAGCACAAATTTTGATTTGAAGCTTAATCAGACTCATCTCAAGTTATGGAAAGTGAAATTGATGACATTCTAAAATCCCTTTATATTCTTCCATTAATTTCATTCTTTTGTATTTCTTAATTAACAATGTCAAGATAGCATATGATATTTAAACTTACTTTTTGGGCAATTAAAGCTTCTCAAGCACGAGACAATTCCACTGAGAAAACAACGTAATGCCCAGCAAAAGTCAGCATCACAACATCATATTTGAATATTACATGACAAGGAAAGAATCGTAGTGCTAAAGAAAATTATTGGCTTCAGAAAACATTTATCTATTAAAATCCTTAAAATGGTAATTAGAAACTCACAAGTTATTTCCTCCTGATGAGCTTCCAAATAAATTTCTGTAGAAAATATCACAATCTTGAAAGTTTATGCTAGACAGATGATTTTACACAGCGAATAATACAGAAAAGAAATATCTTATGTTAGATAAGAGTATTCTTACACACTCCGTTCTTGACATCCTCTTGAGCTTTCACTAGTAAAGTTATTGTATGAAAGATCACTGCACCCATTATTCACAGTTTAATTCATCATAGTTTTCCATGCAGAATGAACATCAAGTTAATAAATCATGAATACACATGAACAGAAATTGCATACATAGTATTTGATTATCTGAACCTTATTTCTAAATAACCCAAGAGATGAAGTGTCTTGTGCCATTAGCTATGCAACACACAACCAATAGCTCAGTTGTTCCTTTAGGAGTGGTCCTAAACCACTTTGAGCTATAGTGCAAAGAACTATTCCCCCAAGCCTAAAATACTCTACAATCCATCTATCCATCCTCACATATCACCCTCCTTTTTGTCTAGAATCCAAGTTACATGCAAAAGGGAGCGGAAATATGACTTATTGCTTTTTGTGGCAAGAGTTTTCAATGTGCAACTGCTGTTTGTGTAAAGGAATGAGGAAATCGTGTGTTGCATGAAAAATTCTGTATTATGTCTTCTCGTACAAAGCATGGACAGTTTTCATCAGATTCCTTAATAGCACAGAATAAAAGAACAATTATCTCTTCCAAATTTTAGAACTAACAGAATGTTTGCTACCCAAATATTTGAAATATTAATCGATAATCAGAATTCATGGCGAAACATAGAATCAACATTCAAAGCCAAATTTATTTGCTGTAAGGATGCAAGTGTATGCCCATTAAAACTAATAAAAAAAAATAGAAGCAAGAAAGTAATAAAAGCAAATTGATGGTTAACATGTGATGAGTAGAAACAAACAAACATAGCCACAACAATATATAAAGCATTTGAGAAAAAAATTTACTAGTTGTCTCCTCTTTTCAGCATCCAATCAGGCACGGCTCCAGTTAGCATGTTTCCGGTAAAATACCTACATAACATTGAGTTGTCCAACTTTAGTATTGCTCAAGTAGTTTTCTTCACTAGAGTAACATCTAAAGCATGATAGGAAAAACTTACTAGTAATTCCCCCTTCAAGGACCAAAATTAGTTTTCAATCAATCAGAATGAATTCATCTGTCAATTGGCTCTTTATTCAGAAGGCTTTTAAAGCCAACATATGTGATTTAGTCACTCAATCAATTTGATCCTAGGCTCTAAAATCTCCTGGTTCATTTAGGCAATTAACTTGGTCTTTTAGATTAACCTTTACTTGTAGCTCATTGGACTTCTTTCTTCATTTAGACCATTAAACTCATCTTTCAGATTCAGTAGTGAAGCCCAACCAATGTGGTTTAGTCTTAAAATCAATTCAACTCCACATCCTCGAAGCTTTCTTGGTTCATTTAGGCCATTAAATTGGTTTTTCATTTCAGTCTGTCAATTATTAGGTAATTTCACCCCTTGGAATCAGCTTGAATAGTTGTCAAAACCTAAAGAAGAAATGTTTATATGAAAATACACTGCTTACATGTAATCTGCATTTGATAGACCGACAAAGCTGCTTGGAATTTCTCCAGTTAGTTTGTTAAAACTCAGATCTCTGCAAGAGAATTCATAAACAGAATGAATTAAAAATTGCTCTACCCCAAAAGAGTCAAACACCTGAGAATGGAAAAAACAAAACCAAGAAACCGAAATGACATGCTGAAATGAACAAATATGAAGTTTATGGAATTGTGTATGCATTTCTAATCTGAAAAAGACCGTGTCCCCCTCCTTTCCATATCACTGAATCCTCTTCAGGAGAAATCCTCAAATCCCTCAGCATATGAAACAACTCTCCTAAAGCGTCCAGCTCCCAATCATTAGAGTTTCTAGAGAGTCTTATGTTCCAACCTCCTTGGCCAAGGCTAGAATCCCACATCTCATTTACCGAGGCGTTCCTTTGGGCCGCCAAGGCAAACAATTGGGGGAAAGTTTGGGACAGCGCCTCATTGCCGCACCACTGATCAGTCCAGAAATTAACCTTGGTCCCCTCTCCCACTTTGAACTCTATATTATCCCAACACCAATACGACTCCTTCAAGATGTCCTTCCAAACCCCCACCCCAAACATTCCGTGAGCCTCATTAGTTCTCCAACCAAAACCCTCATAGCCATACTTCACCCCTATCACCTTCTTCCAAAGGATTTCTTTTTCAAAGGCAAATCTCCAAATCCATTTGCCCAACAAGGCCTTATTCAGAAGATCAATCTTCTGAATGCCTAGACACCCTCTCTCTTTTTGGGTGCACACCACCTCCCAATTGATTAAATGAATTTTTCTTTCTAGGCTTCCCCCTCCCCAAAGAAAATCCCTTTGTAATTTTTCGAGCCTTTTTGCAACTAACTTGGGCATACGAAAGAAAGACAATTGGTAAATAGGTATACTGGCCAAAGTGCTCTTAATGAGGGTAATTCTCCCGCCCTTTGACAAATATTGTCTTTTTCAAAGGGCAAGACTTTTTCTCATTCTTACTTCCACCCCGTCCCATATAGCCGTGGTCTTGTGATTGGCTCCCAAGTGCAGCCCCAAATAAACAGAAGGAAGGGCCCCCACTCTACACCCTATCTCCATAGCCAATTCGTCAATGTCTTCAACCTCCCCAACCAGAATTACTTCACTCTTAGCTAGGTTTATTTTAAGACCAGAGGCTGCCTCAAACCACGCCAAAATCCAGCTTAGATAGGTAAGGTAATCTTGCCTTGCTTCACAAAAGATAATAGTGTCATCAGCAAATAGTAAATGGGATACATTCATTTCCATTCCCCCCCTCCCTCGAAGACTACAACCGGAAATGAATCCCCCATCAACAGCCTTTTTTAAAAGCGCACTTAGCACTTCCATACCCAACACAAAAAAGGTAGGGAGAGAGTGGATCTCCTTGGCGTAACCCACTGGAATTGGAAAAATAACCTGCTGGCACCCCATTAACCGGAATAGAAAAATTTGCAGTAGAAATACACCACCATATCCACTCCATCCAACGAGCCCCAAACTCCATCTTGTGCATGACCTTCATGAGGAATTTCCAATTAATGCTATCATAGGCTTTTTCAATATCCAATTTACAAATCAGCCCTTTCTCTTTACGTTTATGCCAAAATTCAATCACCTCATTGGCTATGAGCGAGGCATCCAAAATCTGTCTTCCCTTCACAAAAGCATTTTGGTCTGCAGAAACCACCTTATCTAAAACCTTCTTAAGCCTATTGGCTAACACTTTGGCCAAGAGCTTATACAATCCCCCTAGCAGACTAATGGGCCTGAAATCCCCAAGGTCATCAGCCCCCCCTTTCTTGGGGATGAAGACTAGGAAAGTAGAATTGAGACTCTTAGCAAAGGACTTCCCATCAAAAAACTCCTTGAACATATCCACAATCTCCTCCTTCACGAAGTCCCAGCAAGATTGCCAAAAGGCCACTGTAAATCCATCCGAGCCTAGAGCCTTATCTCCATTCATTCCCATCAGAGCCGCATGAATCTCTTCCTCAGTGAATGGTTGTTCCAAGCCTTCAGCTTCAATATGGTTTAACCTTTGAAGATTCAGCCCCTCAATATCAGCTTTCCAAGCTGGCTCCTCTGACAACAGTTGCTGAAAAGCATTCACAACCCCCTCTCTCACCTCTTGCTCCTCCTCCAGCCACCTCCCATTGATCTTAATCTTTTCCATGGAATTGTTTCTTCTATAGGCATTAGCCATCCGGTGAAAGAACTCAGTGTTTTTATCCCCTTCCTTGAGCCACAGCTCCCTAGACAGTTGTCTCTGATGCGTTTCTTCCAAAAGCACCCATTTTTTAAAGACTTCCTTAGCTTCTTTTTTCAACTCCGTCTCTCCTTCAGTCAGGCTCCTTTCACTCTCCACCCCATCCCAAAATTCTACTTGTTGAAATGCTAAGTTTTTATTGACTTCCAACCTTTCAAACACGTCCCTGTTCCATCCTTTGATTTTATCCTTCAAGACCTTCATCTTTGTAGCCAATCTAAAGCTGGCCCTCCCTTTCCCCCCCGCCTCCTACCACCAACCCCGAAGAAGCTCCTTAAACCCATCAACTTTGAGCCACATATTTTCGAACCTAAATGGGGAAGGGCCCCTTCTGATCCTTCCACCTTTCAGCAAGATGGGAAAATGATCAGAGGTGGGTCTAGGAAGCCTACTCTGGACAACCCCACTAAAACAGTCAAGCCATTCTTGGGTCACTAGAAAATGGTCCAGTCTAGCCCAAGATTGATTGTTCCTGCCCCCACTCCAAGAAGCCATCCCCCCTTGCATAGGAAGATCCAGGAGCTCTAATTCGTCAACCACCTGAGCAAATCTTCTCATGGCGCCAGTCAGCCTACCCTCATTACTCCTTTCCCATTGGGATAGGGTAACATTGAAATCGCCCCCTAAGCACCAAGGGTCATCCCAGATGCCCCTTATAGCCCTTAACTCCCCCCAAAGAGTCTCCCTATTTTTTTTGGAAAACGGCCCATACACTCTTGTGAAGATCCAGGCCTTCCCATCTTCTACATTCCTAAGTCTGCAAGAGATTGAGAATTGCCCCATCTCCATCTCAAGGACCTCTAGGGTTCTTTTATCCCAGCATATCAGAATCCCTCCCGCAGCTCCCTGAGCACCCATGGCACCCCAATCAAGGAACCTCCCAGAACCCAAACTCCTCACTAAACCCTCTGTCATTGACTGAATTTTCGTTTCCTGGACACAAAACAAATCAACCTTCTGGCTTCTGATCATGGCCTTAATCACTTTCCTTTTAGAGCTATCATTGGCTTTACGCACATTCCAACTCAAAAGCCTTATCTTCATTGGACTTCCATAGTCTGGCACCCTCTTCCTTGCACAGTACACTTTTTCTTCTTCCCCCCCTCATAATTGACTGAACATTCAAGCCTTTTCGACTCTCTTTCAAATCTCGATTTCTCCAGCAGGACTTTACTGTGAACTCTTTCCCTCCTCTTCCTAATTTTGACCAGGAACTCCAAGATATCTTTCTCTAGTCCCTCTGTCGAGAATCCCAGAAACTGACTGAACCTAGCCAAATCACTTTCCTCCCAGCTCGCTTCCACCCATCCTCTTTCTTCTTGAGGCATAGACCGGGCAAGACACAAAGCCTCTCTGCTTTCTTCCATATTGTCACTATTGACCTCTATCATTTCCCAACACTTCCCTTCTACTTGCTCTGTAGACCCAGAACCGTTGCGCGGTCTATGAGTAGCCCCCTGGGTTTTGTCCAATAGAGCCCCAGTAAGGTCGAAAAACTCCCCCAAAGGAGTCCGACCAAAAATAGAAGAGAGGGAAGAAGGAAGATCAAAAACCACCATTCCAGAGGAGGAAAGGGCGTTATCATACCTTGCAACTTCCTCCAGCAGGGCACAGTCAGTCCTAGAGGTCCCCTCCGACAAAGTCTCCTCCTCAGAAAGCCTCCATAGACCATCCTTCACCCAGAAAGGGGAAATAGCAGCGTCTGGGCCCCTCATTGGGCTTCGGCCACTCTCCACAACGGACGGCCCTCCTCTGCCTGGGCCCTAACCATAACTAAAGAAGATGGCCCTCGGTTGTCCAGCCCAGCCCTCTGAAAAAGCCTTGAAGTCTTGGCCCGCTCAGTGGACTTCCAATGCGACAGCCCAGGATCGACCGACCCATTAACATTTGGGAGGTCCGATAGAGGAGCGAGCCCAGTGGGCTCAGAAGCCTTAGACCGCCGAGAGGGCTCTGCTAGGCCCAACAATGCAAGCCCACCCAAAACTTGTGGCCCACCCGGAAGCCCGTTGACGCTCTGAATAGGGTCCGTGACTTGCCCCGACCCGCTTGACTGACCCCACGTCCCATCGGCAGTCAGCAGTAAGGCCTCGAGCCTCGAGCCTTCCTTCACCTCCATCACGCACTCGCTCGCGTGTGTACATGCTTCACCCCCAACCTCCTCTCCCGTTGCGACGACCTTCCCTCTCTTACCTGCCGTCGTCACTTTCATAACTGGCCTGACTTCCCACCACAGAGTTACCGAGTAGCATAACTCTTCAACCCAGACCTCCACTACATTGGGAAGTTCCTCACCGTTCCGCTTCACCAAAAGCCGAGCCCACTGGAACTCCTCCATTTTCTCCGTTTGGGAGTTAACCACGAGAAATCCCTCACACGCCTCCCCTATCCTCCTCAAGATGTCCCGCTCCCATAGGGAAACGGGTAAGCCTACAACCCGCACCCAGGCTTCACTGTTATTCTCCCCTTCCCTCAGGCATCCTGTCTCCGGCCTCCATTTCTCCAATCGAAGAAATATCCCCCCGACCGAGATACTTCCAAGTTTAGAGGCTTGCTCTGCTTCTGTCAGAAGTTCAAACTCCATCAATACCTTGCCCCTCTCCATTTTTGCTAACCCTAGGTTTCCCTTCAGACTCCAGATTCTCGCTAACTGGATTCCCTACCCTCTGAGATCGTCCCCCTTTGCTGCACTAGGGTTCCATGTCCCAACCACATAGTGATCTAGTTTGTTTAAGTTCCGACCCAATTCCTTCTTTGTGGCCTCTACCCTTACTGCTACTCTCTCTTTACCCCTCGACATGTTGGTCACTTTCGCGAATGTCTTCGCCATGTTTGGCTTCAAGCGTGGCTCTTATTCCTTCTGGCTTTTCATTCCTTTGTCTGCACAGCCCAAACACTGTAATGTCTCCACCATTGAGGCCCAACCACTCTTTGCTCCTCTTCCTTTGGGAATGAAGATGCTAAATCTCTTTCTCTCCAAATCCACAACACCCAGACGGAGAAAGCATCCCCCTCTGTTATAGTCGCGCACGAGAGAATAATCCCTCCCATTTTCCTGCCACTTTCTTACCCATTTAACCATCCTCACATCCTCAATGCTTAGAACCAGGCACTCGAGGACTACCCCAAGGCTTGCCGGTCCCAGCCTAATCCACGATGAGATCCCTCCTTTCCTTTCCACAATTGTGGCTTGCAATCTGCCTCTCTTCTCCTCCACCTCAACCTCGAACGTTTTCGATTCCACTCCGAAGCCACCCTTCCTAACACTCTTCCCAGGCCTCGCATGGACCTCGCCCTCCACAATCTCGGTCGCTCTCAGGGAGTCTCGCACTCCGCCGACGCTCTCACTCTCTCTCGCGCTCTTTCTTTCTCTAACCCTCTCTCTCTCTCTCCTCCATATTGCCATGCAACTCAACCGCGTTCTTTAACAAAAGATCATCTTCAGGTTTCCATGGCGTGATAGGAGCAAGAGCACCCATATTTTCTGAACCACTGTTTCTCTCTCTCCCTCTAGAACGGTGTCTCTCTCAGAGAACGAGACATGGAAGTAACCTGAAAAAAGCGTGGGCTTCTACACTTTACAGAAAACCTAATGAATTGGGAGGACAAGCTGTAAACTTTTACGTCTCCAGGGTCTTATTTTCTATCTATTCATACAAACAATGCAAGCTGTAAGCAGCTTATTCAAAATCCAAATTAGTCAAAACACAGAGATGCAGTGACCACTCAAGGAACATCACAAGCTATGCAAGAAGTCATAACATGAAACAATCTCCGAATTTGTAGAAAAACACGTTTCAAAGAATCTTAACAATTAGTCTGCAACAGGTAAAGGGGAAAAGATACTAAATATATACTGACAGGGTTTTCAATTTTGTCATTTCCCCAAGGTAATCAGGTAGCGGGCCAACAATATTGCAACTCCTCAATATTCTGCAATCAAATCAAATATATATCACCAAAAATCTCAAAAATATGTTCTATGTACTGTGTATTATCAAGGGCAATCTACTCACAGAGTTTTCAAGTTTCTCATATCACTCAATGGTGGAAAAGTTGCTTCAGTTCCATTCAGGTCACTGATTCTCCTGCACATAGAAATTCAATAAAAAATAAAAATATAATAATTTCAATCCATATAAATTATCAAAGCTATGGCATAGGAGAGCTTTACTCACAAGTCAGTTATTTTTGTCAAAAGGGCAATGCCAGAAGGAATCGGCCCACTGAAACCACTCCCTTGAATCACTCTGTCGGTAGCAAATTTCAATTAGAATATGTGATTATAAATGAAATCATGCCACTCATACCAACTCAAACATCAGATTCAACAAAGCTCTCACAATTTTTCAAGTTTTGTCCAGTTCTGTATAAAATTGGGTATCTTTCCTGTGAACTGATTATCTCCAACCCGACTGCATTGAATTAAAACAAAGATACAATAGCCCCAATCTCAGAATTCAACAAAAAAAATATGCTAATTTATGCATACAAAAACCCGAAAAAAGAAAAGACACTTCAAAATCTTACAAGTCCTTCAATGTGGTAAGCCCTGCAAATGTTTGTGGTAACTCCCCAGTGAAGTTGTTTGAGGTAAGAAGTCTTCAACAACGAAAAACACAACCAAACCAATAAACCCACCAGCGTTAATAATAAAAAAAAAACTGGTAACACCCATAATTGGCAAAATCTACAAACAAAAGGGTCTTACATTCTCTCTATACTGGGCAGATTCCCAAGCTCCTGAGGAAGAACCCCTGAAAGCTGATTGAACTCTACGGTTCTACGCATATCAAATCCAAAATTTTCGCATCAAAAACAATAATTCTTAGAAGATCACACACTGAAAAGGGAAACAAATGGGTAATTAGAAGTTCACAGGTTTGCAAGAGTAGAGATGTTTCCAAGCTCTTTGGGAATCGAACCCGTTAACCGGTTTCCGATCAGAGAACTGCAACAACACCCACATACCAAATTCAAAAAATAAAAATAAAAAATGAAATGCTTAAAGGTTCATATTGAATAAGCCATCAAAATTTCAACCATATATACATAGATGGAGAGAAAACACACATGTTTACTAGTTGCATTGTACCCCATTCTGGAGGGATTGAACCGTCGAGGTAGTTGCGTGTGAAGTCACTGTAACGGAGATGAATTACAGTTAAGTTAGTTGAAGTCCTAAATGGGTAATTGAAGAAATGGGTGATGCCAAAATTGGCAGAAAAATTAAGTTAGAGAAATACTCACATTTCTTGGAGGTAAGGAAGCTTAACCAGCTCTGGTGGGAGAGATCCCGGGAGATTCTGAGTCTTGAGGACTCTACAATTGATAAATACTCACGTTAACGGTTATTAATTAACTTATGATTGATTTGTATTTTTTTTTTAATTATTTTTCAAATATTCTTTAAAGAAAAAAAAAAAAAGACTAGGCTGTTCCTTAAAAATTTTAAGGAAAAATGCAAGAAAAAATAATTTAAAAGAAAATAAAAAATAAATAAATTATTTTTATATACTACTTCAAATTTATTAAGATATTTTATCTTTTTTTATATAGAAGTTAAATAATTTTAAAATATATAAATTTTTAATTAATTTTAATTATATTTAATTTTCTTTTATACTTTTCATAAAAAAAACCTAAATATAAAAAAATAATTTTTTTTTCATTTATTTTCTTTTCTTAGCATTTTTCTCATACCAAATACATTAATATTAACACATCTTTATATTTTTAAAAATTAAAAACTCTTTTCAAAAATAATTTTCAAATATATTGTAAAATTTTAACTTAGTAGAAAGCTTAACTTGATTCAAACACAATTCAAGAAACTAGATTCATAGGGTGTTATGTATACATTTTTAAGTTTTATTATTTATATTATAATTTTATTTGTTTATATTTAAATTTCATTATATCTCACGATACATATTCAATGGTCTTGATTTAGACCAGGATAGGTATAGCTTTGCATTTCCCGTCCGTATATATCCCCAAGGGCCCAACCTCACTCGGCTGCCGACAAAAAAGAGGTGGGCCCATTGGACCTCAGTTCCTAATTGGGCCCACAAGATAAGATTCTCCTTTCGAACTTTGTCCTAACATCCCAGAATGACAACAGTCTGAACTTATTGGACCTGAAGGCCCATTTAGAAGTCAAAGTCAACACAACAAATTATGGCCACCAACCTAACTTATTATTATAAATAAATAAAATTATAATATATAAATATATTATATATATTTAAATTATATGATAGAAATATTAAAAAAACCTTTGGAAAAATAAAATAAAAGGGTACTTAATATTATAAATCCTTATGATATTCAAATGTCAATATTAAAACGAAATTTATTTATTTACTAAATATGGCCATTTATATTAAAACCTTCTTTCTATATAAGTTAGGTAAATTAGGGTGGAGAGTGGAAGCCAACTATTCCATATAAAGTCCTTCAATAAAATATTTCACATTAATTTATTTTCATCTATAACATATTCTAAAATAATTGGAATGTGTTTTGGTATTAAAAAAAAATGAAAATAGCATGAACCAAAAAATACATAAATTATATTACATTAAAGTTACCCGTGTTTCCTAAAAAATACTAAGAAAAAAAATGATAATAAAAATATTTTTTTATATTTGATTTAATCATAAAAAATATATATATAAATCAAATATAATTAAAATTTATCAAAATTTTATATATTTTAAAATTATTTAGTCTATCTATAATAAAGGAAAATAATTAAAATGAGTTTGAAGAAATATATAAAAATAATTTATTAAATTTAAATTTATTTTTAGTTTTTCTTCATTTTTTTTTCTTTCTAATTTTTTTTTTCTTAAATTGTCTGAGAATCAAACATAGGCTAAAACTTTTGTTTTTTTATTTGAATTTTTAATAAACTTTGAAATATTTTACTTTCATTTTTTGAGTTATATGATTCAAAATTTATACAAATTTAGGGGTATTTAGATTTTAAATTGGAAATAAATATTGTTCTATAACATGTAAAGTATTCTCGAAATAAAAACTTTATTTATAATCCGATGATTATTGTTTGTTTTCTTAATTGAATTGTAATTAAACTCAACTCAATCTTTTTAGAAACTAAAAAAATTGAGCAAATAAATAGAAGTTTAATTAACTTACATGCTAACAACATGGCAAACAGTGTTGTTGGTGCAGCTACAAGTGACAGCATTTTCCGACCCCTTCACCGGATTCTTCGTCGCCCAACCCCACTCACCGCCGCACGGATCCGCACTGAAGTTCCAGTCCGTCTTCCCCAGAGTTTCCGCGATCTCTTCCAGAGCTTCCACTGTAAAGTGTAATAATAATAAGATTGATTTTTGAGAGTATATATATAGAACTATGAAAAATGAGGTAGAATGAATGGTAGTGTCACCTTCATTATTTGGGAGGAGAGTTGCAGAGAAGGTGAGAGTTGTGAAGAAAGTGAAGGCAATGAGTAAAGAAGAGAGAAGGCTGTTAATGGAGGGCATGGTTTTAGGGTTGTTGCAGAGGAGGAGGGCTTGGGGCTTGGAGGAGCACTAGATGATGGATGAGGATTAATGATTTGTGGTAAGAGGGTCTTTGTCGTGTACAGGAGGAGAGAGAAAGAGAGAAGACTCAGAGCGAAGACTTCGATACATGGTTATATCGTACCGTACCATGGTTGATGATTTTACATTTGATTAATCAAAAAGCATTTTTTTCCGCAAATTTTAAAGATAAAGTTTTTTTAAAAAATAAATATTTAAAACTTTTTTCAAATCTACGAGTCTGTCTAAACTTCCATATTTACACTAAAACAAAAACATAAATATATATATATACACACTAGATATTTAGTACATTCTTTTTATTTTAAAATTTAATAATTAATTATAGTAATAAAAACCGATAAAAAGATAAAATTTAATAATTGTTGGAGACATCTTGGTATCATTGTGGACCCCGTAATTTTACTCAATGCGTTTCCACTCGATAACGAAACTCGTTTTTTTATTTGTTTGATGAAAATTTGATTTTTTTTATAAAAAAAAAACTTGGAGTCGTTACTTATTTTTTAAGGGAAAAACAAAATAAAAAAGAAAAACTCTAAGTGTGACTCTTGAAAGAAAAACAAGTGTATAAAAATCGAGTCTGGGTCCGGAGGTCAAGTTACTTATCGAGAAGATACGGTGGTGAACCGTAGCACTCCTCTAAACCCCTTAAAAAACGGGTCTCTATTAAATAAGACGAGGCAAGTGTGGCAATTGACGAGGAAATCAATGGTTACCAATAAAATGATCGGATAACAAAATGAATCATGTATGAGAATAAGCAAAGTGGGAGTGAGAGCGTATCTGGGCAGTAAGTAATATTGCGCTATTATGGAAACGAGGTTAGCTCAAGTATAAAATTAACACATGTATATCAAAGAGTAAGGCAATGATCGAACAATATTCATTAAGCATAACAATTAACAATCGGAAAATAAAACTTATATGTAAGGCCTCCACCAAAGCTCAATTTATCTCGCATGAATTGGTCTCACAAATTTTATTATTTCGGAATTATGAAAAATTCATTCTTACTTATGTAAAATCAAGAGAAACATAAGATTATTTGATAACCAGAATGGAATTAAAACTGTTAGAGCGAAAACTGGATTTTTGAAATTTATTTGAAAATTGGAGTTTCGAAAATCTTTTGAAAATTGGAGTCTTGGAAATTAAATTTAAGAATTGAAATTTTGGAAATTGGAAATTAAGTTTGAAAAATTGGAATTTCAGGAATTGCGAACTAAATTTGAAATCGGAATTTTTAAGAATTTATTTAAAGATGGAATTTTTTTTAATAAATAAATAAATAAGAAAAATAAAAATAATAACGAAATTATTAACGATTAAATAAATAAATTTGAAAATTAGAATTTTGAAAATTGGAAATTAAATTAGGAAATTGGAATTTTGAAGAATTATTTAAAAATAGAATTTTTAAATATTAAGTTTGAGAATAAGAATTTCGAAGAATTATTTAAAAATGGAAGTTTGAAAATTAAATTTAAGAAAATGAAATTTTGAAGAATTATTTGAGAATGGAATTTAAAATTAAATAAATAAATAATAATATTAATAAATAAAAATAAAAATAAAAATAATAAATAATAAATAAAAATCTTGGAAAATTGGGATTTTGAGAAATTATTTAAAAAAAAAAAAGTGAATTTGAGAATAGAATTTTGAAAGATTAAATTTTGAAAATCGGAATCTTGGACAATCATTTTGAGGATGGCATTTTGAAAAACTAAATTTCGGAAATTGAAATGTTAGAAAATTATTTTAATATCAAAATATGAAGAAATAGTAAAAAAAAAAAAAATGGCTTGTGGTGATCCTCATTTGCAAGACTTAATTCTCCACGTGTTCAAAGTGGCAACCAACCTATTCGCTATGCTGCCAACATACCAAAGAATGCCACAAGATTACTTCCCATATTACAATAATGTCATTCAAACCCACTTTCCATGCAAGTCTCTTTCATACTCACCATGCACTTCCCGAGAGCACCACAAACCCATTTTTTTTTTTATGAAAAACAAACACCACAATGCTGCCACCTTCTTACCTATTCGCTATGCTGCCAACATACCAAAGAATGTCACAAGATTACTTCCCATATTACAATAATGTCATTCAAACCCACTTTCCATGCAAGTCTCTTTCATACTCACCATGCACTTCCCGAGAGCACCACAAACCCATTTTTTTTCATGAAAAACAAACACCACAATGCTGCCACCTTCTTACCTATCCGCCATTCTCACTACCATGCGCATGGAGTTTCCATTGGTGGAATGGGGGTATATGGTAGTGAGAGAAATGGGTTCGGGTTGATGAGGTGATGAAATGAAGTCATGCACGTAGAGATTAACGTCGGGTGGAGTCATGGGTAGTGAGAGAAATGGGTTTAAGGGTTTGGTGGGTGTGAAGTTATAGGTTTGATGGAGGATAGGAGGTTAGTGAAAATGAGTTCAATAGATATGAAAGATGGGTTAGAGAGCATTAAAGAAATGGTGATGTGCATGGAAGGTTAGGGAGGATGAGGTGGTTAGCTTGGGTGTGAGGGGTGGTGAGCATGAAGGATGGAAAACTGGTGGGTATGAATGATGGGTATGATTAGTGAGTTTAGAAAATGGGTACAGTATTAGTGGGACGGGTAGTGGAAAAACAGATTGGTGGGTATTGGAAAATGAGGTCTCTATAGTAGCCATGCATGCGTCAAAAAAATAGGAAGGAGTGCATGGAGGATAAATGGAAGGATGAGTGATGGAAGTAGCAAAATGCATGGGTATGTTCGGTGTGAGGTTAAGAATGGGATGTATGATACATGGTGATGGGTATGATGGTATATAAAAAAAAAAACAGAGAGTGATGAGGTTTCCATGCATGGCATTAGGGGAATGGACATGTGGGTGATGAATGGTGTGTTATTTGTCTTTGATATCCATTATCACCAAAACATATGCAGGATATATTTATCAATTCATTTAGAACATGTTTTTATTCACATGGAACATACCCGAATCCATTTCTGAATTTTGGTTGAAGATGTATGGATCTTCTAAGGTCGAGGAGGGTAACCACCGTCACTGGATTCTCTCTAGCAATGGGAAGCGAGAGAGATTAGGGTTCTGTTCTATTAAAAAATGTGATGATATAAAATGAATAGACCTTTGACCTTTTATACCCTCCTACCTTAAGGACCATACCCATTGGGCTATTGGGCCTCACGAGTCTTAGGCCCATCATCTAAGGCTCGTGATGGCGTTTTGGCTCTACACATAGGTGGCCCATACTCTTGAACGAATCAGAAAACAAATAGTAAGATGTGAATAGCTTAGTCATGAATTATTGTTAGATATGTGAGTCCATATCTTAACATGGTGGTGAGAGAAAAATGGGTTTAATGGGTATTCAAGAAAATTAATGATATGGGTATAATGGCAATGGGTGGTTAATGGAGAGAAGGGCATGGTTATGAGCGCGTTTGTGTTGGAGTGACGTGCGTGTAATGGTGAAACAACATGCATGAAGGGTGGAAGAATGGGTATGGCGACTGTGGAATGGATAATGAAGGGTGATGAGAAATGTGGGTTTCACTGGCAAATATCAACTGTACAACCCAAAACCATCTGATACCTTTCTTCTAAATTGTCATCTTCATTATTAAACTCTAGAGACTTCTGTTCAGCCATCCGTTTGAGAAATATAACCTTCCCAAGCATTGTGATATTCAAGCTGAGATTTTTGGAATGAAAATGGGTGAGGATTTGAGCCAGCTGCTCTACCATGGGTCCTCCAGGAGACACTCTGATCCAAACGACCAAGCCAAACAAAGGAACCTAATACTCCAAAATAAAGGATAACATGAAGAAAAAAAAGAGCAAAGACAAGAGAAAACAGTATTGTTGAACCCAAGCTCCATTTTAATGAATATCAATGAGTTTTCGAAAGAAAATGGTGGGAGGACCGAATAGTCTTAACATGCAAACAAATAACATAACCATCGTGCAATTCATACAAGAGAAAACAGAGACCTAACAAAAAAAAAAACGAGAAGCAGGTTTAACACATTAAATGATCAAAGCAAGCAACCAAACATCGGCAAGAAGCTCAGTGTGACCATCAAAATAAAATAAGATAAAAGAAAAGTGAAGAACATAAGGTGAGGAATGATCAAACTTGAGCGATTCCTTCCCTGCTCCTCTCTCACGGTCCTTGAAAAGCTCACTCTCGTTTTCCCTCAGGTTCTCTTCTCTCAAACCAAATGGCCCCCAAAAATCCCCCATAATGTCTTCTCCACCTCTCGAAAAACTTACCTTCCCCATTCAAAGAAAAACCCCCCTTCTCAAAAATATCTCCTCCTTCTTTTCTAGTTTTTTTGCCCTTCCCCTGTTTCTGCCTTCTCCCGCAAGCCACTACCCGCTCCACTATGCACCATTCAGCCAATATGTCACCCTCTCCAACCACCATCATGGGCGAGCTGCTGATGTTCACCACACGTCCATGCATGGAGCTTCATGGGAGGTGTCCCCCACTCCCAATGAAATGCTCTCCAACTCCTTAATAAAAGCAAATAAAAACTAAAAACATTTGGTTCGTAAAAATGAGGTCTACAATCATTTCATATTCTTCAATTATTTTACCTTATGAAGTTAAACCCACTAACATGAACAGCTCAATTCATTTATATATTTCTTGGATTCACCACTGAAAATTCCCCAAAAAATAAAAAATAAAAATTCACAAGACAATGGATTTACAGGCCATGGATTGCTGGTGACAGCTCAAGTTTGCTTCATAGTCAACTCAATACAATTTTATTTTATTTTTCAATATAATATGGCCATGTGATGAATATCCTATGCAGCAAGAAGTTGGTTCTCATTTCTAAGACTTTCTCACCAGCCAAACATTGTGTAATGTCAAAGGTATGAATAAAAAAAAATTTCTTCTTTCTGAGTTTTTTTAAATCCAAGTTGAGGAAGTTGACTTGGGGAGTAACACCAAGTTGCACTGCTGTAGCAGTTAAGAAGATACACAATTTTGAATTTATCGTCTCCTTCAAGTCTTTGTCACCACCAAACCTAGGGATTTTCAGATAAAGTTGTCTGTACTTATTGATTAAGTTTAGTCATGGTCATCAAGTACAAGTTCCTTGCGCTTTCATATAGGTTTGTACTTTCTTTTTTTCTAATAATTAAAATTAATTTTTGGATCATGGGAAATCTAATGGAGGAAAATGACCAAAAGGCCAAAAATAATTTTTTTTATTTAATTTATTGTTAAAAATATGAAAAAAAAAATCAAATAAAATAATAAATAGTTATATTTTCAAGTACTTTATTCAAAAAGTCTATGAAAACTTTAATTTTATCATAGGAAAATGTTATTTATTTTAATTTTTAAGGTGGTATTTAAATATTATGATTTTTTTTTTTAATAATATTTAAAACAAGTCCTCTAAAATATAGATTTTTTTCTTTCGTAAAGTTGAAATGGAGGTATAATATCATCTTTCCACAAAAAAGGATTCAAAGAAGGTGTTTGAATTTTTATATTTTAGCTTAATAAAATGAAGCAACCACCCTTTGTTGATGAAGCTAAATCTTTCTATTCTAACTATATAATAAAATAATTTTTTTTTTTTAAGAGAAAAAGTAATTGAGGGTGAAAAATGTGTTTAAAAAATATTTTTCTATTTTATTTAATCAATAATATTACATTAAATATTAATATAAAGTAATATATTTAACTATATGTTATATAATTATAAGCGGTTGTGGCTCACTATGAATCACTTAATATGATTTAATAGTTTAATTTAAATTATTAAATATATTAAGTATATTAAAAAAATAGTTTGATATCTCCTTCTAACTTGTTTCCATGCTTAGAAGTATATCCATTAATCCATAAGTCTCTTTGACGAACAATCTTCAATGCTTTTATACATTTATAATACCTAAAGTGTTGTCTAAATATAATTTGACCGAAAATTATGACTTTGACTTTACCTTAGACTAAAAAACTATCTCAAATATATTAAGGAAAGAGCATCAAAGCCACAAAATCTGTAGAGAAACTAAAGATGCCAAAAACCGATAAATGAACACAAATGCTTCATAGATTGATGAGCAAGCCTTTCTTTCATACACAACTCAAACATATTTCCCAAACATACATCTTTGATAAAATTGAGAACTTTTTTCTGTAAAACCGTATGGATTACAGGACATGAAAATATTTATACAAATTCAAAGAAATACTATCCACCCACCTACATAAATGGTGTCAAAGAAGAACACAGAAGAATTGAAAACCAACATTTAATCTCTGTTCTCTCAATATTCAAAATCCAAGGTGACTGGGTAGAGATCAGGGATGGATGAAGAAGCAGTCCATGGCCTGTCTGGCATGCTCTCGCTCACACCCATGCTCTTTTCTTGGGTGTAGTAATAATGCTCCTTCATCTCCTTGAGCTTTAAGTCATCACTAGGAACACTGGGATCAGAAACAATGTCCTGAACAGTGGTTCTGCCTTCAAGCATGCTCACAACTGATGACATAGCTGGCCTGACTGCTGGAGAGACCTTTGTGCACAGGAGAGCTATGTTGATCATTGCCATGACCTCTTCCTTGTTGAAGTCTTGAGCCCAATCTGGGGTCAACTAGATCCATCAAATTCCCCTCCCCTTTTAATGAGAGTGCCTAGAAATCAAGAAAGAAAAAGAGAGCTTGTGTTTAAATCAAGCCATATGGACTCAGGTGGTAAGACTCTATTTGTTTCAACATATGCTGAATGAAGCCATGGAAATGTCACAACCACATTGAATGAGTTTAATATTTGGTATGTGATGAATGGAATGTGCCCAGCTAGCCTGCTACCCAGAAAGAGGCATGCTAATATAGGGGTTTGCTCACAGTGATCAAGGAAGGTCCCAATGACGTCTTATTGCTAATACAGTAATATCACACAATTTGTATAATTGAAGTCATTCAGGATGGGAGCATATACTACCTGCTTCTTCGTTTAAGGTTGAAAAGGAAGCAATGCATGTAAGTATTAGTAGTATTGGGGCAATTTCGATTTGTCTGAGAAAATTTTTGATCGAGAGAGTCTATTTGATTCATATAGCATCATGAACTAGGAAAATGGTCCAAGGGATGCCATGAATCAGAATATAACTTCAGCCCAAGATAGGAAAATGTAGTTGCCATGATGTGGTGACTATATTTTTATATATATAATTCAAGAGCCATGGTTAGGGATTCATGATTCAGATCCTATTAACTTCCACATTGATCAGGCTGGGAAAGCAGCCAGTCCTTGGTCGGTTCTAGTTAAGTTGCTTTACTCAACAGATCGGCAAAAACAGCAGCATGACCCGCGACTGTTATGTGGAACTGCCCATTTCAAAATGAGGTTAAAGCATGTCTTTTGGCTATAGGAAGTGTTAGACAGAACTAGTGTGAGGGGATAAATTTATTCTCTGGGTTCTCAACAGGTTTTACAGCTTGTAGTTTGAATGATGAAGCCATTCATCCTTGACGATGCTTCCCGACACAAATAACAAATCATGCTGTTAAGAATGAGAAAATTCAGAGATGACATATGCAAGAAAGAATGTTGTCGAAATTACCCAATCAAGAAGATAGATGCATTCCTCTTTTGGCCTATAAGTAGTGTTTCTTCTTCCACTGACAATTTCCAAGGCAACAATTCCAAAACTGTAAACATCTGCTTTGTCAGTTAAATAGCCCCGAAATGCATATTCAGGTGCCATATATCCACAGCAAAATGAGGGTATGATTTTACACAAATTTTCCATTTGCATGAAGGATAAACACTGGTGATCAAAAGCAAAAATTTCTAGGATGTGGTTTCCAAAGTGATATCAGTATCACTGCTTCCTATTTGAGCTAAACGGAAAGATAAATAATGATACTGAAATTATCACAGCCATAAAGATCTGGATTTCCTGAATTCTGAAAGAGTAAGAAACCATTGACATCCATTCAAAAGAAAGAAAAAGCCCATTAACTAAAAATCAGGAGACAGTGACTCACAATGCACCAGCATTCCCGGTGCTAATGTGGGTGTTATCCTCTTCATCAAGTTTGGCCAAACCAAAGTCAGATATTTTGGGGTTAAGATTCTTATCAAGCAGCACATTTGTGGCCTTGATGTCTCGGTGGATGATCTTCAGCCTTGATTCTTCATGAAGATAAGCCAACCCTCTTGCTATGCCAACACAGATCCTGTGTCTAGTTGGCCAATCCAATTGTAATTGACATTCTTCGGGGCCTAAATCATCATATCAACCAAAAGTTAGATGTAAGAAGCACTCAAATCACACAAGTTCATATACATGTAGTTTTATAGCAGAAGCAATTGAGCAAGGCACGTAAGCAGATGTGAAAAAAACAGACCAAACAAAGCACGAGCGAGGCTGTTATTTTCCATTTACTCATATATCAGCAACAACTGATTTCCTTCTATACAACAGCCATAGAGCTTCACAAGATGAGGATGTTGAAGAGCAGAAATCATGCCTATCTCATTCACAAACTCACGGTTTCCTTGTTTTGACTTGGAAGAAAGCTGCTTCACTGCAATTATGGTGCCATCCGATAAGAGGCCCTGCATTTGAGAAATAGTGTCTTCACTTCAGTATAAAGTTTTATGATAACAAACTGCTTAATGAACAGCTTAAATGCATAAAATGAGGGAAAACTAATTATTGTGCTGAATACCTTGTAAACAGAACCAAATCCAACTTCTCCAATTTTGTTGGCAGCATCCAAGTTGTTTGTGGCAGCCTTAATTTGCCTTAAGGTAAACAAACCAGTTTGCTGATCTAGACCCTTTAAATCTGTAGAAGAAGCCAAGTTAGATAAGAAATATATCTAAAAAAAAGTTGCAATTATTTCTACATTCCTAATAGTTTTAGAAGGATTTTGATGGATTATAACTGTATCTTCTACATCCAGAGAAATCAACCCTGATCAGATACCATGTTTCAGCATGAATGCCAGCAACCCAATCCACTGCTACGACATCAACAATGAAATGTTTTGATATACAACATTTTTCATAATCAATACCTTGTTCCAATGTATCTTTGCGCCTTAGGCAGCCTCTCCACCAAAGGATACCGATAACCAGGAAGACAAGAAGAATGACTCCAGCCACAATGCCAACCACAACGCTCACAGATATACTAGTACTGCCATTTCTGGAAGGAGGTATAAAATCTGCAATAAGAAAACAGGGTTAGAACAGATACGCAGATGGAATGGAAGCTTTTAGGCAAATGATGGCACAAAGAAAAACAAAATCCAACCATTAGTAATGCTGCAAAAAGAGACTAATCACAAAAAATATTTTATCAACATTATTCTTCAGAGTCAAAGTCAAATAAACATGAAAAGATGCTCAAACTGTTGGCAAATTTCAGAAGAGCAACACATAAAGAGCGATGAAATTTTCAATGATATAGGTAGCATCAAAGAAGAATCATTTGAGATTCCATATATATTAAAACAGACCTGTGCCAAACCCTTCAAAAAATAATGAATCATGTCCATGTTGTTTCCAAGTGCCCTAAAGAAAAGAGGAGTTGCGCAGACTGAACCAAGTCACTAAACTAAAAAAATGTGTAATTTGAGAAGTAGAAGAACAATACCCTTTTGCATACCAACTATTCAAAATTGTTGAACTACCAATTTTCTAAATGTTTAAGCTTAAGCTCCCTCATGTGTGGTCCCATGCCACAGGTGGAGGAACAAACAAAATCTGGATTCATATCCCAATAGACAAAGATAGACAAAATTTGGATTCAAACAAACAAAGGAAATGCAATCTGATACTCTAATTATTAAAAAGCTACTAAAAAAACATAGACAACAATAATGAATAAAAAGTAAAAGTAGTTCGGAGTTATTACCATTTAATGATATTTATATAAGTAATAATTTGAGTTTAATAAATATTATTTTTACGTTAGAATATATGAAATTCGAATGATTTTTTTAGAGGGTTTTTTTATTATTATTATTATTTAAAAGTGTGGACTAAACATGCTATTTCCATAAAATATAAATCGGTTTTCTTTGAAAAGGATTTATTCTTTCAAAGTGAAAATTAGTTTGCATTTTGTGAGAAATATTCCTTGAAAATGCCTATAAATCTATTCACTCCACACTGAACCAAGTATTGCACGCACCACGAGGAACCAATACACAAATCAGAGAGAAGAGCAGAAAACCAATAAGAACAAAACCATACCAACACACAAATCATAGAGAGGAGGAACCAATACACAACTCATAGAGAGAGAGAGAGAGAGGATTTACCTCTGCAAAGCACAGCCCTGGGGCTGCCATCTGAACTTGAGATACAAATCATCCATACGCCCATTCCTCTGGCAATTGAACTCCCTCTCTATGAATGGGCATTCCTCCGCCTTGTACAGAGGATATGTCTCATCCCTAACCCATATCCCTTGAAAAAAATCACACTTCTCCCCACTCCCAACCGCATTTCCAATACAGACAACAACAACAAAAATGAACAAAACACCCTGAACCCATGAACCCATTTCTCAATCTCAAGCTCCCCAAGAGAGAGAAACAGAGATGGGTTTTGTGTGGAATTCTACTCTAGTAAAGACCCATTGCCCATTTCCCATGTCTCAAGATTTCTATTTAATATATAGACAAAAGAAGGAGGATGTAGAAAGAGAGTAATGTTTCAATGTGGGTAAATGAGGAAGTGATTTGTCTCTGTTTTTTAAAAGAGGAAAGGAGAACTTTGGGTGTGTTGTCATGTATGGTCACTATGGTGTGATAATATCTTAATATGTACAGGAGATGCCCTGGATAATAAGGTGTCATGTGGACTTTTGACCAAAACTCAGCCAATGAGAGACCCTTGGTTGGTTTGGTTTTCTCCATGGGATAACTACTTTTTCTTTCTTTTTTCATTTTTTGGATTTCTTAAATTTTTGAATTCATGTAACTATGAGTCCTTCGATAGTGTCAAATTGATACCTACCAAAAATTAAACCAATCTCAATATACCACTTTTATAATTTTATCTCATTATTTTGTAATTCACTTACATTTCGTTTATTTGTAATCAGTCTCATACTCATTTGCTCCATTAATGGCTTCTAGGTCCATGCTTGTCTTCTTCTTCTTGCTCAACCACCAATCTTATGTCATCTTTCTTCCTTTAACTATGTTATTTATTTTTATTTATTTTATTGAATTTGAATTAAAGTGGGGAAGAAGAAGGGATAACTTTTTTTTTTAATTTCACATACTGTGGACCCCGCATTTCGGCTCATGCGTTTTCCACTTGATGGCGAGCTCAATTTTAATTTGAAAAATTGATCTTTTATTGATTAAGAAAAATTGACTCGGAGTCGCCACTTATTTTTGTTTTATTTTTAAAGGGTAAACAAAATAAGAAAGAAAAACTCTAAGTGTGACTCCTTGTTTTAGAAAAGGTGGTCTGCAAAAAAATCGGATCGGGTTCGGGGGTCAGGTTACTTATCGGGAAGGTACGGTAAAAACCGTAGCACCCCTCTAAGTCCCTAAAGTCGGGTCTCTACTAATAGAATGAAACTAACGTGGCAATCGAATAAGAAAGTCAATGGATACTCACATTAATTATGCATATATGAGAATCAGAATATGTATAGTGAATGATCAGAATGAGTGAATGCGTACTTGGACTGCAAACAACAACGCGCTATCATGGAATGAGGTTAGTGAATAAACGCAAAATGATTATATGTATATCAAGGAACAGAATAAATCGATCACACATGACAAATGAATCGATCAATCAGTCAATCAATCATGAAATCTCATATGTGGGGCCCCCACCAAAGCCCATTCTATTTTGCACGAATTAGTTTCACAAATTCCATTATTCTGAAATTATGAAAATAGCATTCATGCTTATATAAAATCAAGAGAAATCGAAGATTATTTGAAACCCGAAGAGAATTAAAACTGTTAGAGAGAAAATTGGATTTTTGAGATTTATTTGAAAATTGGAGTATTGGGAATTAAATTTAAGACTTGGAATTTTAGGATGTCAAACTTGAAAGAAATTAGAATTTTAGAAATCGGAAATTAAGTTCGGAAATTGGGATTCAAAAAAAATGTTTAAAAATGAAATTTTGAAATAAATAAATGGAATAATAATAATAAGGACGAAAATAATGATTAAATAAATGAATGGGAATATGGGAATTTTCGGGTTTAGGAATTTAATTCGGAAATCAGCGGTTTTAAAGAATTTGATTTAAAATGGAGTTTTGAAATAAATAAATAAATAAAATACTAATGATCAAATAATTTAGTGGGAATAGGGATTAGGAATTTAACTCGGTAATAAGAAGTTTTAAAGGATTGATTTAAATTGAATTTTTAAAATAAATAACTAAAATACTAATGATTAAATAAATTAATGGGAATACGGGAATTTTCGGGATTAGGAATTTAACTCGGAAATCAGAAGTTTTAAAGAATTGATTTAAATTGGAGTTTTAAAATAAATAAATAAAATATTGATGATTAAATAAATTAATGGGAATACGTGAATTTTCGAGATTAAGAATTTAGAAATTAAAATCGGAAGTCGGAAATTTTAATGAATTGTTTAAAATGGAATTTTAGAATAAATAAATAAGATAATAATAATTAAATAAATTAATGTGAATATTGGAATTTTTGGAATTTAGAAATTAAAATCGGAAGTGGGAAATTTTAAAGAATTGTTTAAAATAGAATTTTAAAATAAATAAAATAAATATTAGTGATTAAATAAATTAATGTGAGTATGAAAATTTTTAGGAATTGAATTTTAAAGATCGGAATTTTGAAGTATTATTTAAAGGTTGAATTTTAAAATAAACAAATAAATAAATCAATAAATAATGATTAAATAAATTGGTGTGAAAATTAAATTTTCAAAAATTGGAATTAAAATTTATTGAGGAATTAATGTTTTTAGGAAGATAAATCATGCAAATTGAAAACAAAAGGGCTAATTTGAGGTGGATATGGGCTTGGAATGGGCATGGACTAACTTAAGGTGGGTGAACAAAACAACTTGAAGTGAGCATGGGCTTGGAATGAGCGTGGGCCAGCTTAAAATGAGAGAACAAAACAAACTTGAAGTGAGCATGGGCTTGGAATGGACATGGGCCAACTTAAAATGAGAGAACAAAACAAAGGGCCTTTCATCAACACATACGGGCCTGGGCTCCAACTTAAGCCCACATCTCCAACTGGGCCAACTTAAGATGGGTGAGCAAAACAACTTGGAGCTTTTTATCTTCATATACGGGCTGGGCTCCAACTTAAGCCCACATCTCCAACTGGGCCAATTTAAGATGGGTGAGAAAATCAACTTGGAGCTTTTTATCTTCACCTACGGGTTGGACTCCAACTTAAGCCCACAACCTTGAAGGCATAGCCTTTGCTTCTCTTCAATATAAGGCCGTGTTTGGGTGATGAGCGGGTGGATGATGAGTAGGGGGAAACTTAGAGAGAGGAAAGCGGGTAGATAGTGGAGGTTAGTGAGGAGTTGGTATGCATGAAGAGCATGTGGTGTAGAGAGAGGAAAGGTGGTGGGATGAAGTGGGTATGCATGGGATGAATGAAGTATGGTGGGCATGAGCATGAAAGATGAGAGGATGAGGGCTTGAAAGTGGGTACATGTTGTGCCAGCAGAAGCTTTGATGCCAACAATGTTAGTTCAAGAACACAAAGATAATACAATCACACATACGGTACACGAGGTTTTAACGTGGTTCGGCCAACCATACCTACGTACACGGATGAGAGAGAATAATTCCACTATACAATAGAGAATATTACAGAGGATAGAACCAGATACAACTATTGGGTTCCCGAAACATCCCATGTTTCCCCACTCCTTGTATCCATACCTTACTACGAGCCCTCTCGCTCCACCAGGTACCTCCCGTTCTTCCTCACATCTCTATCCACCTCGTATAGTCTCTATAGGCCCATCTCTATCTCATAACTTTTTCCCCTTATGACCTAGAATATTTATAGAGATATTTCCAACAACCTTCCTTATTCTATAAGGAAGTCTAATATTACAATAATATATCAACCTAGAAATATTCTATATAATATTCTTTACAAAAAGGAATCTATACTAATTAGGAATTTGGGACACTTCCTAACAGTACATACATGGAACCTTAGGCACGTAGGAATCAAGCAAAAAACGAAAAATGGATAAGTGGGTATAAGGGGTGGTGGTGATATGCATTGAGTGGTGGAATTAAAGAAAATGGGTACCCGGTGTAGCTTAGGGGGAGAAAGGTGGTAGGGAAAGAATATGAAGGTATAGAGAGAGAAGTGGGTAGGGAGGTTAGGTGGTTCTGTTTGCATGGTTCCCATGCATGTGAGTGGATGATTTGGAAAAGCTTTTGACAGCCACGTATGGTGCAAGAGATGGGCTATGGGTTGGTAGGTGTGGTCATGGGTATGGTGGTGGTGTAGAGAGGGAAACTATAGTAATGAGATGGAAATATGAGAAAATGGATATGAAGAGGTAGGCATGCAGAGATGGGAAATGGGTATGAAAGAAAGGTATGGGTTATGGAGAGAGAAAAGGTGGTGAATCATGAAATGGGTTTTATGAGTGTATGGGATGAGAAAATGGGTGTATATAGTTGCTGCATCATCCTCATCCTGAAGCAATAGATCCAACTCAAGCCACAGTGACTCACACCATACAGTGAAGTCATCCTCAATGCATTGATCATCATCCCCAAGACCCACTGAGATAATGCGCTTTTCACCCTCAGAGACTGCTGAAATGTTTGTCTCAGAATCAACAACTGGATAATCATCATGTTGTTCCCATGCATCCATCACAACATTCAAGTCCATCTAATAGCCATTGCCCAAAAGCAGAACGTGAAACATTGGGAGATCACAACATTACAAGTCCATTGGTGAGAATGTATTATCTATGACTCCTTGCCCCCATGAACAGAGATGAGAAAATAATATGCTCCAGAAACAGATACGGGAACAGGGGAAGATGGAGAAACAGAGCACAAAAGAAAATAGATAAATAAAGTAAAACTCAGAGACTTTACTTCATGGGTTTTTAGTAAGTCCCCTGTTTAGGTGAGAAAAACCATCCCAAATGCAACTACGGGCATCATCATAATATAAGCAAAACATACCTAAATCAACAATGGCAAATAGGAATGCAAGACTTCACCTCAACAAGCTACTAGTGGCCTTTAATATCCACCCCAAACAACATGATGCTTAGAAGCATAATAACAATCTAAAGAAAAACAATGAATCACAAAGAATGAGAGGAAAACAGTATACATACCTGGACTCCTTAAACCAAAAGAACCGAGCTTCGACCCTCTCAATGAATTTTTCTCCCTCTTTGTAACCGCTGGCCTCTCCAGAAAGTTCAAACCTCTCGCTTGTTTTTCTCCAAAAAGTCCTCCAGATATCTCCTCCTTCTTTCTTTTCTTCTTTTCCTGTTCTGAGTCTTCCTCCGCAAGCCATGTCCGTATCCCCATCCCATCTAGCCACCCGAGAGCAGCCCACTTCAGAGGAGTCAGAAAAACAGCAAAAAAATAATCATAAAAAAAACTCTCAGCTCCTGGGGGGGCTACACATACCTATTTTATTAAAATTTTAAAAAGAAAATTGTAAAAACTTAAAGATTTGTCCAAATGGAATTTACTCATTTGATTCTCTTTTTAAGCCTTATCAAAACAATGAGAATGAGAGAGAGAGAGAGAGTATTTTTTATTTTTTATCTACTCGAAAATGATTTGTCATATATTATTAGATGGTACAAATTGAATAAAAAAAAGATAAGTACAATTTGTCTTAATTGAATAGATGGAATGGATAAACGATTTTTTTTTTATTATTATTATTAATTAACCATGATTCTGCCATGATTGGTAGTTTGTCTATTCTTTTCATATAAAGTGTAAATAAGTTTCAATTTATCTAAAATTTAAATAAAAATTGATGTAAAATAGTAAAATATCATCTAAATCTTAAATTTCAAATTTCAAAAAAAAGTTAAAACCTTGTCAGATTATTAATTTGGATTGCCTCCTGTTTTAAATATATAAAAACCTTGTTTGATGGTCATGAGCGTAATCATGCCCCAAAATGGTTTTAGAGTTATATTATGAATATATTTGGGAATGATTTTAGAAAGTGTTTTTAACATTTTTAACACTTAAATGATAAAAAAATTTAAGTATTAAAAATATCAAAATTGCTTCCTAAAATCACTATCAAACAGTCTTTAAAACACCATTATTGTTTTCATCATTTTTTCAATTTTGTTTTCCAAAACTTGTATACATATTTTTAATAAATCCAATTAGATAAAAGCATATGTTTTCAAATATTTACATTGTTTTCATTATTTTTACATTCAAATACAAGTTTTGAAAGTCGTTCTTTTGGTCTAATTAATTGTTCATGCATAGCAAGACTAAGTTCCTGTTTGGATTTGCTTCCAACTAACCCAATCAGGTTGAACATTCAAGAGGAAGAATGAATTGGGTATCAGTCAATTTTTCTACTAGACTAGATAATTGATAAAATTAAAGATTAAAATAAATGTCACAACAATTGGAATAAAATACAAGTAAAAAAGAAATATTCACTCGCTCTAACTTCTTTCTGAGCTTAAAATATATCCATTAATCCAAAAATCCCTTTGACCAACAATCTTTGATGAATGAACACAAAAGCTTCATAGTTTGATGAAGAAGCCTTTCTTTCAAACACAACTTAAACATAATTCCCAAACATACATTTTTTATCAAATTGAAAACTTTTGTCTGTAAAACCTATGGATTACAGGACATGAAAATATTTATACAAATTCAAAGAAATGCTATGCACCCGCCTTCATAAATGGTGTCAAAGAAGAACACAAAGAAGAATTGAAAGCCAACATTTAATCTCTCTTCTCCCAATATTCAGAATCCAAGTTGACTGGGTAGAGATCAGGGATGGATGAAGAAGCAGTCCATGGCCCATCTGGCATGCTCTGAGCCTTGCTCTCGCTCACGCCCATGCTCTTTTCTTGGATGTGGCGATAATGCTCCTTCATCTCCTCGAGCTTTAAGTCATCACTAGGAGCACTGGGATCAGAAACGATGTCCTGAACAGCAGTTCTGCCTTCAAGCATGCTCACAACTGATGACATAGCTGGCCTGACTGCTGAAGAGATGGTCGTGCACAGGAGAGCTATGTTGAGCATTGCCATGACCTCTTCCTTGTTGAAGTCTGAGCCCAATCTGGGGTCAACTATATCCATTAAGCTCCCCTTCTCTTTTAAAGAGAGTGCCTAGAAGTTGAGAAAGAAAGAAAATCCAATAAGAGAATTGCTCCTGTTTAACTCAAGCAATAGGGACTCAGGCTGCAAGACTATTTGTTTCAACATATGCTGAATGAAGCCATGGAAATGCCACAACCACATTGAATGAGATCAAAATTTGATATGTATGAATGGAATATGCCCAGCTAGCCTGCTACCCAGAAAGAGGCATGCTAATATAGGAGTTTCCTCAGAGTGGTCCAGGCAGGTCCTGGATGACGTCTTATTACTAATACGGTAATACCACACAATATAATTGAAGTCATTCAGGAAGAAAGCATATACTACCTGCTTCTTCATTTAAGGTTGAAAAGGTAGCAATACATGTAAGTATTAGTAGTATTGGGGCAATTTCGGTTTGTCTGAGCAAATTTTTGTTCAAGAGAGCCTATTTGATCCGTATAGAGTCATGAACTAGGAAAATGGTCCAAAGGATGTCATGAATCAGAATATAACTTCGGCCCAAGATAGGAAAATGTAGTTGCCATTATGTGATGACTATATATTTATATATATATATATATATATAATTCAAGAGCCATGGTTAGGGGTTCATGATTTGGATCCTATTCACTTCCACTTTGATCAGGCTGGGAAAGCAGCTAGTCCTTGGTCAGTTCTAGTTAAGTTGCTTCACTCAGCAGATCTGCTAAAACAGCAGCATGACCTGCTACTGTTATGTGGAACTGCCCATTTCAAAACGAGGTTAAACCATGTCTTTTGGCTGTAGGAAGTGTTAGACAGAACCAGTGTGAGGGGATAAATTTATACTCTGGGTTCTCAACAGTTTTTACAGCTTCTAGTTTGAACGATGAAGCCATCCATCCTTGAAGATGCTTCCCGACACAAATAAAAAACCATGCTGTTAAAATTATGCAATCAGCCTAAATGGATAAGAATGAGAAAATTCAGAGACGACAAATGCAAGAAAGAATGTTGTCAAAATTACCCGATCAAGAAGATAGATGGATTCTTCTTTTGGCCTATAAGTAGTGTTGCTTCTTCCACTGACAATTTCCAAGGCAACAACTCCAAAACTGTAAACATCTGCTTTGTCGGTTAAATAGCCCCGCATTGCATATTCAGGTGCCATATATCCACTGCAAAATGAGAGTATGATTTTACACAAATTTTCCTTTTCAAATGAAGGATAAACACTGGTGATCAAAAGCAAAAAATTCTAGTATGTGGTTTCCAAAGTGATAATAGTGTCAATGCTTCCTATTTGAGCTAAACAGAAAGATAAATAATGATACCGAAATTATCACAGCCATAAAAATCTGGGTTACCTGAATTCTGAAGCAGTAAAAAACCATTGACATCCATTCAAAAGAAAGGAAAAGCCCATTAACTAAAAATCAGGAGATAGTGACTCACAATGTACCAGCAATCCGCGTGCTAATGTGGGTGTTATACTCTTCATCAAGTTTGGCCAAACCAAAGTCAGATATTTTGGGGTTAAGATCCTTATCAAGAAGCACATTTGTGGCCTTGATGTCTCGGTGGACGATCTTCAGCCTTGATTCTTCATGAAGATAAGCCAACCCTCTTGCTATGCCAACACAGATCCTGTGTCTAGTTGGCCAATCCAATTGTAATTGACATTCTTCAGGGCCTAAATCATCATATCAACCAAAAGTTAGATGTAAGAAGCACAATCACACAAGTTCATATACATGTAGTTTTATAGCAGAAGCAATTGAGTAAAACATGTAAGCAGATGTGACAAATACAGACCAAACAAAGCACGAGCGAGGCTGTTATTTTCCATGTACTCGTATATCAGCAACAACTGATTTCCTTCTATACAACAGCCATAGAGCTTCACAAGATGAGGATGTTGAAGAGCAGAAATCATGCCTATCTCAGTCACAAACTCACGGTTTCCTTGTTTTGATTTGGAAGAAAGCTGCTTCACTGCAATTATGGTGCCATCGGATAAGACACCCTGCATTTTGAGAAATAATGTCTTCTCTTCAGTATAAAGTTTTATGAGAACAAACTGCTTACTGAACAGCTTAAATGCATAAAATGAGGGAAAACTAATTATTGTGCTGAATACCTTGTAAACAGAACCAAATCCACCTTCTCCAATTTTGTTGGCAGCATCAAAGTTGTTTGTGGCAGCCTTAATTTGCCTTAAGGTAAACAAACCAGTCTGCAGATCAAGACCCTTTAACTCTGTAGAAGAAGCCAAGTTAGATAAGAAATATATCTAATAAAAAGTTGCAATTATTTCTACATTCCTAATAGTTTGAGAAGGATTTTGATGGATTATAACTGTATCCTCCACATCCAGAGAAATCAACCCTGATTAGATACCATGTTTTGGCATGAATGCCAGCAAACCAATCCACTGCTACGACATCAACAATCAAATGTTTTGATAGACAAAAATTTTCATAATCAATACCTTGTTCCAACGTATCTTTGCGCCTTAGGCAGACTCTCCACCAAAGGATACCTATAACCAGGAAGACAAGAAGAATGACTCCAGCCACAATGCCAACCACAACGCCAACCACAATGCCAACAGATATGCTACTGCTTCTATTTTCAGTAGGAGGTATAAAATCTGCAAGAAGAAAACAAAGTTAGGACAGATACGCAGATGGAATGGATGCTTTTGGGCAAATGATGGCACAAAGACAAACAAAATCCAACCATTAGTGATGCTGCAAAAAGAGACTAATAACAAAAAATATTTTATCAACATTAATTCTTCAGAGAGTCAAAGTTAAATAAACATGAAAAGATGCTCTAACTGTTGGAAACTTTCAGAAGACCACCACATACAGAGCGATGAAATTTCCTGCGATAGAGGTAGCATCCAAATATATATATATATATATCATAACATACTTGTACTAAACCCTTCAAAAAATAATGAATCATGTCCATGTTGGTTCCAAGTGCCCTAAAGAAAAGAGGAGTTGTGCAGACTAAACCAAATCACTTAACTACAATAAATGTGTAATTTGAGAAAAAGTAGAAGAACAAACCCTTTTACATCCCAACTATTCAAAATTGTTGAACTACTAATTTTCCTAAAAGCTTAACCTTACCCTCCTTTACTACCCGCATGTGGAGAGAAATAGAATTTGGATTCATATCCAATGGACAAAGATAGAGAAAATTTGGATTTTTATTCAACAAACAAATAAAGGAAATGCAAATTGCGGAGAGAAGGATCAAACCTAGGACCTCCCCCCAAACCAAGCTTTGAAATCACGTTCAACTACCAATTTTCCTGAAAGCTTAAGCTTGCAGGATTTGGGCTCAATATGCATATCATGCATTTTAATAATGATAAAGAAAATTCATAAAACAAGCTCAGAAAATGTGTGACATACCAGGGTCCACAGAAATAGCTGATATAAGAGGACCGTAAACTCCTCTAACTGGGATACCTGTAGTCCCTTTCCCAGCCCAATAGAAGCGAATTTCCAAGGTATTATTAGTCACAATTGCAGTAAAAAATTTTAAGATTTCCTTGCTAACACCCCCTGCTTCATCCTCAATATTGAAATCCTTGAGAACTAGCTCATCCTGCAACAAACCACTCCAATTACAACTGAAATTTTCAAGGTGCTATAAATTGAAACGGTGTCCCAAGATTTCTCTAAAACTTTGTGCAAAAAAGGTGAATTTTTATATAGGTTAAAGTCAAGAACTCAAAATGGCTTGAATCCAAAATGCTGAAGTTTCTTAGTACTTTTTAAAATTAGAACTTTGGTTGGTGAACATGGAAGTAATGTGATCCATTACCTGAACATAAACATCAAACAAACGCCTTCCAAGGCTGCTATATGTTTTGTCATCAGTAAAGGTGATCTCTGCAAAGTGAAGCTTTACTGTGTAGTTTCCATTTTCTAGACAGAATCCATAATAAGTGAGAGACAGGGCGGAGAGGCGTGCGGTTGTATACAGTCCAGAATTTTCCATGGCGAGTCTAGACACGTTTGTCCCAATAAAGGAGTCCGTAGGATGGTCATCGTCCATGAAGTGACCTGTGCTGCTGAATGCCCAGTTTGTTCTACTCTGATAGAACTTTGATGGTCCACCAGAATCTTTGTCATCTTCATATGTGGTATTTCCATCAACAATTACTTCTTTTCCACCACAATTTATGTGCATGGAGTAAAACTCTGGAAAAAAAAAACTACAATATATTGGTGAAATTGAACAGGCAAAGAAAAAGGATATTTAGAAAAAGGCACAAGAAAATACATCCATTAACCACCCTTCCCGAACTTTTACTTTAATCAGCAAACTTGTGACACTGTTTTGGACTGTATACCAATCCATTTTTAATAGACCATGTGATCCAATGGAAAGATTTCAACCCCAAATGCATTAGCAGTACCCTAAATGCACAGGGCAAAGCACAAGAAAGGAGAATGCCTATCTTGAAGAGATTTTGAGACATGGTGTGCTGAAATGTGGGTCCTCTACATAGCTGGTCTGATCAGTGTTTTATCAACACTAGAAGCACAAATTTTGAGTTGAAGCTTAATCAGACTCATCTCAAGTTATGGAAAGTGAAATTGATGACATTCTAAAATCCCTTTATATTCTTCCCTTAATTTCATTCTTTTGTATTTCTTAATTAACAATGTCAAGATAGCATATGATATTTAAACTTACTTTTTGGGCAATTAAAGCTTCTCAAGCACGAGACAATTCCACTGAGAAAACAACGTAATGCCCAGCAAAAGCCAGCATCACAACATCATATTTGAATATTACATGACAAGAAAGAATCGTAGTGCTAAAAAAATTTATTGGCTTCAGAAAACATTTATTTATTAAAATCCTTAAAATGGTAATTAGAAACTCACGAGTTATTTCCTCCTGATGAGCTTCCAAACAAATTTCTGTAGAAAATATCACAATATTGAAAGTTTAGATGCTAAACAGATGATTTTACACAGCAAATAATACAGAAAAGAAATATCTTATGTTAGATAAGAGTATTCTTACACACTCCGTTCTTGACATCCTCTTGAGCTTTCACTAGTAAAGTTATTGTATGAAAGATCACTGCACACAGTATTCACAGTTTAATTCATCATAGTTTTCCATGCAGAATGAACATCAAGTTAATAAATCATGACTTCACATGAACAGAATTGCATACATAGTATTTGATTATCTGAACCTTATTTCTAAATAACCCAAGAGATGAAGTGTCTTGTGCCATTAGCCATGCAACACACAACCAATAGCTCAGTTGTTCCTTTAGGAGTGGTCCTAAACCACTTTGAGCTATAGTGCAAAGAACTATTCCCCCAAGCCTAAAATACTCTACAATCCATCTATCCATCCTCACATATCACCCTCTTTTTTGTCTAGAATCCAAGTTATATGCAAAAGGGAGCAGAAATACGACTTATTGCTTTTGGTGGCAAGAGTTTTCAATGTGCAACTGCTGTTTATGTAAAGGAATGAGGAAAATTCTGTATTATGTCTTCTCGTACAAAGCATGAATAGTTTTAATCAGATTCCTTAATAGCACAGAATAAAAGAACAATTATCTCTTCCAAATTTTAGAACTAACAGAATGTTTGCTACCCAAATATTTGAAAAATTAATCGATAATCAGAATTCATGGCGAAACATAGAATCAACATTCAAAACCAAATTTATTTGCTGTAAGGATGCAAGTGAATGCCCATTAAAACTAATAAAAAAAAAATAGAAGCAAGAAAGTAATAAAAGCAAATTGATGGTTCAACATGTGATGAGTAGAAACAAACAAACATAGCCACAACAATATATAAAGCATTTGAGAAAAAAAATTACTAGTTGTCTCCTCTTTTCAGCATCCAATCAGGCACGGCTCCAGTTAGCATGTTTCCGGTAAAATATCTACATAACATTGAGATGTCCAACTTTAGTATTGCTCAAGTAGTTTTCTTCACTAGAGTAACATCTGAAGCATGATAGAAAAATTTACTAGTAATTCCCCCTTCAATGACCAAAATTAGTTTTCAATCAATCAGAATGAATTCATCTGTCAATTGGCTCTTTATTCAGTGTTTTATGAAGGCTTTTAAAGCCAACATATGTGATTTAGTCACTCAATCAATTTGATCCTAGGCTCTAAAATCTCCTGGTTCATTGAGGCAATTAACTTGGTCATTTAGATTAACCTTTACTTGTAGCACATTGGACTTCTTTCTTCATTTAGACCATTAAACTCATCTTTCAGATTCAGTACTGAAGCCCAACCAATGTGGTTTAGTCTTAAAATCAATTCAACTCCACATCCTCGAAGCTTTCTTGGTTCATTTAGGCCATTACATTGGTTTTTCATTTCAGTCTGTCGATTATTAGGTAATTTCACCCCTTGGAATCAGCTTGAATAGTTGTCAAAACCTAAAGAAGAAATTTTTATATGAAAATACACTGCTTACATGTAATCTGCCTTTGATAGACCGACAAAGCTGCTTGGAATTTCTCCAGTTAGTTTGTTAAAACTCAGATCTCTGCAGGAGAATTCATAAACAGAATGCATTAAAAATTGCTCTACCCCGAAAGAGTCGAACACCTGAGAATGGAAAAACAATACCAAGAAACCAAAATGACATGCTGAAATGAACAAATATGAAGTTTATGGAATTGTGTATGCATCAGAACAATTTCTTAATAAGGCAAATGATTCAAAGTAGGAGCTATGTCTCAAGCTCCTTCCACTACATAACCGTTTATGATTACCACTTGTCACTGGATACTGGCAGCTTATACATTGACCATCTGTTTTTCTTCTTGGCTCAAAATACTACTCTAGGTGCATTTCAGATGGTCTAAATTATCTGCGAGTAAAGATTCCCTTTCCACATTTTGTCCCATTAAGAATCTAGATCCCAGAAATTATGACAACTAAACTTAAAAAGCCATCCACTTCAGAGAGACAAAATGGCTATTTATCAATTTTTACTTGATACGTCATGAAACATACATGCTGAATAGGCAGGTGCAAATAGCAATCTGTGAGCCCATGCAACAAGCAGGCTCCTACTTAGCAGTGAATATGACACTCAAAGAAGCATTTATGAAGTTATAGAAAAGCCAGACTACTAGGAGCCTACTCGACATGTCTCCAGGGTCTTATTTTCTATCTATTCATACAAACAATGCAAGCTCTAAGCAGCTTATTCAAAATCCAAATTAGTCATAACACACAGATGCAGTGACCACTCAAGGAATATCACAAGCTATGCAAGAAGTCATAGCATGAAACAATCTCTGAATTAGTAGAAAAACATGTTTCAAAGAATCTTAACAATTAGTCTGCAACAGGTAAAGGGGAAAAGATACTAAATATATACTGACAGGGTTTTCAATTTTGTCATTTCCCCAAGGTAATCAGGTAGCGGGCCAACAATACTGCAACTCCTCAATATCCTGCAATCAAATCAAATATATATCACCAAAAATCTCGAAAATATATTCTATGTACTGTGTATTATAAAGGGCAATCTACTCACAGTGTTTTCAAGTTTCTCATATCACTCAATGGTGGAAAAGTTGCTTCAGTTCCATTCAGGTCACTGATTCTCCTGCACATAGAAATTTAACAAAAAATAAAAACATAATAATTTCAATCCATATAAATTATCAAAGCTATGGCATAGGAGAGCTTTACTCACAAGTCAGTTATTTTTGTCAAAAGGGCAATGCCAGAAGGAATAGGCCCACTGAAACCACTCCCATGAATCACTCTGTCGGTAGCAAAAATTAGAATATGTGATTATAAATGAAATCATGCCACTCATACCAACTCAAACATCAGATTCAGCAAAGCTCTCACAATTTTTCAAGTTTTGTCCAGTTCTGTATAAAATTGGGTATCTTTCCTGTGAACTGATTATCTGCAACCCGACTGCATTGAATTAAAACAAAGAACCAATAGCCCCAATATCAGAATTAACAAAAAAATGGATGCTAATTCATGCATACAAAAACCCAACAAAAAGAAAAGACACTTCAAAATCTTACAAGTCCTTCAATGTGGTAAGCCCTGCAAATGTTTCTGGTAACTCCCCAGTGAAGTTGTTTGAGGTAAGAAGTCTTCAACAACGAAAAATACAACCAAACCAATAAACCCATCAGCATTAATAAATAAAAAAATAAAAAAATAAAAAACCGGTAACACCCATAATTGGCAAAATCTACAAACAAAAGGGTCTTACATTCTCTCTATACTGGGCAGATTCCCAAGCTCCTGAGGAAGAACCCCTGAAAGCTGATTGGACTCTACGGTTCTACGCATATCAAATCCAAAATTTTTGCATCAAAAACAATAATTCATAAAAGATCACACACTGAAAAGGGAAACAAATGGGTAATTAGAAGTTCACAGGTTTGCAAGAGTAGAGATGTTTCCAAGCTCTTTGGGAATCGAACCCGTCAACCGGTTTCCCATCAGAGAACTGCAACAACACCCACATACCAAATTCAAAAAAAAAAAAAAAATGAAATGCTTAAAGGTTCATATTGAATAAGCCATCAAAATTTCAACTATATATACATAGATGGAGAGAAAGCATACATGTTTACTAGTTGCATTGTACCCCATTCTGGAGGGATTGAACCGTTGAGGTAGTTGCGGGTGAAGTCACTGTGACGGAGATGAATTACGGTTAAGTTAGATGAAGTCCTAAATGGGTAATTGAAGAAATGGGTGATGCCAAAATTGGCGGAGAAATTAAGAGAAATACTCACATTTCTTGGAGGTAAGGAAGCTTCACCAGCTCTGGTGGGAGAGATCCCGGGAGATTCTGAGTCTTGAGGACTCTACAATAGATAAATACTCACGTTAACGGTTATTAACTAACTCATGATTGATTTGTATATTTTTTAACTATTTTTCAAATATTCTATAAAAAAAAAAAATTAGACTAGGTCGTTCCTTAAAATTTTTAAGGAAAAATACAAGAAAAAGTAAAAGTAATAAAATTTGAAAGAAAATAAAAAATTAATTTAAAATTAATAAATTATTTATATATATTATTTTAAATTTATTAAGATATTTTATCTCTTTTATATAAAAGTTAAATAATTTTAAAATATATAAATTTCTAATTAATTTTAATTATATTTAATTTTCTTTTATACTTTTCATAAAAAAATAAATATAAAAAATAATTTTTTTTTATATTTATTTTCTTTCCTTAACATTTTTCTCATACCAAATACATTAATATTAAAGCATATTTATATTTTTTTAAATTAAAAACTATTTTCAAAAATAATTTTCAAATATATTCTAAAATTTTAACTTAGTAGAAAGCTTAACTTGATCCAAACACAATTCAAGAAACTAGATTCATAGGGTGTTATGTATACATTTTTAAGTTTTATTATTTATATTATAATTTTATTTGTTTATATTTAAATTTCATTATATCTCACGATACATATTCAATGGTCTTGATTTAAACCAGGATAGGTTCCCCAAGGGCCCAGCCTCACTAGTCACTAGGCTGCCGACATAAAATAGGTAGGCCCATTGGACCTGAGTTCGTAATTGGGCCCACATGATAAGATTCTCCTTTCGAACTTTGTCCTAACATCCCAGAATGGCAACAGTCTGAAATTATTGGACGGCCCATTTAGTAGTCAAAGTCAACACAACAAATTAGGGCCACCTACCTAACTTATTATTATAAATAAATAAAATTATATTATATAAATATGTTTTATATATATATATATATATTTAAATTATATGATAGAAATATTAAAAAAACCATTGGAAAAATAAAATAAAAGAGTACTTAATATTATAAATCCTTATGATATTCAAATGTCAATATTAAAACGAAATTTATTTATTCACTAAATATGGTCATTAATATTAAAACCTTCTTTTTATATAAGTTAGGTAAATTAGGGTGGAGAGTGGAAGCCAACTATTCCATATAAAGTCCTTCAATAAAATATTTCACATTAATTTATTTTCATCTATAACATATTCTAAAATAATTGGAATGTGTTTTGGTATTAAAAAAAATGAAAATAGTATGAACCAAAAAATACATAAATTATATTATATTAAAGTTATGTTTATTTCCCGAAAAATACTAAAGTAAGAAAAAAATGATAAAAGAAAATAGTTTTCTTATATTTAATTTAACCATAAAAAATATTAAAAAAATCAAATATAACTAAAATTTATCAAAATTTTATATATTTTGAAATTATTTCATCTTTATATAATAGAGGGAAATAAGGAAAATGAGTCTGAATAAGTAATAAAATAATTTATTAAACTTAAATCTATTATTTGTTTTTCTTAATTTTTTTCTTTCTAGTTTTTTCTCCATTTTTTTTTTACATTTTCTTTAAATTTTATGAGAATTAAACATAACCTAAAATTTTTATTTTTTATTTTAAGTTTTAATAAACTTTGAAATATTTTACTTTCATTTTTTGAGTTATATGATTCAAAATTTATACAAATTCAGACATATTTAGATTTTAAATTAAAAATAAATATTACTTAAAATTTAATTATTTTAACACCATCATTACCAATTAAAAAAAGAAATTCGAATATGATGTTATTAAGCTCGACAAAAGTGATCTTACTTGATAATGAAATTACTCATACTCGAAATAAAAACTTTATTTATAATCCAATGATTATTGTTTGTTTTCTTAATTGAATTGGAATTAAACTTGACTCAAATCTTTTTAGTAACTAAAAAAATTGAGCAAATAAATGGAAGTTTAATTAACTTACATGCCAACAACATGGCAAACAGTGTTGTTGGTGCAGCTACAAGTGACAGCATTTTCCGACCCCTTCACCGGATTCTTCGTCGCCCAACCCCACTCGCCGCCGCATGGATCCGCACTGAAGTTCCAGTCCGTCTTCCCCAGAGTTTTCGCGATCTCTTCCAGAGCTTCCACTGTAAAGTGTAATAATAATAAGATTGATTTTTGAGAGTATATATATATATATATATATATATATATATAGAACTATGAAAAATGAGGTAGAATGAATGGTAGTATCACCTTCATTATTTGGGAGGAGAGTTGCAGAGAAGGTGAGAGTTGTGAAGAAAGTGAAGGCAATGAGTAAAGAAGAGAGAAGGCTGTTAATGGAGGGCATGGTTTTAGGGTTGTTGCAGAGGAGGAGGGCTGGGGTTTGGAGGAGAAATAGAGGATGGATGATCATTTGTTCCAAAGAATTTTCTTCTTTCTGAGTTTTTTTAATCCAAGTTGAGGAAGTTGCATTGGGGAGTAACACCAAGTTGCAGTGCTGTAGCTGTTAAGAAGACACACAATTTTGAAATTATTCTCCTTCAAGTCTTTGTCACCACCAAACCTATGGATTTTCAGATAAAGTTGTCTGTCCTTATTGATTCAGTTAAGTCATGTTGACAAATTAGAGGTCATCAAGTGGAACTTCCTTACACTTTCATATAGGTTTGTACTCATTTTTTTTCTAATAATTAAAATTAATTTTTGGATCATGGATTCATGAGAAATTAAATGGAGGAAAAGGACCAAAAGGCCAAAAATAATTTCAATTTTTTTATTTAATTTATTGTTAAAATTATGGAAAAAAAATCAAATAAATTAATAAAAAGTTATATTTTCAAGCACTTCATTCAAAAAATCTATGAAAACTTTAATTTTATCATAGAAATTGTTATTTATTTTAATGTTTAAGGTGATATTTAAATATTATGAAATCTTTTTTCTTTTTCTTTTTTTAATAATATATCATCTTTCCACAAAAAGGGATTCAAAGAAGGTGTGCGAATCTTTATATTTTAGATTAATAGAATGAAGCAGCCACCCTTTGTTGATGAAGCTAAATCTTTTTATTTTAGCTATACATTAAAATATTTTTTTTTTTTTTTTTTTAAGGGAAATGGCTTTGATGAGTTGTGTTTTTCCTTTCAAACACAGAGAAAAAGTAATTGAGGGTGAAAAATGTGTTTAAAAAATATTTTTATATTTTATTTAATCAATAATATTACATTAAATATTAATATAATGTAATATATTTAACTATATGTTATATAATTCTAAGTGGTAGTGGCTCACTATGAATCAGAAGTTTATGATCGACTTATTTACTTAATATGATTTAATAGTTTAATTTAAATTATTAAATATATTAAGTATATTAGAAAAATAGTTTGATATCTCCTCCTAACTTGTTTCCAAGCTTAGAAATATATCCATTAATCCAAAAGTCTCTTTGACGTACATTTATAATACCTAAGGAAAATGGTCCAAGGATGCCATGAATCAGAATATAACTTCAGCCCAAGATAGGAAAATGTAGTTGCCATGATGTGGTGACTATGTTTTTATATATATAATTCAAGAGCCATGGTCAGGGGTTCATGATTCGGATCCTATTCACTTCCACATTGATCAGGCTGGGAAAGCAGCCAGTCCTTGGTCGGTTCTAGTTGCTTTACTCAGCAGATCGGCCCATGTCTTTTGGCTACAGGAAGTGCAGTGTGAGGGGATAAATTAATTCTCTGGGTTCTCAACAGGTTTTACAGCTTGTAGTTTGAATGGTGAAGCCATTCATCGTGGATGATGCTTCCCGACACAAATAACAAATCATGCTGTTAAGAATGAGAAAATTAAGAGACGACATATGCAAGAAAGAATGTTGTCGAAATTAACCAATCAAGAAGATGGATGCATTCCTCTTTTGGCCTATAAGTAGTGTTTCTTCTTCCACTGACAATTTCCAAGGCAACAATTCCAAACCTGTAAACATCTGCTTTGTCAGTTAAATAGCCCTGAAATGCATATTCAGGTGCCATATATCCACTGCAAAATGAGGGTATGATTTTACACAAATTTTCCATTTGATATGAAGGATAAACACTGGTGATCAAAAGCAAAAATTTCTAGGATGTGGTTTCCAAAGTGATATCAGTATCACTGCTTCCTATTTGAGCTAAACGGAAAGATAGATAATGATACCGAAATTATCAAAGCCATAAAGATCTGGATTACCTGAATTCTGAAAGAGTAAGAAACCATTGACATCCATTCAAAACAAAGAAAAAGCCCATTAACTAAATATCAGGAGATAGTGACTCACAATGTACCAGCAATCCTAGTGCTAATGTGGGTGTTATCCTCTTCATCAAGTTTGGCCAAACCAAAGTCAGATATTTTGGGGTTAAGATTCTTATCAAGCAGCACATTTGTGGCCTTGATGTCTCGGTGGACGATCTTCAGCCTTGATTCTTCATGAAGATAAGCCAACCCTCTTGCTATGCCAACACAGATCCTGTGTCTAGTTGGCCAATCCAATTGTAATTGACATTCTTTGGGGCCTAAATCATCATATCAACCAAAAGTTAGATGTAAGAAGCACTCAAATCACACAAGTTCATATACATGTAGTTTTATAGCAGAAGCAATTGAGTAAGGCACGTAAGCAGATGTGAAAAAAACGGACCAAACAAAGCATGAGTGAGGCTGTTGTTTTCCATGTACTCGTATATCAGCAACAACTGATTTCCTTCTATACAACAGCCATAGAGCTTCACAAGATGAGGATGTTGAAAAGCAGAAATCATGCCTATCTCATTCACAAACTCATGGTTTTCCTTGTTTTGCCTTGGAAGAAAGCTGCTTCACTGCAATTATGGTGCCATCCGATAAGAGGCCCTGCATTTGAGAAATAGTGTCTTCACTTCAGTATAAAGTTTTACGAGAACAAACTGCTTCATGAACAGATTAAATGCATAAAATGAGGGAAAACTAATTATTGTGCTGAATACCTTGTAAACAGAACCAAATCCAACTTCTCCAATTTTGTTGTTAGCATCAAAGTTGTTTGTGGCAGCCTTAATTTGCCTTAGGGTAAACAAATCAGTTTGCTGATCTAGACCCTTTAAATCTGTAGAAGAAGCCAAGTTAGATAAGAAATATTTCTAAAAAACGGTTGCAATTATTTCTACATTACTAATAGTTTGAGAAGGATTTTGATGGATTTTGATGGATTATAACTGTATCTTCTACATCCAGAGAAATCAACCCTGATCAGATACCATGTTTTGGCATGAATGCCAGCAAACCAATCCACTGCTACGAAATCAACAATCAAATGTTTTGATATACAACATTTTTCATAATCAGTACCTTGTTCCAATGTATATTTGCGCCTTAGGCAGCCTCTCCACCAAAGGATACTGATAACCAGGAAGATAAGAAGAATGACTCCAGCCACAATGCCAACCACAATGCTCACAGATATACTACTACTGCCATTTCTGGAAGGAGGTAAAAAATCTGCAGTAAGGAAACAGGGTTAGAACAGATACACAGATGGAATGGAAGCTTTTAGGCAAATGATGGCACAAAGAAAAACAAAATCCAACCATTAGTAATGCTGCAAAAAGAGACTAATCATAAAAAATATTTTATCAACGTTTATTCTTCAGAGTCAAAGTTAAATAAACATGAAAAGATGCTCAAACTGTTGGCAAATTTCAGAAGAGCACCACATAAAGAGCGATGAAATTTCCCATGATATAGGTAGCATCAAAGAAGAATCATTTGAGATTATATATATATTAAAACAGATTTGTGCCAAACCCTTCAAAAAATAATGAATCATGTCCATGTTGGTTCCAAGTGCCCTAAAGAAAAGAGGAGTTGTGCAGACTGAACCAAATCACTTAACTAAAAAAATGTGTAATTTGAGAAGAAGTAGACGAACAATACCCTTTTGCATCCCAACTATTCAAAATCGTTGAACTACCAATTTCCCCAAAAGTTTAAGCTTAAACTCCCTCATGTGTGGCCCCATACCCACAGGTGGAGGGACAAACAAAATTTGGATTCATATCCCAATAGAAAGACAAAATTTGAATTCAAACAAATAGAGGAAATGCAATCTGATACCATGTTGAACTATTAATTTTCCTAAAAGTTTAAGCTTTCAGGATTTGGGCTCAATATGCATATTATGCTTCTTAACAAAAACGATAAAGAAAACAAGCTCAGAAAATGCGTGGCATACCAGGGTCCACAGAAACAGCTGATATAAGAGGACCATAAATTCCTCTAACTGGGATACCTGTAGTCCCTTTCCCAGCCCAATAGAAGCGAATTTCCAAGGCATTATTAGTCACAACTGCAGTAAAAAATTTTATGATTTCCTTACCAACACCCCCTGCTTCATCCTCAATATTGAAATCCTTGAGAACCAGCTCATGCTGCAACAAACCACACCAACTATAACTCAAATTTTCATGGTGCTAGAAATTGAAATAGTGACCCAAGATTTCTCTAAAATATTGTGCAAAAAAATTGAATTTTTATAAAGGTGAAAGTCAAGAACTCAAAATGGCTTGAATGCAAAATGCTAAAGTTTCTTAGTACTTTTTAAAATTAGAGCTTTGGTTGGTGAACATGGAAGTAATGTGATTCATTACCTGAACATAAACATCAAACAAACGCCTTCCAAGGCTGCTATATGTTTTGTCATCAGTAAAGGTGATCTCTGCAAAGTGAAGCTTTACTGTGTAGTTTCCATTTTCCAGACAAAATCCATAAAAAGTGAGAGACAGGGCAGACAGGCGTGCAGTTGTATACAGTCCAGAATTTTCCATGGTGAATCTAGACATGTTTGTCCCAATGAAGGAGTCCGTGGGACGGTCATTGTCCATGAAGTGACCAGTGCTGCTGAATGCCCAGTTTGTTCTACTCTGATAGAACTTTGATGGTCCACCAGAATCTGTATCATCTTCATATTTGGTATTCCCATCAACAATTACTTCTTTTCCACCACAATTTATGCGCATGGAGTAAAACTCTGGAAAAAAAAGCCACAATAAATTGGTGAAATTGAACAAGCAAAGAAAAAGGATATTTAGAAAAAGGTACAAGAAAAGACATCCAGTAACCACCCTTCCCGAACTTTTACTTTAATCAGCAAACTTGCAACACTGTTTTGGACTGTATACCGATCCATTTTTAATAGATCATGTGATCCAATGGCAAGATTTCAACCCCAAATGCATTAGCAGTACCCTAAATGCACAAGGCAAAGCACTTGAAAGGAGAATGCCTATCTTGAAGAGATTTTGAGACAGTGTGCTGAAATGTGGGTCCTCTACAAAGCTGGTCTGATGACAATCTAAAATCCCTTTATATTCTTACATTAATTTCATTCTTTTGTATTTCTTAATTAACAACGTCAAGATAACATATGATATTTAAACTTACTTTTTGGGTAATTAAAGCTTCTCAAGCATGACACGATTGATTGGAGCCAAAATATGTGCTCTAATGGCACATATTCGATATGATTTGTGCACCAAAGGACATTCAAATCACCCAACTTGACCTAAATCAATGCTAAGGCCCTAGCCATGAGTTTAATCTATACTTTGGAGATTTATCTCAGGTTCAAGGGAAGAAAATTGTGCAAACTGAATGACTTTAGATTTTGAAAGATCAAGAAAGGGCTAAATGAGGAAATAAGTGAGTCAAGACTCAATGAACGTAAGGAAAGGCAAAACAAGGATATCATGAGGTTTGAGGATGATAAATGACCATTATGGGGTAAGAAAGAAGGCAAGAAAGCATGGGAAATGAGGCATGAAGCAAGATTTAGCTGCATGGAAATTTAGAACTCAAAAATCTGATGGCATTATATACTCTGACTTTGAGGACAAATTTGGAGCACTTTATGGAGTCCATTATATACATACTATATATCGTTTCGAAGCTCGGGAAGTCAGGAGTCCAACGCTTCAAACGGTTTGCAAATCGGAGCTGAAATGAAGAAGTTATGGCCATTTGAAGACAACTGCACCAAGCTGGAGGGTCATTTCGAAATTCAACTTATGAATTCGAAATCCACTTCGAAATGACACCAATTTCGAATTCACCCACTGCCACTTTGATGTTCCGCCTCCTCTACCTCGGGAATTGCATCTAAAGCACTCCATCCGCCCTAGGTGGACCCCACATGACTAGAAATCACCATTTTATTATTTTTTAATCATTTTTAGGAAATTATTTTGTAATAAGTGGCCAATGAGAGTGTGCCACATGTTAGGTAATTGAGGATATTATATAAACTCTCTCAATTCTAGGTTTTAGGAATCTTGGATTTTTTCTGGAGAGTTTAACATTGAAGGTGGAAGAAGACGAGAACTTTGGTTTGTTTTCTTTTTCTTCTTTATTGAATATATTGTTTTTAGTTTCTTTTTATTCAAATTATGGATTTTTACCCTATTATGGATTGTGAATGTGACATCACCCCCATGAGAGGCAAAGAGCCAACTTAGGGCTTGAAGCATGAAAACCTAAGGGTTAGGAAACCTATAGGGACAATGGGTAAATTATTATAACAATGAGATTAATTATTGGTTGGGTGACAATTTATCAATTTTTTTATCCTATCCTTGTGAGTTCGTTTAGGGAATGATACGGTAGGTTATTGATTCTTGATAATTCTTGATTATTAGTTATCCTCGTCTTACCTACCGTTATTTGCCCCTAAACAAATCTATAAGGAGTAGGAAGGGTTAAAAAGCCAAATCTTAAATTGATAATCAATCTCATTCATTTGATGGTTTTAGGAATCTATTTTAAAAAGGAAAAATTAGGTTTCGGATGCAATTTTGAGTTATAGAACTCAACTTGATCGCGAGTGGCCAAGGATCCCAAAACCCTAAGATCATATTACTTAAAATACCCTTGTTTTCTCTAATTTCTATACCCTAGGTTGGATTGTGGAAAACCCCAAACTTGAATCAATTGAATTTAAAAATCAATATTCAATTTTTTTTCTTATTAATCCAATTTCTTTTACTTAGTTTCACATTATTCACATATTGTTTTTCACTTAAGGATTTAAACAAAAACAATTCATTTATTCTAGTATTGACAATTTTCATAAGCCAGTCCTTGAGAACGATACCCGGAATACTACAAAAGACGTAGTGACTCTTTCTCTAGTTTTTCTTGACCAGAGTTACTACGTAAAAAGGCTAAGTATTTTGGTACAATAGAGAAATTCGGTCAACGATTCCACTGAGAAAACAACGTAATGCCCAGCAAAAGTCAGCATCACAACATCATATTTGAATATTACATGACAAGGAAAGAATCGTAGTGCTAGAAAAAGATTATTGGCTTCAGAAAAAATTTGTTTATTCGAATCCTTAAAATGGTAATTATAAATTTCTGTAGAAAATATAACAATATTGAAAGTTTAGATGCTAAACAGACGATTTTACACAGCAAAATAAAACTGAAAAGAAATATCTTATGTCAGATGAAAGTATTCTTACACACTCCGTTCTTGACATCCTCTTGGGCTTTCACTAGTAAAGTTATTGAATGAAAGATCACTGCACCCAGAAGTCGCAGTTTAATTCATCATTGTTTTGCATGCAGAATGAACATCAAATTAATAAATCATGAACATACATGAAACAGAAATTGCATACATAGTATTTGATTATCTAAACTTTATTTCTAAATAACCTAAGAGATGAAGTGTCTTGTGCCCTTAGCTATGCAACACACAACAATTAGCTCAGTTGTTCTTTTAAGAGTGGTCCTAAATCACTTCAAGCTATAGTGCAAAGAACTATTACCCTAAGCCTAAAATACTCTACAATCCATCTATCCATCCTCACATATCACCCTCTTTTTTTGTCTAGAATCCAAGTTATATGCAAAAGAGAGTGGGAAAAGACTTATTGCTTTTTGTTGCAAGAGTTTTCAATGTGCAGCTGTTGTTTGTGTCAAGGAATGAGGAAGTCATGTTTTGCATGACAAAATTTGTATTATGTCTTCACATATAAAGTAGGAACAGTTTTAATCAGATTCCTTAGTAGCACAGAATGAAAGAACTGTTATCTCTTCCAAATTTTAGAACTAACAGAATGTTTGCTACCCAAATATGTTAAATATTAACCGATAATCAGAATTCATGGCCAAACAGAGAATCAGCATTCAAAGCCAAATTTATTTGATGTAAGGATGCAAATATATATCCATTAAAACTAATAAAAAGGTAAAGGCAAGAAAGTAATAAAGGCAAATTGATGGTTCAACATGTGATGAGTAGGAACAAACAAACAAAACCACAACAATATATAAAGCATTTGAGAAAAAAATTTACTAGTTGTCTCCTCTTTTCAGCATCCAATCAGGCATGGCTCTAGTTAGCATGTTTCTGGTAAAATTCCTACATAACATTGATATGTCCAACTTTAGTATTGCTTAAGCAGTTTTCTTCACTACAGTAACATCTGAAGCATGACAGGAAAAATTCACTAGTAATTCCCCTTTGAGGACCAAAATTAGTTTTCAGTCGATCAGGATGAGTTTATTCAGTGTTTTATGAAGGCTTTTAAAGCCAACATATGTGATTTAGTCACTTGATCAATTTGATCCTAGGCTCTAAAATCTCCTGGTTCATTTAGGCCATTAACTTGGGTCTTTTAGATTAACCTTTACTTGTAGCACATTGGGCTTCTTTCTTCATTTAGACTGTTAAACTCATCTTTCAGATTCAGTATTGAAGCCTAACCTATGTGGTTTAGTCTTAAAATCAATTCAACTCCACATCCTCTAGCTTTCTTAGTTCATTTAGGCCATTACATTGGTTTTTCATTTCAGACTGTCAATTTTTAGGTAATTTCACCGCTTGGAATCTGCTTGAATAGTTGTCAAAACCTGAATAAGAAATTTTCATCTGAAAACAGTCTGCTTACATGTAATCTGCCTTTGATACACCAACAAAGCTGCTTGGAATTTCTCCAGTTAGTTTGTTAAAATTCAGATCTCTGCAGGAGAATTGATAAACAGAATGCATTAAAAATTGCTCTACACCGAAAGAGTCGAACTCCTGAGAATGGAAAAACAGTACCAAGAAGCCAAAATGACATGCTGAAACGAACAAGTATGAAGTTTATGGAATTGTGTACGCATCATAACAATTTCTTAATAAGGCAAATGATACAAAGTAGGAGCTATGTCTCAAGTTCCATATACCACATAACTGTTTATGATTACCACTTGTCACTGGATACTGGCAGCTTATACATTGACCATCTGTTTCTCTTCTTGGCTCAAAATACTACTCTAGGTGCATTTCAGATGGTCTAAATTATCTGCGAGTAAAGATTCCCTTTCCACATTTTGTCCAATTAAGAATCTAGATCTCAGAAATTATGACAACTAAACTCATAAAGCCATCCACTTCAGAAAGACAAAATGGCTATTTATCAATTTTTATTTGATATGTCATGAAACACACATGATGAATAGGCAGGTGCAAACAGCTACGTGTGTGCTCATTCAATAAGCAGACTCCTATTTAGCAGTGAATATGACACTTGAAGAAGCATTTATGAAGTTATAGAAAAGCCAGACTACTAGGAGTCTACCCAACATGTCTCCAGGGTCTTATTTTCTATCTATTCATACAAACAATGCCAGCGCTAAGCAGCTTATTCGAAATCCAAATTAGTCAAAACACAAAACTACATTGACCACTCAAAGGATATCACAAGCTATGCAAGAAGTCATAACATGAAACAATCTCTGAATAGCAGAAAAACATGTTTCAAAGAATCTTAACAATTAGTCTGCAACAGGTAAAGGGGAAAAGAAACTAAATATATACTGACAGGGTTTTCAATTTTGTCATTTCCCCGAGGTACTGGGCCAACAATATTGCAACTCCTCAATATCCTGCAATCAAATCAAATACATATCACTAAAAATCTTGAAAATATGTTCTATGTGCTGTGTATTATAAAGGGCATTCAATTCAGTGTTTTCAAGTTTCTCATATCACTCAATGGTGGAAAAGTTGTTGCAGTTCCATTCAGGTCACTGATTCTCCTGCACATAGAAATTTAATAAGAAATAAAAATATAAAAATTTCAATCCATTTAAATTATCAAAGCTATCGCATAGAAGAGCTTTACTCACAAGTCGGTAATTTTTGTCAAAAGGGCAATGCCAGAAGGAATTGGCCCACTGAAAGCACTCCCTTAAATCACTCTGTCAGTAGCAAATTTCAATTAGAATATGTGATTATAAATGAAATCAAGCCACTCTACTAACTCAAACATCAGATTCAGCAAAGCTCTCACAAATTTTCAAGTTTTGTCCAGTTCTGTATAAAATTGGGTATCTTTCCTGTGAACTGATTATCTGCAACTCAACTGCATTGAATTAAAACAAAGAACCAATAGCCCCAATATCAGAATTAACAAAAAAATGGATGTTAATTCATGCATACAAAAACCCGAAAAAAAGAAAAGACACTTCAAAATCTTACAAGTCCTTCAATGTGGTAAACCCTGCAAATGTTTGTGGTAACTCCCCAGTGAAGTTGTTCGAGCAAAGAAGTCTTCAACAACAAAAAAATACAACCAAACCATTAAACTCATCAGCCTTAATAATTGAAAAAACCAGTAACGCCCATAACTGGCAAAATCTACAAACAAAAGGGTCTTACATTCTCTCTATACTGGGCAGATTCCCAAGCTCCGGAGGAAGAACCCCTGATAGCTGATTGAACTCTACGGTTCTACGCGTATCAAATCCAAACTTTTGCATCAGAAACAATAATTCTTAAAAGATCACATGCTGAAAAGGGAAACAAATGGGCAATTAGAAGTTTACAGATATGCAAGAGTAGAGATGTTTTCAAGCTCTTTCGGAATCGAACCAGTTAACCGGTTCCCAAGCAAAGATGTGCAAAAACACCCACATATCAAATTCAAAAAAAATAAAAATAAAAATGAAATGCTTAAAGATTTATATTGAATAAGCCATCAAAATTTCAACTACATGCACATAGATGGAGAGAGAGAGCATACATGCTTACTAGTTGCATTGTACCCCATTCTGGAGGGATTGAACCGCTGAGTTAGTTGCGGGTGAGGTCACTGTGATGGAGATGAATTACAGTTATTTTAGTTGAAGTCCTAAATGGGTAATTTAGGAAATGGGTGAGGGCAAAATTGGCAGAAAAAATAAGTTAGAAAACTCACATTTCTTGGAGGTAAGGAAGCTTCGCCAGCTCTGGTGGAGGAGATCCTTGGAGATTCTGAGACTTGAGGACTCTGCAAGTGATAAATACTCACGTTAACGGTTATTAATAAACTTGTGATCTTCAAAATATTCTATAAAAAAGAAAAACCTAGAAAACGCTGGATTCCTGAAAAATCGGAGGAAAAATGAGAATGAAAATAGAAAGAAAAATATATATATATATATATAGCCCAAGAATTCGATTGGTAAAAATATAAAAAAATAAAAAAAATAAAAAAAAATAAAAAAAATCTCGCTACTCCTCACCAGTCAGACCACCTAAGGATCTGCTGCTTTTGTCACCCACTGGCCTCCGAACATGTATTACTGAGACCCGACTGCAGGCTTTTTAAACTTCTGTAGCTAATTAAAATTGAATTTACAAATCATATATTAAAAAAAATTGAATTTATATTATATGATGTTTCCCATAAATTATCATCTTGTTTGGTATGATGGGTATGCCACGGCCCTATTGGCGTAGAATCCTAATGGAAACAATTTTGTTTCATGTGTCACATCCACAACTTTTTTTTTTTTTTTTTTTTTGCCTATCAAACTTTTAGATTGGCTTTGTTGCAATTAATTTGAAGCATTCTATATTTATTTCAATTAATTTGTCAATTGAAGGCTCTTTAATACATTATATGTCTTTGTCATCACATTAATTAAAGTCGTATCTTTATTTTCTGTTGTTATATAACATTCTGATTAACATATCATCATTTAAGCCACAACTTGCTCAAATGATCTATCATTTACGCATTCATCATTTTTTGTTGTTTTACAATATTCCAATTAACATATCATTTTATATAGAGTGGATGTAGTTGTTCGAGAGTGAGAGACAACGACTTCTATATGATAAATTCTAATGCTACAACTTACTCAAATGATTTGTCATTTAAACTTTTATAAAGAGGCAAAAAGGTTATGGAAGAATCTTATCTAGAGAGATCCACACTTCTCTACAAACGAATAGAAGATAAGAGAATGATGTATTGAATTCTATACAATTACAAAGAAATTTCATATATACTCGCAAACAAAAGTTTCTAAATAGTTCTAGAGTAATAAGAAACCTTCGAGGTTCCCAGAAAATTCTAGTGTTCATCTATACAGGTGATGACCTCATTTGATTAAGACATAAAATATTTGAAAACGTTATAAATATTGTAAACAAAGTTTTCTTTTTTTCAAAATCTTTGAAGTTTCGCTCTCTTTGATTAAGACATAAAATTTTGCTTATCATAGCAAACTAAGTTGGGAAAAGGTAGGTGAAACTAAGAATAGTTCATTTCAAGCACTTCACATATGAGTTTTTGAAAGACGAACAAAACTATTGTTATACGAGTCTAATAAAAAAATGAGAATAGCTCATTTTCAAGCACTTGGTATAAAATTTTAAAATTTTGAAACTCACATTGAAAAATCATTAAATTATATATATAAAAAAAGAAACACAAGAAAAATATGGGCCGGTTTGCGTTCCAAACGATCCAACCCGCTCTCTTAGTTAATTTATTTTTTAATTTTTTAATTTTTTTGATTTCTTAAAAATCTTAATTATAATAAAAATAATTATATTTTAAAAATAGATTATATTATGAATTTTATAAGGTACTTTGTTCTAAAGTAGGTTTTTAATCATTCTATGAGTTAAAAATGAAAAAAATAAAAAATTAATGAAATTATATTTTAATTTAATCATGTGTATAACGAGGGACACAATAAATGCAAAAATTATATATTATATCCGTTGGATAGAAAAATATACAATAAGATCTCTTAATATAAAAACTCTCAAAAAATATTTATGAAACTACCGACTAAATAAAGGAATCTAAGATAAATATATAAATTTTGAATCATATTAAAACGTGTAAATTCATTAATCCAAAAATAAATAATAAAAAACCTTAAAAAAATGAAGTTGAAGTTTTACTTTAAAAAAAATCACTCGATTTATAAAAAATTAATGTAAAATATTTTAAAAATTAAAATTTTATTTTTAAAAAACATATAAAAATAAAAATAAAAATAAAAATATAAAATTTTCAATGTTAGATACATCATACATAGCTATACGGTATACCGTATTCCTATAGAAGGAAGAAGTGAGCCTGTGATTTCGACGTATTGCGAGTCAACGACGCCGTTTTCACACGCGATTACCTTTGTTGCCTTGCATTTCAAGGTATCTCGTGATCTCCAGTCTGTTTGGTTCCTTAGAAAACTGTGAAGAGACGGAAAGAAAATTCCTCAGTTTTTCTGTTTTTTACTGAAAGTTGGAAAGTCATTAATTTGGATTGATTTTTATTTTTATCATTATTAGTATCTCACCGACCAAACGTGGAGGTCTCTCGTGATTTTTGGTAAGCGAGGCTTTTGTGATTAGAGATTAGGGTTTCTTTTTGTGAGGATACGTGGTTGCTGTTTGTTTTCTGGAGAACTGAGGAAAACTAGGGAAAATATTATCATTTTTTTGTTCTGAGTTTTTCTAGGGTTTGTAAAATTTCAGGTTAAGGTGTGTTGCGAGCGTTTTGGAGATTCAGGAATTAGCGTTTGAAGGGTTGAGGATTTGGAAGTAGGGTTTGGGAGAAGATGAGCGACAATTTGATGGACAAAGTGACCGCCCTCGGCGAGCGCCTCAAGATCGGAGGGGTCGAGGTGGGTAAAAAGATGAGCGCTGGGATGAGTTCAATGAGCTTCAAGATGAGGGAGCTTTTCCAAGGTCCAAACCAGACGGAGAAAATTGTGGAAGAAGCCACTGCAGAAACCCTAGACGAGCCCGATTGGGCCCTGAACCTTGATCTGTGTGACATGGTCAATAATGATAAGATCAATAGTGTTGAATTGATCCGAGGCATAAAGAAGCGAATCATGCTGAAGAACCCTAGGGTTCAGTACTTGGCCTTGGTATTGCTTGAAACTGTTGTCAAGAACTGTGAGAAGGCATTTTCGGAGGTGGCAGCAGAGAGGGTGCTTGATGAGATGGTGAAACTTATTGATGATCCTCAAACTGTTGTAAATAATCGGAACAAGGTTTTGATTTTGATCGAAGCCTGGGGTGAGTCTGCAAACGAGCTTCGCTATTTGCCTGTTTATGAGGAAACATACAAGGTATAATTATTCCAAAATGTGGCCTGTTTTTTCATTTTTAATAATTTGTTGTTTAAACTTTGAATTCTAATAGATTCTGTTTGGGCAGAATGTTGAATCCTTAGAGGGAAGAATGTTCAAAAGATTTACAGTTATGCTTTATTGCTAATCCTGATGATCAGATGGGAAAAGAATTTAAAAAAAATATATTTTTCCGACAAAATGTAGGAAAAGGAATTGAACATGTGGGTTCTAAATTTTCATGACCTGGTTTACAGAACAAATATTGACTTGACTGCAATGCTTGATATAACTGTCTGGCTTTGCTGCGGCAGCTTTTCAAAACGACAAAAATATTAAATTCAAGATTTTCTGTTAGCCAAATGCAGGATTGACAAATGTAGGAAGAAAGAGAGCTTTGACGTTAAATTTAGCTCGAAAAGAGTTTCTTTGGACTTTTTGAATGTATAGGGTTTTAATGAAAAATTTGTGCTGGTTGGCAACATGAATGATGTATGATTTACAACAAAATGATATTGTGTGCTTCTAGATTAAGAAGTTTGGAGTTCATATTCCTTTGACCTTTTCTTATATCTCTCCTGTTTTTAGAGTCTTAAATCTAGGGGTATCAGGTTCCCTGGTCGTGATAATGAGAGTTTGGCCCCTATATTTACCCCTCCACGCTCGGTTTCGGCTTCAGAATCAAATGCCAATCTTGCCCAAGAAGTTCATCATGATATTCCTGTTCATCGCTTTTCACCAGAACAAACCAAGGAAACATTTGATGTGGCGCGAAATAGCATTGAACTTCTGACTACGGTTTTATCATCTTCTCCGCAACAAGATGCTTTAAAGGTATTTTTGTTTCTTGCAACAGTTTTGATTTTGTGTTTATCATGTTGTGAATGTCCCATTTTTGCTTAATATGGGAATTATAATTTGTTGTTTACGAGATGAGACCCACGAACTCCATCCATCTGGCTGCTTGCCTTTGACTTCTCATGTCCTCATAATTGAGTAGGTCAAATATACTAAAGCTTCCATTGTATTAGGTTTTTTCTTCACTCTTAATTTTGTAATTCCTCAGAAATTGCTTTTTGGATTGTGTTATAAAATGAAGTTAACTTTTCATCTTCTAATATACTCTCTTTAATTGGTTGTGTACATCTCTTTGTCTAGCTAGTTATATACTCCCATTATTACATTTTTACTTGCTGCTTGTGCATGCCACCTTGTTAATTTAGATTGCATATTTGGTTTCCTTTCCATCGACTAATTTTTTTTATTTATCAATTTTATTTTATTTTTATTTAGTTGAGTGTGCACTTCTCTTTCTTGACTTAGTTGTATATTTTCATTTTTAAATTTGTACTTGTGCATGCAGCTTGCTGGTTTAGATTGTATAGACATTTATGGTAAGAATATAATAGTCTATTTAATTATATAGATGAAGTTGGTACTTGTATAACTATCTGATAATTGATTTAGATTGAATATTTGAATATCTTCTTGTTATAATGAAGCATCTGAGCTACTCAGACAGGTTTTAGACCATAGCTTGTACAAAATATGGTAGATTTTGGGGATATCTTGTGCTGGAAATTAGTGAGAATGAATGAGTTTTAATTTTCTGATTATAACATTCTCTTCTTAGATATTGCCCTTACAGCTTGCCTCAAGTGGTAAAAGGATGGGGAGGGTTTGTGGGAGGTTCCAGGTTCAAGTTCCAATGGGACAAAAAATTTACCAATAAAAAAAAAAAAAAAAAATCTCTTCTTAGATATCTTGCTTAATTAGTGTCAAAACACCCTGGATGTGTACAGAATTTTAAAATCAAATCTTTAGCAGTATGAGGATTATGTGATATGAGAGTAATGGAGAAAACCTTGTAAAACTAGTATTTTCAACTAAATAAGAAGATAAGATGAAGCGCAACTATAGATCATCTCCAGGGTGCAATGAAGTTGCTGGAGATGTTTTTTTTTTTTTCCTATTATGGACAACAGAATCTAATTGTAAATGTAAACAGAAACTGCAATGAGAGATGAGGAGGATGAGGATGAGGATGCCAAGACATATTACTTCTACATGTATAGATCCATTGCGGTGTGTTCTTATCAAGCCATGACAGGATATATATATTGAGTCGGCTAATTTCCTGTACATATTTTGATAAGAACCAAACATTATGTTTAACTCATAACAGATCTGGAATTTGCATGTGTTACAAAACTTTTATTTAGATCCTTATTCTACAAAAATATGATTTTACCTCTTTGTTTCATTTCATAGGTTATTCTGCTTTCAAGGGTAAGAAGTATAGGAATTATTTGATTCAATATTGGAATCTTTTTGCCTTTTTGAGAATCGGGCAACAATTCTTTCTTGTTTTTTTTACTTTAAGCTTTAATGCTGGTGAGAGTTCAGTAACATAAATGGATTCTTTACTTCCCTGATGCAGGATGACTTAACTACCACCCTTGTACAACAGTGTCATCAATCCCAATTCACTGTCCAGAGAATCATTGAGACAGCTGGAGATGATGAGGCACTGCTCTTTGAAGCCTTGAATGTGAATGATGAGATCCAGAAAGTTCTCTCCAAGTATGAGGAGTTGATGAAGCCTTCCGAAGTTCCTCATGAGCCAGAACCCGCTATGATACCTGTTGCTGTTGAGCCTGAAGAATCACCTCGCTATGCAAAAGAAGATTCCCTCATTAGAAAACCAGCCGGTTCTCGAGGGGGGTCCCAGGGAGGTCACCACGATGAAATGATGGATGATCTTGACGAGATGATCTTTGGGAAGAAAGTTGGGGGTACATCGGAAGGAACCCATGATGCCAAGAAGCAGCAATCACCAAAAGATGACCTCATCTCCTTTTGAGTTACTCTACATTAAATTTCTTATTTCATAATTTAGCATAGGAGCTTTGATGGTGTTGATATCATGGGATTTAGGCGTCAATGAGACTCTTAGTTTGATGCTTAAAAGGTCTATAGCCTTCATGAACAGGACTGGTGACTTTTCATTTGAGTTCTATTTCCATTACCTCCACACATTTGTGTATTTGTGTAAGTAGTTCATGTTTGAACTTCACTATATTACTGCTTGACATGGTATAGAAAGAAAGATACGATATAAACTTATTTAAAGCAATGACTTGCATATTTTACAACAATTATTATCCTTCTGTTTGTGGGAGGAGAAAAGGGACCATGGTTTGTGTTGAAACTAAGATTATTATTTGTTGAACTGCTTGATTGTGTCCTCTGATGCGAGTTAGTGGTTTTATATTTTGCCCACCTAGTATATTTGTAAAACATCACTTTCCTATTGTGAAGTTTTGAGTATCAGAATTTACATCTGTGTCCTTGTCAGATAAATTACTTCTTCTCAAAGTTTTTGTGGAAGCTTACTCAACCTTGGCCGTGATATATACTGTATAAAAATAATTCTTTCATGGTACAATATCTCTGTTAGACTTGCAACATTGTGGTGTTTGCTCCATTAAGACATATATGGATTAAGAATGCGATATTCTGTTGGTACACTCTCTGGTATCAAATTCCTATAAATTTAATGCCAGTTTGTTTCTATAGTTTTCCCTACCTTAAAGCTTTGATTCCGCATCTGTCCCAGTGTTCTCTCTTATTTTCACTGGAATTAGGGCAGCATGAAAGTTGCTTGTGGACTTGTGTCAGCCCCTTAGCCACTTGATTCAGACCCGGAGAAATAGGCTTCATGGGTAAGCCTTGCACCCAAGAGAGCCTAGGCGGAAAGCAAGGAAAGCATGGAGGTTTGGTGGTTCAAACCCCAGGAGCTAAGTGTGGGGATCGGGGACAAGTCAAGCGCGTTCTCCGGATAGGCGTTACCGAAGGATCCGGACATGTTTGCCCGGGGAAGTTGAATCGTCCTCCTCTCCCATCCGGCGACAGGGAGCGCCGGATGAGAGATATCCGGGTGGAATGTCAGCGGACAGGCGCCGGATGAGAGATATCCAGGTGGAATGAGGGATTCCCGTCCGGGTGGAATGAGGAAGAATTTCTGTCCAGGTGAAATGAGCGATGCCACATGTCGCAAGGGGTTGGATCCATAGTGGGTGGTTGTGCAAGCAGTTGAGGGCAGTTCTGGCCAGTTGCATGATCACCTAGTTGGCTCTAAGATTTGAATTGAGGGAATTCAAATGTGTAACTGTAGATGAGTCATTTAAATAAGGCTCCTGCAGCCTTGAAACAGAGGGTGAGAGTTGGGGAAAGGGTTCCTTCTCGTATGCCTTGGGTAAGTGCATTGTACTCTGGTTCAAGAAGCAATTTTGTCTTGTAAGAGTGATTAATACAAGTTGGGAAAGGATTTTCCTGTAACCTTGTGTGTCCCTGTTGCTTTGTAATTTCTGTATTCTACTCTGTTCTTCTAAACGTTGGAAAGGGAAGGTTGGCTAAGGAAGGGTCCTTAGCATCGCATACTCGTGAAAAATTAAGTGAGATAATCAGGGGTGTGACAGTTGGTATCAGAGCAAGCACCAGAGATGGCTGGTGGTAGTGCAATGGAGGCCTTACGGGAGAGGATGACTCAAATAAAAGAGGCGCTGGGAGAATGGCCACGTGAGGATGGCACAGTGGCTTCGTGGGCAGAGCACACCAGGGGAGAAGTCCAAGCTCAGAGGAGTATGTTGGAGTCCCATGACAATTTCTTTGAGGAGAAATTGGCTAAGTTCAAAACCGAGATGCAGTCCCGGATTGATGACTTCAAGGAGACCCTACAGTCTTATGGAGAGGACATCGCCATCCTTAAGAAGGCGGTGTTACAGGGATCTGCCTCAGGCCCTGAAGCCCCTTCCAAAGTTCGAGTCCCAGAGCCTAAAGGCTTCAATGGCAACAGAAACGCGAAGGAACTGGAGAATTTCTTGTGGGACATCGAGCAGTTCTTTAAGGCTGCTCATGTTCTTGATGGCGAGAAGGTTTTCATCACCAGTATGTATCTGACTGGTGATGCCAAATTGTGGTGGCGAACCAGGATGGAGGACGATGCAGAGTCGGGAAGGCCCCAGATCACCACGTGGGAGACTCTCAAGAAGGAATTGAAGAATCAGTTCCTTCCCACCAACACTGCGTGGGTGGCCCGAGAAGCGTTGAAAAGGCTCAGACACATCGGAACTGTGAGGGAATACGTCAAGGAGTTCAGTTCCTTGATGCTGGACACAAAGAACATGTCAGAGGAGGACAAGCTCTTTAACTTCATGTCGGGTTTGCAAGGATGGGCTCAGAAGGAACTATGGAGGCAAGGAGTTCGTGATCTCCCTACTGCCATGGTTGCAGCAGACTGCTTGGTGGACTACAAGATGGGTGGTGCCATCTCCACTACGCAGAGACCCAAGTCAGATGGGGGCAAGAAGGCAAAGGCTGAGGGCAAAGCTCCTAAGAAGCTTGGGTGGAAGAAACAAGGCAAGAGGCCTGCTGCAGGAGGAAAGCTAGTGGAGGAGACCATTAAGTTCGTGTAGCAGACCACCCGGATGGCTGGATGTTTCATCTGCAATGGCCCTCATCGAGCCAGAGACTGCCCCAAAAGGGAGAAACTCTCAGCCCTTGTGACTGCAGATGACAAGGGAGATTGACTCGGAGACTGCTCCAAGAGTCAACCCACTGCAACTTCTGAACGTGATCAATGGTGAGACCCCAGTCCAGAAGTCTTTGATGCACGTCCATGCAGTGGTGAATGGTGTGCTAGTGAAGGCTTTAGTGGACAGTGGTGCCACTCACAATTTCGTGGCCACCAGAGAAGCAACCAGGTTGGGACTTAAATTGGAGGAGGACACCAGTCGGATCAAGGCAGTCAACAGCAAAGCCCAAAAGATCCAAGGGGTAGCCAAGAACGTCCCTATGCAGATCGGTGACTGGAAGGGTATGTGTAGTTTACTTTGTGTGCCTTTGGGTGATTTTGATTTGATCCTTGGTGTAGACTTCCTCTTAAGGGCCAAGGTGACCTTGATTCCACATCTTGGTGGACTGGTGGTGCTAGAAGAGAAGCAGCCTTGCTTCGTGAAGGCCTTGAGGACGAAAGATGGTGGTAAGGGACAACCTGAGATGCTGCCTGCTATTCAATTGAAGAAAGGATTGAAGAAGGGCCAAGAGACCTATGTTGCAGCCTTGATCGAGATCAAGGAGGGACAGTCTATGGAAGTCCCTGACTCAGTGGTCAAGATCCTTAAAGAGTTCAAAGATGTGATGCCTGCAGAACTCCCCAAGGAGTTGCCACCCCGGCGACCCATTGACCACAAAATCGAGTTGCTACTTGGAACAAAGGCCCCGACTCAAGCCCCTTACCGGATGCCTTCTGTAGAGTTGTTGGAGTTACGGAAGCAATTGAAGGAGTTGCTGGATGCAGGTCTGATCCAACCCTCTAGAGCCCCATATGGCGCACCAGTGCTGTTCCAAAAGAAGCAGGATGGCTCACTCCACATGTGTGTGGATTACAGAGCCCTCAACAAGGTGACCATCAAGAACAAGTACCTGATCCCCTTAGCTGCTGAGCTATTTGACAGATTGTCAAAAGCTTCTTACTTCACTAAGCTGGAGTTGAGATCGGGCTACTGGCAGGTTCGAATTGCAGTAGGAGATGAAGGGAAAACCACTTGTGTAACTCAGTATGGATCATACGAGTTTTTGGTAATGCCTTTTGGCTTGACAAATGCTCCTGCTACATTCTGTAATTTAATGAATGATGTTCTGTTTGATTATTTGGATGCCTTCGTGGTGGTGTATCTAGATGACATTGTAGTTTACAGTAAAACTCTAACAGAACATGAGAAACACTTGAGATTGGTGTTTCAGAGATTGAGAGAGAATATGCTTTATGTGAAGCTAGAGAAATGTGAGTTTGCTCAGGAGGAGATCACATTTCTAGGACATAAGATCAGTGCATGACTGATCAGGATGGACAAGGGCAATGTGCAGGCTATAATGGAGTGGACAGTCCCTACCAAAGTGACGGAGTTGCGGTCCTTCCTTGGCTTGGCCAACTACTACAGAAGGTTCATTAAGGGGTATTCCAAGAGGGTGTCTCCCCTTACTGACCCGTTGAAGAAGGACAACTCATGGGACTGGAGTATGCAGTGTCAGATGGCCTTTGAAGGCTTGAAGGAAGCCATCTCCACTGAGCCTGTGTTGCGGTTGCTAGACCTGGACTTACCCTTTGAAGTCCAAACAAATGCCTCTGATAGAGCCTTGGGTGGAGTCTTGGTGCAGGAAGGGCACCCTGTGGCGTTTGAAAGCAGGAAACTGAATAATGCAGAGCAGAGGTACTCCACTCACGAGAAGGATATGACTGCTGTGGTGCATTGCTTGCAGTAGTGGAGACATTACTTGTTGGGAAGCATCTTTACAGTGGTCACTAATAATGTGGCCAACACCTTCTTCAAGACCTAGAAGAAGCTGAGTCCCAGACAGGCGCGATGGTAGGAGTTCCTGGCCGACTTCAAATTCGAGTGGCTACATCGACCAGCAAGGCATAATACTGTGGCTGATGCCTTGAGTAGGAAGGAGGTAATTGCCTACATCACGACCCTCTCTGAAGTCATCTTTGACTTTAATGAGAAGATCAAGCTAGCTGCGGATCAGGATGCTGCATATGGTAGACTGAAGCAGCAAGTAAAAGAGGGAGTGATCAGAAGGTATTGGCTAGAGGGTGACCTCCTTGTGGCAAAAGGAGGAAGATGGTATGTCCCTGCAGGCGGCCTGAGGAAGGATTTGTTGTGGGAAACCCATGATTCGAAGTGGGCAGGTCATCCCGGAGAAAAGAGGACTCTGGCGCTGCTAGCCAAATCCTATTACTGGCCTAAGATGGGTGAGGATGTTCAGGCATATGTGAAGTCATGCCTGGTATGTTAGATGGACAAGACTGAAAGGAAGAAGGCTACAGGGTTGCTGCAGCCCCTCCCCATTCCAGAAAGACCTTGGGAGAACATCTCCATGGATTTTATCACTGGATTTCCAAAGGTTTGTGATTTCAAATCTGTCTTTGTTGTGGTAAATAGATTTTCTAAGCATGCTGTGTTTATACCTGCCCTTGAAGCTTGCCTTGCGGAGGAAGCTGCCAAGTTGTTTTTCAGTAATGTGGTGAAACATTTTGGGTTGCCTAAGGACATAGTCAGTGATCGAGATGCACGGTTCACAGGCCGATTTTGGGTTGAGCTGTTCAAACTCTTGGGTTCAGAGTTGAAATTCTCAACAGCCAACCATCCTCAAACTGATGGACAGACGGAGAGGATCAATGCCTTGCTGGAGGAGTACCTCAGGCACTATGTGACAGCAAAACAAAAGAACTGGGTGGACTTGATGGATACTGCTCAGTTGTGCTACAACTTGCAGAGAAGCTCAGCAACAGGGATGAGTCCCTTTGAGCTAGCTATTGGGGTGCAGCCATGGATGCCTTTGGAGGTGGCTAAGCAGAAAGTTGGAGGAAGTAATCCAGCAGCATACAAGTTGGCTCAGTCCCTGCAGGAGATGTTCGATGAAGCCCGGGACAGTCTAGAGAAGGCAGCTAGACGGATGAAGAAGTATGCGGATCGTGACCGCAGACCCTTGGAATTTTAGGTTGGGGACATGGTCCTCCTGAAATTGACTCCTCAGATCTGGAAGAGGATCAGCAGCAAGACAAGGCAGAGGGGTCTAATTCCTAAGTATGACGGACCATTCGAGGTAATCAAATGAGTTGGGCAGGTGGCTTACATGTTGAAGCTGCTTGAAAGACTCAAGCTTCACCCGATTTTCCATGTGAGCTTTTTGAAGCCTTACCATGAGGATCCGGATGCAGAGAGGGTGCAGACAAAGTGAGCCCCTCCCTTGGTCATGAAACAATTTGATCGGGAGATAGAGAAGATCTTGGATCACAGGATCATGGGACACAGCAGAAAGAACCAACGAACTGATTTCTTGGTTCAGTGGAAGGGGATTTCAGAAACCGAAGCTTCATGGGAAAGAGATGTTACTTTATGGCAATTTGAGAAGGAGGTCCAGGCATACTAGCAGTCTAAGTCGACGAGGGCGTCGACTTCAGCAGGCGGGGGTGAATTGTCAGCCCCTTAGCCACTTGATTCAGACCCAGAGAAATAGGCCTCATGGGTAGGCCTTGCACCCATGAGAGCCTAGGCGGAAAGCAAGGAAAGCATGGAGGTTTGGTGGTTCAAACCCTAGGAGCTAAGTGTGGGGATCGCGGACAAGTCAAGCGCGCATTTTGGATAGGCGTTACCGAAGGATCCGGACATGTTTGCCCGGGGAAGTTGAATCATCCTCCTCTTCTATCCGGCGACAGGGAGCGCCGAATGAGAGATATCCAAGTGGAATGAGGGATTCTCGTTCGGGTGGAATGAGGGATTCCCGTCTGGGTGGAATGAGGGATTCTCGTCCGAGTGGAATGAGGGATTCCCGTTCGGGTGGAATGAGGAATTTTCCGTCCGGGTGGAATGAAGAAGAATTTCCATCCGAGTGAAATGAGTGATGCCACGTGTCGCAAGGGGCCGGATCCACAGTGGGTGGTTGTGCAAGCAGTTGAGGGCAGTTCTGGTTAGTTGCATGATCACCTAGTTGGCTCCAAGATTTGAATTGAGGGAATTCAAATGTGTAACTGCAGATGAGTCATTTAAATAGGGCTCCTGCAGCCTTGAAACAGAGGGTGAGAGTTGGGGAAAGGGTTCCTTCTCGTATGCCTTGGGTAAGTGCATTGTACTCTTGTTCAAGAAGCAATTTTGTCTTGTAAGAGTGATTAATACAAGTTGGGAAAGGATTTTCCTGTAACCTTGTGTGTCCCTGTTGCTTTGTGATTTCTGTATTCTACTCTGTTCTTCTAAATGTTGGGAAGGGAAGGTTGGCTAAGGAAGGTCCTTAGCACCGCACACTCGTGAAAAATTAAGTGAGATAATCAGGGGTGTGACAACTTGTTTCTAGTAAATTGACAGGGCTAGTCCCCCACTCCCAACCTCTATCCTGCTCAGAGTGAGATGCACAAGTAAATATGATTTGGGTTTTATTTATTTATTTGTTTTGAATCATCTTTTGCTTTCTACTTTGTTGAAACGGTTGAGTTGCTTCCTTGGTCATCAGGTCTATCTTTGGTCCAAGTCCAGCATCTGCTAGATTGCTTGATGTTACTATCAGTTGGGTGCATCTCTGTTATAGTTAGCAATGAACCAGAGCTTACTTTTGAAGGAGTGTACTCGATCACTGGGTGGTATGTATGTTTTCATAAAGTTTGTATTCGTTATTTCCTTTTCCTTGTTGGATCACTTGAAAGCATTAGCAACAGTTGATCGATTAAATTAGGGTTTGTGGGTAAAAGGATGGTATGAAAGTTGCTACAGAGTATGAGAATGCAAACCATGCATAGATTAACGTGTAAAATCTAGTAGTGAAAAAAATTCACTTGTAACTTATGTTGAATAGAGGAATTTTTATGTAAGAACTCATCCCTTGGAAGCACTCTTATGTTAATTTAGGCCATTGATTGATATAATGGTTGGATGCAAATTTACTACCAGATGAGTTTGACATTATCGTGACAATTTGTATTAGAGTCTGTTTAACAATGCTCTTAGAAAACACTTCTATTATAAAAAGTGTTTTTGAAAAAAAATTCTGATAAAATTTAGAAAGCATTCTTGAAAAATCGAAAAATCATTTGTAGTGTTTCCTAGTGCTGATAGATGATATTTTTTACAAATACTTATATAAAAAACACCTCCAATCAAAACTAAAAGCACTTTAAATAGAACCACTCTTTGTAAAGAGAAGTCAACAGCAAAGCTAAAGCTAATCGTCTATTAATTTGGACTATTTATGAAATAAAACACGTATATTTTTGGCGTTAGCCATTAATTTGGTCAATCCATATAAATTATACCCCTAATATTTTTCCGGTTGGTCTACTGCCATATTTTCACCAAACATGCAAAACCATCTTTCACACATGAAACCCATCTTTCACACATGAAACCCCTTCCTTCAGTAATACAATTTCTCACCAGCCAAACAAACAAAATCAAAGAGGTGTAAGGGGCATTGTGGGACTCATTCATGGAACATGTCCTTCAACTCAGAAATCCATTCTTAGCCCTCGAAAGCCAAACCACAGAGGAAGAACACCAACAAAATCGAGTAGGTGCACAGCATGCTTTTCTTCTCTCTTGCTGTTTGAATCCCGATAAAATTCAGTGACCCAGATGGGAAAATGGCGCATTTGGTTTCAATCCAAATTCAATTTTAGCTGTTGTCATATCGGAAATAATGAGAGGAAATTATTAAACTAATCTCAAAAGTAATTATTAAAGGTAATCAAATTATTATTATTATTATTTTAATAGAAATTAGACCAATCTATTAAATTATTTTGTTAATACGAAAAAATCATTTCCACAAAGTCTTGTAAAATAATCACATTATTTATCAAAAGGAATAAGATAACTTTTTTTTGGAAAGTAATTAAATTAAATTTAAATTCCTAATTTCAAATAATTAGAAAGTTCTAGAACTTGACAAGAATGGTCTAAAAATAAATAAAAGATGGTATGGTAAGGGAAGTTTAGCGTTACTCAAATCTATTGTTAGCAATTAATTTATAACATGAAAAATAAAATAATGAATATTTATTCATTTTTTTATTTTCATATTTTATAACAAAAATTGAAAAATATGTGAAAAATAAAATTATATATATTTATCTACAATTTTTTATATTTCTAATTTTAAAATAAAATGCAATTTATCTGTAAAAGCCCGTATTTTCTTTAAATATATAAAGAGAGAGAGAGAGAGGTTACACTTCCTCATTGGTCGGTCTCAGCTCTGCAATGGCTTCTCTGTGGAATTCTGGAGAGGAATGAAGAAACCCTCATAGAGAGAAAAATGGCGGGAAAATACGTGGCATCATCGTCTCTACCAAACCCTAGAGGCGGAAGCACCAGATCTCCGATCCTCCTTCTCACCTTCTCTCTCCTCTCCCTTTCTCTCCTTCTCTTTCTCTTCTCCATCCTCCCCTCCCATCCAAACCCCAACCCTAACCGTAACCCTAACCTTAACACTCTTCTACCTGAATCCAGCTTCGTTGCTTCTCTCGAACACTTCCTCATTTCCAAGTCCCCCAGATCTCCTCCAATTCGAGATGATACTGTTGGTTCAGATGACCCGGAGGCAGTGAAGAAGCTCGATGATTTGGTGTGGCAGAGGGAGATTCGGAGGGTGTACGAGGACCCGTACTATCCGGCGGCGTCGGGGGTGACGTCGGCCATTAGGGTGTATGTGTACGAGATGCCGGCGAAGTTTACGTATGATCTCCTCTGGTTGTTTCGGAACACTTATAAGGAGACTTCGAATCGTACTTCCAATGGTAGCCCCGTGCATCGCCTGATTGAGCAGGTATTGTAGTGAGATTGGAATCTGGATTTGAATTCAGCTCTGGCATTTGCAATGGCAGTTTCCGAACTAGAGCACTGTATTTTGATTGAATTGTGCTTTGGTTTATTGGAAAATGTGAATAATTGATTCAAACTATTCAATTATTAATACTTCTGTCCTTATTTAAATTTAAATTCTATCCTTGTTTGCAAAACCCTTTATTGAATTCATTTCATTATAATAATTTTGCTTGTGGAACTGAAGTTCTAGTTTGTGGGAATGCACCGAATAACAAAATGAGTTTTAATTTGTATAAACCCATTTTTTTTTGACATATTTTTATTTTCTGTAAATAAAAGCAATGCGTGCCTTACTCTGTTTTCTTGTATCTTTGCAGCATTCTATTGATTACTGGCTATGGGCGGATTTGACTGCACCAGAATCAGAAAGGCTTTTGAAAAATGTTGTCAGAGTGCATAGGCAGGAGGAGGCGGACCTATTCTACATTCCATTCTTCACAACCATCAGCTTCTTCTTGTTGGAGCCAGAGCAGTGGAAGCCACTTTACAGGGTGTGAGTGTACTTCCAAGGTTTACCATGAGGCTGTAAATTTCTCTATGCTATATATATTATATATCGTCATTCCTCTTAGAATGTATTGTTAAATTCTAGTTATATTTTTTAATTTTCAACAAAACATAACTTGACAGACCTAATCCTTATTATCTAGTTTGACTTGCATGAATCTTGTTATTGCTATTCTGCTCTATCATTGGTAATATTTTCTGGTAAATTATTGATGCCATGCTTGTTATAAGTTGATTTAAAAATCCCTGAAGGGGGCCAAGCCTTATGTGCTTTAGGCTAAGGATGAGTTTGATGCACTCATTGTTTGATCGTAATGGAAGACTAATCACCTATGGGGTAATCATAAATTAGTTTGTTTCTGAGAATATAATTGTAATGTAAAGTCTAGCTTATTCTAAACATCAAATTTATCTTGTGGATGTAGGAAGCTTTGAAGTGGGTGACTGATCAACCTGCATGGAAACGGTCTGAAGGGAGGGACCACATACTTCCAGTTCATCATCCATGGTCTTTCAAGACTGTTCGGAAATCCATGAAGAATGCAATTTGGCTGTTACCAGACATGGACTCCACAGGGAACTGGTCACTAATTTACTCATACTGTGATGTGTCTAAATTTGATGAGTTCATTATTGATATAACTGCTGAAACTTGATCATTTTTTAATTTAGGTACAAGCCTGGACAAGTTTCACTTGAAAAAGATCTAATACTTCCTTATGTTCCAAATGTCGATTTGTGTGATGCCAAATGCTCATCGGAAAGTGAATCAAAGAGGAAGACACTTCTATTCTTCCGTGGGAGGCTTAAAAGGAATGCTGTAAGAATCTTGGCCAAAACTTCTCAATGAATTCCTTGTGATTATTTCAATTATTTAAGTGCAAGGCCTTTGGAAGTTAAATAAAAAATCAGAATACCCTTCTAATGGCCATGATTGTCAAGTGAATTATGGAAGCTTGGTAGTTGCTATTGGCCGTTCAACTGGGTTTTGTAACTTGTGTGATACAATTGTGACTTTATTTGATCTTGACTACAATGAAAATTGTATTTGTCTCATCTATAGATTTTTTGGTTAGGATGGTATGCTAAGTGAGAGACTGAAAGGGAAGAATTCTTATGCAGGGTTAGAAACTATCTCATGACACACAGAGTTCCTGCTTTGTTTGTTGAATGTCTAATATTGGACTTATTGCAAGAATCATAATGGCATTTCTTGGCAATACATGTAATATGCAAACATAAGAGCAATAAAAAATTTTGAAGCATGATCAGGATTGTTAGAAGTAGGCTTGTGGTTGCAAATTTTCTTGCCCAGACTTGTGAAGCTGGAAGTTTATACGGCTGTTTTAGTAAAGGTTGGACTGCTTTGGCTATGTTGTCTACCATCTTATTTTGGAAATACTGATGGTCACCTGGTTGCCCATGGGCATCCAATACACCACTTTGTCCACACTTGCATTATTGTCTTTTTGCATTGTGCGTCTCTCTATCTGTAATTCATCTTTGAAATCTCATAAGCCTCTTTGTATTCTTGTGTCACCTCATTGGAGGTTGTTGTTAGGCTCTGGTGTCGCTATTAAGTGGTCTCTTGTCTCTTCTCTTCTATATAATATTTCCCAGAAGTCAAGATAAGGTCGGACTTGGAACATATTGCCATATTTGTATCTGGCTGAGCTGTTGCACTCTCTCTCTCTCTCTCTCTCTCTTGATAGGAGAACTGTTTTATATACATAAAGAATGAAGCTAAGAAACAAGAAAAAGGAAAATAAAGGGGGAAAAACAATTGGTCGAGCAATATTTGTTCTCTTAACATTGTAAATACTACGAACAGCAGTTTGAGACGATTATGTCCATTGATGAGATTTTTTGATCATTTAATCCTTCTGACTCCTGTTCTGTAACATCTAATGATTGACAGAGCAACTCTCTTACTCCCATCCTGTGTTCTGATAACAACTTATTTTTTCACTTTTTTTTTTGTCTGGTTATTCTTTTTATCCTAAGGTGTAACTGCTTAATTTATGGTGCTTTACTTTCAGGGGGGGAAGATTCGTGCTAAGCTTATGGCAGAACTAAGTGGTGATGATGGTGTGGTTATACAGGAGGGAACTGCTGGGGAAGGGGGGAAAGAAGCTGCCCAGAGAGGGATGCGCAAGTAAGATTAAATGGAAGCTGAACTCTTTTGCTATTAGCTGCTATGATGTTTATTTTTAAAATAGCTGAGTTCTTCCTTGGTCATCAGGTCTATTTTTTGCCTAAGTCCAGCTGGTGACACTCCATCCTCTGCTAGATTGTTTGACGCTATTGTTAGTGGGTGCATCCCTGTTATAGTTAGTGATGAACTGGAGCTTCCTTTTGAAGGAATACTTGATTACCGGAAGGTATGCATGCAATCATGAAGCTTGTGTTGTTATTTTTGGAAGTTTTTAAAACAAAACTCATCACTAAACCCTGTTCTGCATCAATTTAATTTGTTAATGGACCAACATGCTTGATTTTTAGGGGCCAATCCAATCATTAATCGGAAGCTAGAATAGTGGTAAGTATAACAATGCAGCTAGTTTTAAGGAGCTGACACCATGAAACAGAACCAAATGAGCACTAATCTTACTCCCATACCCACACCTGGGTTTCAAAATTTTCTTATTGACCTTCTTCAACCATATGTGCCATATCCTTGTCTCTATTCAAGAGGTGGTTTGCTCAAGTCAAATTCTAGGTATATTTAAGTATAAGACGTGTATGTGCAATAGTCAGATTGTCTTAATTAGTGAGATATGTCTAACCCAACCCAAACTTGTGAAGTTTGAAACAACAAACTTCAGAGACCATTGTCTTGGAAGTGGGTGTAGACTAATTATGTTTATGAATTAATTAGTACTTTAATTTGGAAGCATTGTAGACAGAGTTTTTGGAACTTAACAGAACGATATTGAAATCTTAATTAGTGCTTCCTAAACTTTGAAATGTTCAGAGGTAGTTTGTACACTGAACAAAATTTGGAAGTGTTATTAAAAGTTTCAAAAGATGTTTTTGTTTTTTCAGTGGGCTGGTTTTTTGATGAAATAATGCAGTGGAAGACATATGTTCAATATATATTGTGTAACCTCTAATTTGAATTTTCAGTGTTTCCATATGCAAGAAAAGTGTACTTTTATACATCATGCACTGAACCTATGCAGCCAACATGTTTGTTTGGAAGCATGTTATTCTTTAATACATTGGATACTGGCATTTGTGTCCACATATTATAATCAAATCATTGCACCAATCATATCAGAGTTATGTCGACTGCTTTATGTTTATGGATATTGGGTTGTTGCTGACACTTGGATTTTTTTTCCCTTCTCAATGCAGATAGCTCTATTTGTTTCCTCCAGTGATGCTATGCAGCCAGGTTGGCTTTTGACATTTCTGAAAAGTATCAGTCCTGCTCAAATTAAAGAAATGCAAAGGAACCTAGCCAAGGTATGTAACTTAGCAAACTTAGAGGGATTCTAACTACTTTGCTGCTATACTTCTGTATATTTGGTCATAGTTGGGAAAATTCATCTTTCAATTGTGCTTTCAACAATTGAGTGATTATTTATCTAATTGTTCATATTTCTTGGTAGGAACTGTTAAATGATGATTGAGTCCTGCTGTGTTGTTGTTTAGTGTCTGAGTTGCCTTCGTTCCTCTTAGTTTATCTATTTATCATAGTGATATTCAATTAGTTGTTCTTGGACTGCTCTTGGAGCATCGTGGTAATTTAAAATTGTGATTTTATTATTTTGTTTTTTTCAGTACTCGAGGCATTTTGTATATTCCAGTCCAGCTCAACTCTTGGGTCCAGAAGACTTGGTGTGGAGAATGGTTTGTTTCTTTGTCTCTACCTACCTTTTCCATTTCTTTTTCGCTCAATTTCTCAAGTAATCCAGGTGTTATAACTCTGTGAGCCTATCAAGTAGGTCAGGTTAGACATTCCAACAGAATTTATTGATCTTGCGAGAAACCCTTAACTAATTTAATTATGCATCTGGGCCCTCTTGGATTAGGAACTTGTCCTTTAGAACCAATGATGATCCATCATATTAACAACTATTATGCGTGATCTCAGATTTAAGAGCTTTATTTGGGAGTGATTTTGCGAGGGTTAGAAATGTTTTCTAATGCTTAAGACCGCATCCTTGTAACAATTAGGTGATGGGCAAATTTTTGATAATTGCTTTTAAATCTAGAGAATCACCTAAAATGATTTCCGGACAAGCACTTGATAGACGATTCTTTCAAAAATTCAATATATTAACAACTATTATGCGTGATCTCAAATTTAAGAGCTTTGTTTGGGAGTGATTTTGAGGGGTAGAAATGTTTTCTAATGCTTAAAACCGCATCCTTGTAACAATGAGGTATTGGACTATTTTTTGATAATTGCTTTTAAAATCTAGAGAATCACCTGAAGTGTTTTTTGGATAATCAATCAGGTGACTATTTTAACAGTCACTTTCTTATTATATGACATATTATCAAAAACATTATAAAGCACTATATATATATATATATATATATATATATATATATATATATATATATATATATATATTGTCCAATTCTTCTTAAAATCGTATTTTATGGAAGTGCTAATAACAAAAGTACTAGAGACCACAAATGCTTTATCATAATCATTCCAAATGGGCTCTTAATTTTTCGATGCAACAGGGCACTAGCCCTTTACCCCGAGAAAGGGAACCTGATCACTCTCTGCATGTTTTGGGTTCCTTTTCCTAAAAGTATTTCTGTTTTCCCAAAAAGGGAATTTCATAGATGTGCCATTCGAGTTGATACTTGATATTGAATGGCAAAAAAAAGAAGAAAAAAAGATCAAATTGTTTGATAGAAGGTAATATGATAAGAGTGTAATTTTGTTGGTAGCAGATGGCGGGTAAGTTAATGAACATCAAGCTTCACACCAGAAGGTTGCAGCGTGTGGTGAGGGAATCCAGAAGGCTCTGCACGTGTGACTGCAAGCGTGCCAACTTCACAGGCCCCTAGCTTCCCCTTCCCCCCATTTATTGCTTATATTTCTTTTGTAAACTTATATATATTTTGTGGGAGTTCAAAATTGCTTAAACCAGAAGTTAGTTAGGTACCACATCTCGATATTTTTGTAGTGATATCTTTCTTTGTTTTGGAATGGATTGATTCGACCAGAAGGGGAAAAAAAATGAAAAGTTGATGGGCGTTTATGAATTCATGATAAATATAGGAGGTATACGAGTTGCTTTTGATTTTGAAGGTGGGCTTTTTGCAATTAACTCTCCGAACTAAGTTATTTTCTATTAATGTATCTTATCTATTATTTAAGATAAGTCATTTTATGATATCAAAAAAGGACTAATTTCATTTTACGGGGTTTGGGTTATATATATTTAGTCATTATTATTTTGAAATTTTATCAAAAAACCTTCATTTGTTATTTTATTTTTATATATCTTTTATTTGAAAAATTGATTTTCTCATCTTTAAATATGTCATAAAAAATAGTTATAAATTTATCTATTTTTAAATTATTTAATCTTTATATAATATAAGAAGTTAAATGAATTTAAAATAATATATAAAAATAATTTATTAATTTAAAAATTATTTTTAATTTACCTTCATTATTTCCCTCAAATTCTGCATAAAGTAAGTCTAGCCTAAAAAGTATTTGTTTCCTCATGCTCAAATTAAAGAAATTCAAAGGGTTAGGTTAGGACCCCAGGCAAGTTATGTAATTTTGCAGACACTAAAGGACTTGTTTTGCTGCAGTACTTTTGTCTCTTGTCCCAATTTTCATAAAGTAATTGCATGATTGCTAACTTTGTTCCCATTTTTCAGAAAGCAATTGCATGACAACTGACTTTACCTTTATTCCTTATACTGTTCCCACCAGTCTCTCCTCACCTTACATCCCACACAACCTATCCTTCAAGATTGCTGTAGAGATAATTATTGCATCCCCTTTGCTTCAAGCTTCGGTCGGTCTCTCATCCATCTAAGATCAAGGTCATTTTTATTTTTATTTTTATTTTATTTCTTTATTATTTTTGCTGTGCTCCTTCACTCAAAGTTGCTTAAATCATATTATATGCATATCATGAAAAATTATGAGAGAATGAAGGCTTTTATTCTTTATTCATTTCAAGACAGATGTAAGATTTTTCACCTTTGTTCCTCACGATACACATCTATCCTTTGATATTATAGCACAAATAATTCATTCCATCCAACCCTTTATCCTAAGCTTCTTTCATGCTTCCTCTGTAGAAAGCTTTAGCATCATTCCTTCTAAATTGTAAGTGACTTTTAAAATTTGGTATATGTTGCATCATCCAATTAACTTTAGGGTTGCATTCTTACCTTAGATGAAAAAAAAATCATGAGTATTTGACAAATGAAAAGTTCTGATCTAAATTAAGATTGATCATATCTTATTGAAAACCTAAAATCCCAGGTAGCAAGCATCAAGTTATTAGAAATATGTGGTGTTTGACCTGCTATCTTTTATTTTGTTAGTTAAACAATTAATGACACATTTTTCTTATAATCAGGTCTTGTTTTGCAATGGAGTATGTGGGGCTATTGAAAGATATGTGGTCATCCATTTCTAATTACTTCAACTACCACAAAATTCTTAATGAGAAGCGCACAACTCTAAGAGAGAAAAGGAAAAGACTCGAGTGTTGAGAACAAGATATCATTGAGTCAGAAAATGCACAAACTCAAAAGAAGTTCAAGAAAGAAGTTGAAAATTGGTTGGCGGAACTGGAAGTTGTAAAAGATAATGCACAGCAGATTGAGCAAGAAGCTGGAGAGATAAGATATTTTTCAAGATTTAGTTTCCTAAGCCAGATTGAAGCGAATACGAGAAGGTTAGATGAGATGTTTGAGTTGGGTGAATTTCCTAATGGAATTCTAGTTGATGCACCTCAAGATAAAGGAAATGCTTTGTTAACTGCACAACTAGTAGGTGAAACTACAACCAAAATAAATTTGGAGAAGATTTGGGCATGCTTAGATAATGGTGAAATCCAAAGCATTGGAGTTTGGGGAATGGGGAGGGGGTGGCAAAACAACTGTCGTTACCCATATTTACAATCGCCTCTTGGAAAATAATAGCCTTTTCAGCCATGTATATTGGGTGACTATTTCAAAAGAATCAAATATTCGTGAGTTGCAGGATGCTATTGCTAAGAAGTTCAATATAGATTTTTCAAAAGAGGGAGAGGACAATCAAAGGTCTGCATTATTACTCAAAGCATTGCAAAAACTAAAAAAAATTGTTATTATATTAGATGATATGTGGGAAGTTTATGAACCTGAGCTGGTTGGAATTCCTCTTGGCGTTGATAGAGGAAAACTGATCATAACCACCAGGTCAAGCAATATCTGCGAAAGAATGGGGTGCCAAGAAATTATCAAAGTTGAGTCACTTTCTATAGTGGAAGCATGGGAGCTTTCCAACAAGACGCTTGGGTGAGACGATGCACTTAATGTAGAAAACAAAGAAATGGCTAAAGATATTGTCGAGGAATGTGTTGGTTTACCTCTTGCCATCGTCACAACAGCTAAAAGCATGAGACGTGTGCGTGGTATTTATGAATGGAGGAATGCTTTGAATGAATTGAGGGGACGTACTCAAGGGCTCACACTTAACATGGAAGATGATGTGTTTAAGATCTTGGAATTTAGTTACTATCGCTTGAAAGGTGAAGAACTCCGAGAATGTTTGTTGTATTGTGCATTGTTTCCCGAAGATTATGAGATCAAAAGGGTGTCTTTGATCAAATATTGGATTGCCGAGGGGATGGTAGGAGAAATGGAAACAAGGCAAGCAGAGTTTGATAAAGGGCATGCTATACTGAACAAACTTGAAAATGTGTGTTTGTTAGAAAGATGTAGGAATGGAAAATTTGTAAAAATGCATGATGTGATCAAGGATATGGCTATCAACATTTCAAAAAGGAATTCTCGATTCATGGTGAAAACTACTAGAAATCTAAATGAACTCCCGAGTGAGATACAATGGTTAGAAAATCTAGAAAGAGTTTCTTTAATGGGTAGCCGACTTGATGCATTGAAATCAATACCAAACTGCCCTAAACTTTCTATCTTGTTACTTCAAAGTCTCCGTTGTCTAAATATCAGTTTTCCAAATGCCTTCTTTGTGCATATGTCGAACCTCAAAGTTCTGGACTTGTCAAATACAAGAATTCTCTTCCTACCGGATTCTATCTCCAACTTGGTGAATCTTCGAGCTCTATTTCTTTGTCGTTGCTACACATTATTTCATGTACCTTCATTGGCAAAGCTTAAAGAGTTGAGGGAGTTGGATATAAGTGAGAGTGGAATCAGAAAGTTACCAGATGGGATAGAGCAATTGGTCCTCCTTAAAAGCCTTGCTCTCCGAGGTCTATTCATTGCTGATATGTCTCCAAATAGGGTACTGCCCAATCTTCTTCATCTGCAGTGTTTGAGACTTGAAAATATGAGCTTTCCCATTGTAGGAATGGAGGATCTGATTGGATTGAGAAAGTTGGAGATCCTTTGTATCAATCTTTCTAGCCTGCACAAGTTTGGTAGCTACATGAGAACAGAGCACTACCAGAGACTCACCCACTACTACTTCGGAATATGTGAGGGAGTTTGGCCACTTGGTAATTCTCCTAGCAAAGAAGTTGGCATCTTTCAACGATGGGATGGAGTTCCGCGACGTGGAAATTTTCTTGGCAGAGAAGTAGTTTTGTGGAAATGTGAGCTGAAGCAAGGAAGAAAAGACAACGATGACCACTAACTTATGCTTCCTACCAATATGCAACTATTAGAGATAGGAAAATGTAGTCTTCCAACTAGCCTACTGGATTTGGATGTTTCTCCTTCTCTCAAGGTCGCCAAAGATTTGAAAGTACGTTCATATTAGGATGCGAGGGGATAGAATACTTATGGTGGATAGAGGACTGCGTTGCCTCGTTAAACAATTTGTACCTTAATGAATTGCCAAACTTAAGTGTCTTCTTCAAGTTCCAACCAACAGATATTGTAAGTTGTTTCAGTCTCAAGCACTTGCAGGTGACGAAATGTGGCAATCTCAAGCATTTGTTCACGCCTGAGTTAGTGAAGTACCACCTCCAAAACCTTCAAACCATCTATCTCCATGATTGCAGTCAAATGGAGGATATAATAGTAGCAGCAGAGGTTGAAGAAGAAGGGGAAGACATTAATGAAATGAATAATCTCCTCTTCTATTTCCCCAACTTACAAAGTTTGGAATTGAGAAATCTACCAGAATTGAAGAGCATATGGAAGGGAACAATGACTTGTAATCTTCTACAACAACTTATAGTATTGGATTGCCCAAATCTTAGAAGGTTGCCTCTTTCGGTGTGTATAATCGATGGTGATGCAGAAAGTGATAGAAACCATGATTTACGCAGCGGAAACAAATCATGATGAAACAAGCATGGAGGCAAGCCAAAACCATATGTAAAAGACTGACCTTTTTCTCTGCTGAAAACGCCCACAATCTCCTACAATCTTCTGTTGTTTACCTTATCAATTTCCGGACTATGATTTCTGAGTGGGCAAAAAAAACAATAGCTAGGGTTCGTCACTCTCTTTTCTGTTTCTAATATATATCTCTTCGATGGGAAGAAGACCGCTTTTTTAAAAACTCTTTTTTTCTGTTTCTAATATTTATCTCTTCGATGGGAAGAAGATCGCTTTCTTAGAAACTCTTTAGCACATAATTTGCTTCAAGAAAAAAGATATAAGCGTGACTCCCTTTCCCTTAAAATGCTCATTTTAAATAAATTAGATTATCTATTTTTAATTAATAAAATTTAATTAAAAACTAATCTATCATTTATTTAAAACACATAATTCATGTATAGTCCAAACAATTAAGGCACAACAGGGACCGCAGGAATAAAATTAACAAGGCTACTAATTATAATAAGAATTCATACAGGACCAGTATATTCTCATTATAATTAATCACAAATTATACCACTAAAAATTCATGATTGAACTCCTTATTAATCTTATAATTCCATTACATAATAATTTATGTTTCCCACGTTAAGATTACAGATGCTATTTACATCAAACAAATTACTGACAATTTATTTGAGCAACAATAGATCTTCAAGATAGTCGCTTAACTTAATTCATGTGTCGGATAAAAATCCACCTGCAGGGTTTACACTATGAAACCTTATAAGCTTACTTAAAGTGCATCATCAATCTCTATACCGAGACGTGGATTCAATCATTATTTAATACATCGCAAACATAAAGCGTCTTTGTCCAACTCATCGAGTCTTATCGCTCCAATAAATGAAACTCACTCTTTAATGAATCAAAACACAAGATATTTTATATTTGCTTATATTAATTAAATCATGATTAAAAACATAAATCTTATTTCTAATGTCTTAGAGAATATGTTTTAACAGTCAGTACAAAACATCCATTCTCTACTTGGTCCAGTTAGTTATATATAGAATATACTAACACAATTATTATTAAATTATGCCGAAAGATTAATTTATCTAATGCAAATCTCCAATTAAATACAAAGAAATAATTGTTTATAGAATGACATCATAATAACATACTATTAAATTCACGCTTATGCATGGTTAATAGTATATCTCTATCAGTCTCCCACTTAGACTTATAACCATGCATCTGCTACTTTAACCTCCATTCCTTCTACATGTCTTTCAAAAGTCGTGGACGATAAGCTCTTTGTAAAAGGATCTGCTAGGTTGTTTTCCGATGCAATCTTCATCACCACCACATCACCCCTTTGAACTATGTCTCGTATCAAGTGATACTTACGCTCTATGTGTTTTGCCCTTTTATGGCTCTGTGGCTCTTTCGAGTTTGCAACCGCCCCGCTATTATCACAATAAAGTGTAATAGGCGATTGAACCGAAGGAACCACACCTAGATCCAAAAGGAAGTTTCTAAGCCACACAGTTTCCTTGGCTGCCTCAGAGGCTGCCACATATTCAGCTTCCATGGTAGAGTCAGCAACACAAGTTTGCTTGATACTCCTCCAACTAATGGCTCCACCTCCTAAGACAAAAACATTTCCCGAGGTAGATTTCCGAGAGTCCTGATCGGATTGAAAATCTGAATCTGTATACCCTATGGGCACAAGATTTTCTGACTGGAAAACTAACATATAATCTCTAGTTCTTTTTAAGTACTTAATTATATGTTTAACTGCAGTCCAATGTTCTCTCCCCGGGTTAGATTGAAATCTGCTTACCATGACAACAGTAAAACAGATATCGGGTCTAGTACACAACATCACATACATGAGACTTCTTACTGCAGAAGCATAAGGAACTGCCTTCATGCTTTCTATCTCTTCAGGAGTCTTAGGAGACTGATCCTTAGATAGAACGATTCCATGTCTAAAAGGAAGAAAACCCTTCTTTGAACCCTGCATGTTGAAACGATTGAAAATAGTATCAATATAAAGTGCCTGGGATAAGCCTATCATCCTTTTCTTGCGATTTCGCATAAGCTTGATCCCAAGAATATGAGCAGCTTCTCCCAAGTCCTTCATATCAAAACGCTGAGACAACCAGTCCTTGACCGAAGTCAACATACCTATACAATTTCCTATAAGTAGAATATCATCCACGTATAGTACCAAAAACACCACTGTGGACCCTCACCCGATCCACCGGACCGACGCGACTCGCTTTTAAAAGAAAAGAAAGAAATGAAAAAGTTGGTGTATTCTAGTTTTGAAAACCCGCCCTTGGTGAGGAACGGTGTTGTTTGGAGTCGCCACTTACTTTTTATTTTTGTTTTTAAAATGGGGAAAATTAAGTAAGAACAAAAACCCCTAATGACCCCAGTATGGAAAAAGCGGTCTACGAAAACTAGATTCTGGGTCCGGGGATCAGGTTACCCGTTGGGAAGGTACCTCATGCGAGGTAGCACCCCTCTAGGTCCGAAACTCGGTCTTTACTAATGAATTGGGTATGTGGGAGCATATGGGTCAAAGGTCAAATGAAACCCTAGGCTAAATAGATGTCATGAATCACACAATCCTAATTGGTATTTGACATGCATATGAATTCAACCAAACAAAACGATGGGTGCATACCTGTGGTCCCTAGCCAAGCGCTGCATAAAAGGTCAGCCAAACACAGATAAACACATAACAAACATTCAAGATTAAGCACCATGCATGCATATGAATTCAACAACCAAAGCCAACGATGCGTACTTGTGGTCCCTAGCCAAGCGCTGCAGCAAAGGGTGAGTTAGTCACACAACAATGTATTCAAAATCAAGCATCAAAGCTTGTGCCAAAAAGGAGGATAGCTGGTTGAAATGAGGTAAGGGACTCCCCAAATGTCATACAAATCGAACTAGACTCATCTAGACCACACCACCCATAACTTCAAAATTGCCCATACTAACTGAAATCAAATACTGACTTAAACCTTCAAGATGGCTCTCAAGTGCCCTATAGCAAATGGGTTTGAGCCCCCATGGATAAGGGCTCGAAAAATGCCAAAATCGAGGGCTACCTAAAGTCCTCCAGCAGAACAGGTTTAACTAGTTCTCAACTGGTACAACCCATTGAGAAGAATTCCCAAATTTTTCTAGAAAACTCCTAAATGAGTGAGGATTCAAACAAAAGAAACGACACTCAATCCCGAGCCCGGATGAGTGAGAACCAGACAAAGAAAGGCAGGTGCTCCTTATGGCTGAAAGAGGCAGCCAGCTATGGTGCTGAACCGATTGAACCGGTTCCCAACCAGTACATCCGGTTGATAAAAAATCCCAAATTCGGTCATTAAGTTCCTAAGTGATTAAGGAAGCAAACAAAAGAAACGGTTCTCAATCCCGAGCCCGGATGAGTGAGAACCAGACAAAGAAAGGCAGGTGTTCCTTATGGATGAAAGAGGCAGCCAACTATGGTGCTGAACCGATTGAACCGGTTCCCAACCAGTACATCCGGTTGATAAAAAAATCCCAAATTTGGTCAGTAAGCTCCTAAGTGATTAAGGAAGCAAAAAAAAGAAACGGTTCTCAATTCCGACCCTGGATGAGTGAGAACCAGACAAAGAAAGGCAAGTGTTCCTCATGGCTGACAGAGGCTACCAACTATGGTGCTGAACCGGTTGAACCGGTTCCAAACCGGTTCAGCCGGTTGGTAAAAAAATCCCAAATTCAGTCGGAAAGTTCCTAAGTGATTAAGGAATCAAACAAAAGAAACGGTTCTCAATTCCGACCCCGGATGAGTGAGAACCAGACAAAGAAAGGCAAGTGTTCCTCATGGCTGACAGAGGCTGCCAGCCATGGTGCTAAACCGGTTCCAAACCGGTTCAGCCGGTTGGTAAAAAATCCCAAATTCGGTCAGAAAGTTCCTAAGTGATTAAGGAAGCAAACAAAAGAAACGGTTCTCAATTCCGACCTCGGATGAGTGAGAACCAGACAAAGAAAGGAAAGTGTTCCTCATGGCTGACAGAGGCTGCCAGCTATGGTGCTGAACCGGTTGAACCGGTTCCAAACCGGTTCAGCCGGTTGGTAAAAAATCCCAAATTCGGTCAGAAAGTTCCTAAGTGATTAAGGAAGCAAACAAAAGAAACGGTTCTCAATTCCGACCCTGGATGAGTGAGAACCAGACAAAGAAAGGCAAGTGTTCCTCATGGATGACAGAGGCTGCCAGCCATGGTGCTGAACCGGTTCCAAACCGGTTCAGCCGGTTGGTTAAAAAATCCCAAATTCGGTCAGGAAATTCCTAAGTGATTAAGGAAGCAAACAACAACAATCATGTGTGGCCTTTATTGTCCACACCCAAGCAATACAATCTTCATATCAAAGGGAAGAAAAAATGATGAGGAAGGAGAAAAAGCATATGAAGACGAGGAAGATAAGTTGTAAGTAAAGAAAATTCAGCATGCTTACCTTAGAATCTCCACCAAATATGATCCGTGCATGCCAATGATGACTTCCAAAACTGAGAGGCTGTCACTCTCCTCTTAAAAAAAAACCACAGTGCTGAAGCTTCCCCCACACTCTCAACTCAGAAGATGCTACTGACCTTTTGTTTTTCTCACCAACAGAATTTCCCCTCTCCAAAATGTCCAAGGTCCTTTGCTCTCCTATCCTCTCACCTTTTATACTCATACCCCTCTTAGCATTTGAGCCTCCTGGGTTCCTTCCCCTTTAGCACCGAAATTCCCTTCATCAGCATGGGAACCACACCCCTCATTACTTCTCTTAGACTTACAAGGCCAGCTCACTCCCTTCAGTTTTTTCAGCTTGCTTCACCACCAAGAATCCATATGGATTCGTGGTGGGCTGCAAGGAACCCAAACCAAGGCCTAAAATGGACCCACAACATTGCCCAAAACCAATCTGGAGCTTATGGGCCTGATCCATGTAGGATTTGGGCCTCAAAATTACTAGAATTAGTGTTTTACCTCAGCTGACTCAATGAACCGGCTGAACCGGATGCCAACTGGTCGACCCGATGGAGAAAAATTCTGAAAATTTGACAGAATGTTCCTAGTAGAGTAAGGAATCCATTAAAAAAACGGTGCATGATTCCAAGTTCGGAAGAGGGAGATATGATCAAAACAATTACCAAAAATCAGTGTTCTACACCGGCTGACCTAATGAACCGGTTGAACCGGCTGCCAACCAGCCGACCGGTTGCAAAAAATTTTGAAAATTTTACAGAATGTTCCTGGAAGAATAAGGAATCCATAAAAAGAAACGGTTCTTGATTCCGAGTTTGGATGAGGGAGATACGATCAAAACAAGCCCGAGTGCTCTGAACCTCAACATGCCCCTATAAACCCCAACTAAGCTAAAACATTGGGATGACCCCACTTCCTTCCTATAGCGTGATGTGAACGACTAGGAAAATGGCCATGGTGACCCTCGTAAATGAACCACATATGCACCACAATGGACCACACACAAACCCACACGAGGCTCGGACACCGACTAAGCCCAAAAGGGGCCCTAGTGGTGTCATATGTGAACGATGGGTGGATATGACACTAGAAGGATAAATGCTAGTGTCGAGGGACAAAATTGAGGGTCTACAACCACCTTCTTACCATTCCACTTCTTATACACGCAAGACTCATCATGACACTGATCAAAACCAAAAGTCTTGATCGTCTGGTCAAAACAAGTATTCCAAGATCTAGATGCCTGTTTAAGGCCATAAATGGACCTATTCAATTTGCATAGCAAATGTTCTTGCCCATTTGTTATGAAACCTTCTGGTTGCTTCATATAGATGCATTCATCAAGACTTCCATTTAAGAAAGCTGTTTTGACATCCATTTGCCAAATTTCATAATCGAAATAAGCTGCAATGGATAAGAGAATTCTAATAGACTTAAGCATGGCTACTGGCGAAAAAGTTTCCTCATAATCGATCCCTTCTTTCTGAGTATACCCTTTCGCAACAAGCCTAGCTTTATAAGTTTGCACTTTTCCGTCTATACCTCTCTTTTTCTTATAGATCCACTTACATCCAATGGGTTTCACCCCTTTAGGTGGTTCTACAAGTTCCCAGACTTGATTAGAGTACATAGACTCCATCTCATATTTCATAGCTACCAACCACTTATCAACATCTTTATCTTGTAGTGCATCATCGTAACATACTGGTTCGGTATTCACTTTTTCAGGGATTCTATCAAAAGCTTCTCCCAAGAGTGTATATCGAACCGGTGGTCGTCTTGTTCTCTCATTACGACGAAGTACTACAGGTTGTTCAGCCACACCTTCATCTTGCTATGGCTGTAAGGCCGACAAGTCTATGACTGGTGGGACCACATCCTGTACTTCATCAATATGTTCTTCAAACGGCACATGTATTGGTGCTTCAACATTTTCTTCATCACCAATAGGCAATGAAATGTCAGAAGTTTCAAATTCCGGTCCACTAACATTTCTCCCACCACGTTGAGGTAACGGAATGTCAGCTCCGACCATGAATGGTTCAGGTTCATGTTCTGATGGAAAATTTCTAGTTGGTATGCTGTCTCTTCTCAACTCATTTAAGGCTAATTGGCTTTTGGGAATATGGTTTCTAATATAGTCTTCCTCAAGATAATGTGCATTGGTGCTAACAATGATCTTTTTATCTTTAGGACTATAAAATAAACCACCTTTCGTTCCTCTAGGATATCCAATAAAGAAACATAATTCTGTTTTTGTTTCCAACTTATCTGTTTTCCCTTTCAACACATGTGCTGGACAACCCCACATCCGAACATGTTTCAGGCTGGGCTTACGTCCAGTCCACAGTTCTGTAGGAGTCTTAGGTACTGACTTAGAAGGAACTAAATTCAGAATGTATGCTGCTGTCTCAATTGCATGTCCCCAGAATGAAATTGGCAAATCTGAATAACTCATCATTGATCTAACCATTTCCATAAGTGTCCTATTTCTTCTTTCTGCTACACCATTCTGTTGTGGCATACCAGGTGCAGATAACTGTGAAGTAATCCCTTGTTCTGATAAAAAGTTAATGAATTCCCTAGAGATGTATTCTCCACCACGGTCAGACCGTAATGTCTTGATATATTTTCCATGTCGCTTCTCCGTTTCTGCCTTGAATGCTTTGAATTTCTCAAAAAATTCAGACTTACGGCGCAATAAGTAAATATATCCATACCTTGAGTAATCATCTGTGAATGTCACAAAATACTCAAAACCACCCTTAGCTTGGACACTCATTGGACCACACAAATCAGAATGGATTAATTCAAGAACATCGTTGGCTCTATTACCCTTTAAGGGAAAAGGTCTCTTAGTCATTTTTCCTTCTAGATAGGATTCACACGTTGGTAGTGCCTCCACTTTCAATGAACTCAAAGGTCCATCTTTAACCAACAGAGAAATTCTATCTAAATTAATATGACCAAGTCTCAAATGCCAAAGATAAGTATAGCTCAATTCAATAGGACGCTTTCTTTTCAATGGAGCAACAATATCAAAGTTATTTACTTCAGAATTAGTAAGTTGCAGTTCAGGTGTAACTTTAAGAATATATAAACCATCAATTAAAGAGCCAGAACATATCATTGTTCTCTAAATTTAATAACGACAGAATCATCATAAAATTCATTAAAACAAACAGAATATCTGTTCTTACTCAAACTAGAAACTTAAATCAAATTCCTTCTAATCGAAGGAACATACAAGACATTCTTTAAAGTCAATGTTCTATTATTCTTAAAATTCAAAGCAATGTTTCCTACAGCTAAAACTGCAACTTCAGTGCCATCTCCAAGAAAAATGCTCACTTCCCCTTTACTTAGCTGGCGTGTTTCCTGAAACCCCTGCAATGAATTGCAGACATGATTAGTGGCTCCTGAGTCTACACACCATTTGTGTGTAGTCAACACCGCTAAACAAGTTTCAACAACCAGTAAATGAAAAGGAGATGTACCTTGCTTTTTCTTGGCTAGCCATGTCGGACATTGTAGCTTCCAGTGACCAGGTTGCTTGCAATGAAAACACTTACCTTTCGGTTTTTTCACAACACCATTTACACCATTAGCAGCACCGTTGTTGTTCGGCTTAACATTTTTCTTTTTCTTACCCTTTTTCTGGACAGATGAAGAAGCTCGCTCAATGTTAAGCACAACAGGTGCAGCTCCTTGCTTAATAATAGTCTCAGCAGCTACCAGCTCATTCAGCAGTTTAGACAGAGTAAAATCCATTTTATTCATGTTATAGTTCAAACGAAACTGCTAAAAACAGGGAGGCAGAGTGTTCAAGACCATCTCAATCTGAGTAGCCTTGTCAACTTCAGCACCTAGAACCTCCATGTCATTCAGAAGACTCATCATCTTCAAAACATGAGTTCTTACTTGAGTTCCTTCCTCCATTTTAGAAGTCAGGATCTCCCTTAGTGTGTTCTGCCTTACTGCACTAGTTTGGTCTCCAAACATCTCCTTGAGATTTTCTAAGATGTCATAAGCTGTATCCATTTTCTGATGCTGATGTTGCAAAACATTTGACATAGATGCCAAAATGTAACATCGCGCCATCTCATCAGCTTTAACCCATTTCTGGTGAGCCTTAATTTGATCTTGAGTGGCATCTTCACCGGGTTTTTCAGGACACACTTCACTGAGCACAAACTTATATTCTTCTGCAGTAAGCAAAATGTCCAAGTTTCTTTTCCAATCAACATAGTTAGGACCCTCAAGCTTGTTTTGGGTTAAGATATTGGCTAAGGGATTGAAAGATGTCATTCTGTCACAAGATTATGCATAAAATAAAATTACAGCAATTCAATAATAATCAAAAACTGAATTTAAATCAAGATTGCATAATAACAATAATGATAGCAAAATTCATATATGCATCATAACATCCATGGACAGTAATCTCGATGGAGAATTAAACTAAACATATGTTATGCATATAAAAGCAACATAAGATCAACATGTACCACTCGATGGGAGAAAACATGCCTCTTAAATATAAATGTGAAATTGTAACTTCTAGTCTATGTCCCTAATTAATTTACTCAGATAGAGAGATAAACAAATATAGACAATACTAGAAGAGTTACAATGATTACATCAAAACATATCATCTGCCGATGAGGAAGAAAATGTAAGTAATCACAACTAGCAACTCTTGAAATACTCACAAATTAATGGAAATAAACGAGCTGCTGGTTTACTAAAACATTCATGTTATCAAAACCAAAACTGCAGCAAGCATGTTCTGATTTGCGATAGAAAAATAACCTTACAAAAATCAGCAATAAACACCAATGTTCAGCCATGTAGCATTCTAATTATTGTCTTTTGCGCAGTCTACAACAACACAATCTTATTGCAGAAACTCGCATGGCATATCACCAAAATCACAAATGAAATTATGCATGACATTCGGATGAACAGCTGTGAACTTATGCACTTATATTTAAAAAATTACAGCCATTATCACTCTTGATTTGCGGTAATTAGAAGCATTCAACAATACAATATTATAATTGAAGAATTTGATGAAAACGGCAGCCATTAACATCCTTATATGCAATATAATATTATAATAGAAGCATTTGATGAAAACGGCAGCCATTAACATCCTTATATGCAATATAATATTATAATATAAAACACCCATCATCATGCCAATCTTTGTTGAATTCAAAAAGAACAAACCATGAGCAATATAATATTAATAATTGCCAATCTGCGTGTTAACATCAATGAACATATGCATATTCATATAACAACTGCAGCCATTTGCGTTGCAAATAGCAAACACCCAATTTCCGTCATTCAAAATCTCTCTTTAACAGCAATAAACATGCATCAATCTTTAGTGATTTTGAATCGTAAAACATCCATATTATACAATAGATGAAACACAAAAACAATCCATCGTAAATATGAGAATCTATATAAAAGATGTTTAGCTACCTCCAAACGAGTTTCAGACCAGGCTCTAATACCAATTGATAGAAACCATGATTTACGCAGCGGAAACAAATCATGATGAAACAAGCATGGAGGCAAGCCAAAACCATATGTAAAAGACTGACCTTTTTCTCTGCTAAAAACGCCCACAATCTCCTACAATCTTCTGCTGTTTACCTTATCAATTTCCGGACTATGATTTATGAGTGGGCAGAAAAAACAATAGCTAGGGTTTGTCACTCTCTTTTCTGTTTCTAATATATATCTCTTCGATGGGAAGAAGACCGCTTTTTTAGAAACTCTTTTCTTCTGTTTCTAATATTTATCTCTTCAATGGGAAGAAGATCGCTTTCTTAGAAACTCTTTAGCACATAATTTGCTTCAAGAAAAAAGATATAAGCGTGACTCCCTTTCCCTTAAAATGCTCATTTTAAATAAATTAGATTATCTATTTTTAATTAAATAAAATTTAATTAAAAACTAATCTATCATTTATTTAAAACACATAATTCATGTATAGTCCAAACAATTAAGGCACAGCAGGGACCGCAGGAATAAAATTAACAAGGCTACTAATTATAATAAGAATTCATATAGGACCAGTATATTCTCATTATAATTAATCACAAATTATACCACTAAAAATTCATGATTGAACTCCTTATTAATCTTACAATTCCATTACATAATAATTTATGTTTTCCACGTTAAGATTACAGATGTTATTTACATCAAACAAATTACTGACAATTTATTTGAGTAACAATAGATCTTCAAGATAGTCGCTTAACTTAATTCATGTGTCGGATAAAAATCCACCTGCAGGGTTTACACTATGAAACCTTATAAGCTTACTTAAAGTGCATCATCAATCTCTATACCGAGATGTGGATTCAATCATTATTTAATACATCGCAAACTTAAAGCGTCTTTGTCCAACTCATCGAGTCTTATCGCTCCAATAAATGAAACCCACTCTTTAATGAATCAAAACACAAGATATTTTATATTTGCTTATATTAATTAAATCATGATTAAAAACATAAATCTTATTTCTAATGTCCTAGAGAATATGTTTTAACAGTCAGTACAAAACATCCATTCTCTACTTGGTCCAGTTAGTTATATATAGAATATACTAACACAATTATTATTAAATTATGCCGAAAGATTAATTTATCTAATGCAAATCTCCAATTAAATACAAAGAAATAATTGTTTATAGAATGACATCATAATAACATACTATTAAATTCACGCTTATGCATGGTTAATAGTATATCTCTATTAGAAAGACGAGCTTCAACATCGCTCCTCAAACAAATCATAGTACATGAAGAGTGGTGGAATGGGGTGGAATGGGACACACATCCTCGCGCCAAATCTATTTTTCAACCCCAATTTCTACCAAAAAATTTTCTCAAACTATCTATTTCCGAAGTAAGTGTCATTTTTTAAAAATTATATATATATATATATATATATATATATATATATATATATATATATATATATATATATATATATATATATATATATATATATATATATATATTGATTTGATGAATATATTTCTTTGACCAAATACCGAGGCAAGATTATCTAAATACTTTTTTTGTTTTTGTGTTTTCTTTTGGTTTCATGTAGTTCATGCGATACAATGCAACCCCTGATACTTCTGGTTGGAGAAACAATTTGGAAGATATTTTTGAAGAAGTGTAGGTGACTCCAACATGAAAACTATTATAAACATGGACATGGTTGGAAGATACTTATATTGAAATGATTATTTATTTTAATTATATTCATTTTTGTTTTTGCATGATACAAGGATTAAACAAGGCACCCCAAGTCAATTGATTTATCAAAGATTTCCAAATGAATAACACAATGGTAAGATCCCCTCTATCTTTATTATGACGTTATTTCAAGCTTTCAAATACATGATTACCTTAATATATTGTTTGTTTTTAATATCTTAATACATTTTATCAATTTTATTTTATCGATTATAACATTATACTGGGAATGAGTTTCAAACTATTTGACTTGGAACAACTTTTATCTTTTGTGTGATGCAGTTGATAGCTGAAACAATATGAATCAAATCAGAAAGATTCTTGGAAAGGACAACATGATAGTAAAATGTACAAAAACTCAATATTTTACATTGATCATTTTATGAACTTCAAGAAATTGAAAGTTCCAAACTTCATTACTTGATTTAAGCCAAATTGTAGACGGTTTTTGTTTATTTGTATTGAAATATTATTTTTCGGTTATTTATAACATTGTGCTTGTAATGTTGGTATTTTCATAATATCATATAATTTGAATTTGAAATGATGAAGCAATATTCATGGAGAAACTCTACATAGATGACATATTTCAATTCCAAAAGCAATTGTTGCATTCTTACTCTCACCTTTATTCCCTATCTTGTCTCCCACTTTCCAAAAAATTAATACTTTATCTTTTTGTAATGAGATTGTATTAATAAATTAAGCAACACCATCTCTTGAAAAAGTTTATTTAATTCTTTATTTTTTTTAATGACATTTTATTAATAAAGTAATTCCTACCTTTTGAAAAAGTTGATTTTTTAAGCATTTTATCAATAAAGCAATGGTATGATTGTTACAATAATAATAATTTACTTATAATCCCCATCTAAAATTAATTATAATAAACTTTTTGCTACTTTTATCGTGAGTTATACAAGACAATTTTCAAGAATTGTGCATCCATTTAACTTTCAGTAGTCATTGCATGTCATAACAGAAAGAAACTCTAATCCTTTCATATATAGGGCTTTATTAGTGGTTGGTCATTGTAGGTTAAAATGCCTAGTGAGCTTTACATCTATAAAACGTGGAAGCTCCACCAAAATATGTATTAGTTGTCATGAAAAATGTTCCTATGCTAAAAATCATATATATATATATATATATATATATATATATATATATGAATTTAAGAATTAAATTTCATTTTATATTATATATTAAGAAGTTAAATTTAAGTTCAAATAATTAATAATGGTTATTGATTTAATTTTTTAATAAATGATTTTGTTAATTAACATTTTTATAAAGAATGTTTTTAATTTTTTCACAGTTAAATTTATTTATTAGTTTGATTTTAAGTGTGAAGACTTAATATCTAAGGCATGCATATATTTACTATTGGATATGGTCGAAAGAGTAAAAAAAAAATAAAAAATAAAATAAAATTTGAGTTCATTTCAAATTCTATTAATTAAAATATTTTTACTCCGGGTTTTATTCCAACCATAGCATAAAAGAAAATATATGATTAATTTAATAATTTAAAATTCTAATTAATTTAATTCTATTAAATCTATTAATGAAATATTAAAGGGTCCACTAAGAAACAGTGATCCAATTATAGATTGAAAATTAATAATGAAACTACTAGCTCATATGAAGTAGGGAAAGTAATCTAATGTAGAGAGAAAGAAAGAGAATTATGTTAATAAAACAAAACTAAATTCTAATCAACATAAAAAGAGTAACAGTAGTGTAGGCTTTAAGGCTGAATACAACTCAAAAGTAATAACTGTCTAGTTGAAAAGGAAAAAAGGTATTGGAATCCACAAACTAAAGACAAGTAAATAATGTCAAAGGGCTATGGGCCTTGAGGCTCACTTTTGAGGATTAACCCTAATCTTAGTTCAATCTCAATTAAACCTACTAGCTTTTCGTTTAGGAAAAAAATAATAATTAAATGGAGTGAACAAACAATTTAATGAATAATCATGATATGCAAGTGTTAGGATGGTTAATTCATATTTAAGACAATTTTAAAACATATTTATAATAAGTTTGATAATTAGAAATTCGTATAGAATAATCATAATAACATTTAAAAAACATATTAGATGTCAAACATATAATGATAGGTCAAGACATATCTTTGACCAATCGATCAGTTATACAAAAACCTACTACTTGTACAAAAACTTACTACCTGTGAACTCCCGCATCTACATGGTCTTGAGGATCTCACTATCCTAGATCACAATACCAAATAACACATCTCTTAGTCATCCCATTAAGGGCATAACATAGCATACTCTATCATTTTGTGAGGAATTTTCTTATGGGCAAACGTGGTCCAAATGTAACAAGACTTGAAAGGTTAGAATCATTATCAAGTCTATTATTTGGTAAAAACAATTAGGGATTTTAATACTTTACCAAAAATTCAAAAATCACTAACTAGTTAGAATATATAAAAAAACAAGGTATTCCTCATTCTTAAAAAATCCCTTTTTCTCATGAAATTACCACTATAAACCTAACTCAATCTAATATATTAGATTGTTTGAGCTTGATTTAGGTCATTCCAATGTTGAAAACAAATTAGGGTTCACCCATTATGGGTTAAAAGGTATCATCCAATTCCTTTTGAGTATCAACATTATAGGATATCATTCTCATCAATTTCTAACAATTTATATGTGAATGAAACTTAAATTACAATGTTTTCCTTCACTTTCTTGACAACCAAACAATACAAAAGTAATAAAAATGGTTTCAAAAGATACAAAAATTTCACACATGCAAAAACTTAATCTTTAACAACACTAGCCTAAAGAAGATTTGGAGAAGAAAAAGAAGAAAATGGAAAAAGTAAAAATGCAAGATGAGATTACTTACCTCTAATTACTCCTCTAACTAGATATTTTACTCCTTGATGTTTGAATCTCACTTTTACACCATTTTCTCTCAATAAATTTTCAAAGAAAGAGAAGAGGAAGAAAAAGAAATTTATAGGGAAAAGTAAAGAGAATTGGTTTTTCTTTAAATTTTTCCTATTTTATATTTCCTTTTCAAATGAGTTAAAGTAAATGCACTTCTCTACACTATCAGGTGACCAAACTACCCTTGGCTACCACCAAAATTTCAAGTATACTCCTCTTGTCTTGTAGCGTCGAATTCTTCATATCTATGTGTAACATATGAGAACCCCAAGTGTGACATGCGTTGCTTCTAATATATTCCCAATAATTCTTCATATCTCCATGTGTGAAATTTAACAACCATTAAGTGTGACACTTGGCACATCTAGTACATTCTCAACCATTCTTCATATCTCTGTCACATTTGACAACCCATAAGTATGATATATGGCACTTCTAGTACATTCCCAAATTAATTGCACTTATACTAATAACTAGTTAACGTAATTATTTCCTAACTTATTTTTATAGTTTTGAGGTTATTTAACTTTTCTAATTATCTTAATTCATTAAGGATTTAATTATTTCACAAATATTTTATTTATTTTAAATTTAAGATACAAGCAAATAGAAAAATGAAAATTTTATTTCATTTGAACTAGAGTTGTAAAACCTTTGTTGTAACAAACATTCTTTGAATTTGAGCTTTAATATAGAAAATGAAATTCTCACATTTAACTTTAAGCATCACATCTTGGGACATAGTCCTCTAGGCATATAAAATAATATATTTAGATTATGTTTGGTACGTAAGAATGAGAAATGAAAAAGAAAAATTTATTTCCATTCTTATTTCTTTTCTAATAAGTGGTGGTTTCAATTCTTGTCTTTAGATGCAAATAGAATTATAAAGTTTGAATGATTATTTGTTTTCATTTTAATATTTCTTAATAAAAATAATAAATAAAAAATAATGATAAAAACTCATACAAAGCTAATAGAATTTTTAAGGGTGAAATAGTAATTTAAGATGTTTTATATCATTTCTTACATTAAGGAAATTAAAATATCTTATATTAGAGATAAATTAAAATCTCATTTAAATGAAATTTCATTCCTCATATCAAACATGGTGTTATATTATTTTTGAGCCTTCATTGTTATTATCACCTTCATTATTTTATATTGATGGCTGCCACCATCACATGCACCACCAATGTCTATTTCCATTTTTCATTCTTGATATCAAACATGGTGTTACATTATTTTCGAGCCTTCATTGTTATTATCACCTTCATTATTTTATATTTGATGGCTGCCACCATCACATGCACCACCAATTCAATAAATAATTTTTGAAGAGCATTCGTCGATAGAGCTGTCATAAGGATAAAGACAATATCACAAAGGAATTATTTTATTGCCACTATGTAACGTAAAGTAATAGCCCTTGTATGTATAGGTTGGACTTGGCCCAACTCTCCAAGTCAGTCCACGGTTGGTGAGGGGACAGTGTGGGTGGAATCTAAGGGAGGCTCAAGGTTTAAACATTTTGATAACTGTTTTTAATAATAAAAAATTATTTTTCAAACTCAAAAAAATTGGACAAAAATCAGTTTTTGAGAACATATGCTAAAAACGGGGCGTTTTTTAGTATGTATTTTAATTGTTTTCACTTATATTTTTAAAAATATTTAAAAGGATGATTTTATAAATAGAGAAAATGATTGAAAGTAAAGTATTTTAAAAAAATATTTAAAAATATGGATAATAAGTTGGAAACATTTTGCTTTTTCAAACAAATTTTTATTTTAAATGAAAATATTTTTAAACAAGTACTTAGGCTTTGCCCTATTTTAAAATCCATCCCATTTTTAACCACTTGGAGAATAGAACGAATTTGGTAGGTTATAATTAATATGAGGTTATTGTAATCGATTATTTTTTAACTCAAATCAATTTGATTTAACATCGTCGAATTGGTTTGATTCCGATACTTTCATTCAATTTGAGCTAAAATTAAATTTATATATTTTCTAGAAAAATTATAGCCTAAAAACCTACTCTTACGTTAAATAAATAAATATAAATTATATAATATATGACAAAAAAAAATGTGGTACTCTAATTTAAAACATCACCATGTATTAAACTAAAGCAAAATTTAATTTAACTTTTTTTTGGATGGATAGATTTGTATAATTTTTTTTTGTATAAGTTCCTAACCCCACTTTTAAAATATTTATTATTTCATTTGATAGACTTTCTATTTCCAAGTCTCCATACCACTCCCCATTCTCTATTCATCTTTGGGTGCCTCCCTTCTCTCTCATTCTCTTTCAACCATTTTCATTACTATCTCTCCTATTCTCAAGTATTTTCATCACAATCTCATTCTTCTTGGCTAGCAATTTCATCTCAGAAATACAACAAAGGCAGGTATGACTGATTTTCTCCATATACTAATCATAGTGTAGTTTTTTTTTTTTTTTTTTATTTCTTTGCTATTACCTGTTTTTGTTTTCCTCTTTCTTTTTTTCTGGAAATTTTTTGAGTTAATTAGTTCGCAAGTATTTGTTTATTTTGATGTGGTTGAATTTTTTGTAGGGAGAAAGAAAAAAATGAAAAAAATAAAAATAGAGAAAAGGTTAAATATTTTCTTCATCAATTAATTGCTTACATGGTATGAATTATTTACCTTATTTCATAAAGCTAAAACATTCTATGATATATTAATGCATGACTTAAATGTAAGAATGCAATAGTTCGATATGCTATAATGATCTTAATTTGTTTGTTTATATATTTAATATTTGAATGATTATTTGTTTTCATTTTAATATTTGCTAACAAAGATAATAAATAAAAAGTAATTATAAAAACTCATATAAAACTAATAAAATTGTAAGGCAATTTAAAATGTTTTATATCATTTCTTACATTAAGGAAATCAAAATACCTTATATTAGAGATAAATTAAAATCGCATTTATGAGTGAGATTTCATTTCTTCTTATTCCTTTTATATTATCATTTAAATTATTCAAACATGAACAAATGAGATGTTTATTTCCATTTTTCATCCCTAATACCAAACATGGTGTTAGTTCTTATCACCATCACATGCACCACCAATTCAATAAACAATTTTTAAAGAAGCATTAGTCAATAGAGCTAAGTTGATTACCAGCTGTCATAAGGATAAAGACAATATCACAAAGGAATTATTTTATTGCCACCATGTAACATAAAGTAATAGCCCTTGTATGTATAGGTTGGGCTTGGCCCAACTCTCCAAGTCAGTCCACGGTTGGTGAGGGGACAGTGTGGGTGGAATCTAAGGGAGGCTCAAGGTTTAAACATTTTGATAACTGTTTTTAATAATAAAAAATTATTTTTCAAACTCAAAAAAATTGGACAAAAATCAGTTTTTGAGAACATATGCTAAAAACGGGGCGTTTTTTAGGATATATTTTAATTGGTTTTACTTACTTTTTTAAAAATAATTTTATAAATAGAGAAAATAATTAAAAATAAAATATTATGAATAAAAAATATTTTAAAAGAAAACATTTAAAAATATAAAGAACAAGTTAAAAACATTTTACTTTTCCAAATGAACTTTTATTTTAAAAAATATCATAAAAATATTCTTCAATAAGGACTTAGGCTTTGGACTATTTTAAAATTCATTTAACTTTAACGACTTGGAGAATAAAGTGGAATTAGTAGGTTATAATTAAACTGAAGTCATTATAATTGATTATTTATTAACTCAAAAAGAATTTAATTTAACATTATGGATTGGGTTTGATTTGGTTATGTTCATTCAATTTGAGTTAAAATTAAATTTATATATCTTTTAGAAAAATTATAACAGAAAAACCTACTCTTATGTTAAATAAATAAATATAAATTATATAATATATGACTAAAAAAAAGTGGGAGTCTAATTTAAAGCATCACCAAGTATTAATCTAACCCAAAATTTAATTTAACTTTTTCTTTTGGATTGATTAGATTTGTATGATTTTTTTTTCTATAAGTTCCTAACCCCACTTTTAAAATAATTATTATTTTATTTGATAGACTTCTTATTTCCAAGTCTCCAAACCATCTCCATTCTCTATTCGTCTTTGGTTGCCTCCTTCCTCTCTCATTCTCTTTCAACTATTTTCATTACTCTCCTATTCTCTCTTAGGTATTTTTCATCACAATCTCATACTTCTTGGTAATCAATTTAAGTCATAATTAATGTCATTAATCTAAATAACCCTTTCAATTGAATTAAATACATTATTAAAAAAACTTAGAGAAAAAAAACCTTTTAACCCTTACAAATGGAGTACTAAGCAAGGAGAAAGCTACTAATGTATTTTAACATTGGTCTTAAACTTAGGAACTTTCCTTAGTTAAACCATTTGCTGATTTATTTACTCTCCGTTGTAAATTAATGTCAGGTGGAGTTTATAAGATGTCTTCCTTATAAAAAATAAATTATTTTTATGGACCCACATGTCACTTATAAGATTTTTTTTCCCCTGTTTTTAAAATTCAAATTTGTTTTGTTCCTATATGGATATTATAAGATGTTTTCATTTTCAAATGTAAGTTATTATATTTCTATTGCCGATCCACCGCCATGTGATGTGATGTTGTAAAATATTTTCTTTTTTAAAATATAAGTGTCTTGATTTTGTTTTTATGAAGCCTTCCATAATGTGAAGTGATGTTGTAAAATATTTTCCTTTTTGAAAATATTTTCTTTTTAAAAATATAAGTGTCTTGACCTCATTCTAGGAACCCATCTACCATGTGATATGATGTTGTAAAATATTTTTTTTTTAAAAATATAAATGTTCTATGAACTCATCCACCATGTGATGTGATGTTGTAAAATATTTTCTTTTTAAAATATAATTATCTTGACCTTATACTATCGTCCCATCCGTCATGTGATGTAATATTGTAAAATATTTTCTTTTTTAAAATGTAATGTCTTGACCTTATTCTATGAACCCATCCAACATGTGATGTGATGTTATAAAATTTTTTTTTTTAAATATGTTTTTATAAGGACCCACACCTAATGAGCTAAAAAACATCTTCATGACTTTAAAACGCATTTATATGATTAATCGGAGTTCATATTTATATAAAATAAAAAATTTTCTCTTATATCCAATATAAGCCTTCACAGTCTTAACTTATTTTATAAATTCATCCATCATGTGATGTGATGCTGTAAAATATTTTCCTTTTCTAAAATATTTTATTTTTAAAAATATAAATATTTTGACCTTATTCTATGAACCTATCCACCATGTGATGTGATGTTGTAAAATATTTTATTTTCTAAAATATAAGTGTTTTCATCTTATTCTATGATCTATCATGTGATGTGATGTTGTAAAATATTTTCCTTTCTAAAATATAAGATCTTTGACCTTTTTTTTCCTAGCAAAACTAAAAATGTTATCCTATATACATATGATATCATATTTTTAAAATTGGATTTATAAGTGTAAAAGTTTATGGGTACATACAAAATATAATGTCATGTTTTTTCAATCCAAATATGATGTCATATTTTTAGAACCAAATCATTCATTAAAGTAAAAAAATTATTGGGTCACGATTATATTCAAGGATAAAGTAAAATTGTAACTTTATCCATCATCAATATTTATATTCTACAATTCTATTGATGAATACTAATCATGATATTATTAATGATGCACGTAATCACATTTGAACTCTCATATTCTAATTGTACATTTTAGATTTAATTGTAAGATTTTCTACCTTCGTTTTTCAATGTGAGCTTCCATGCATATAACCTATGATTCAATATTACAAATGCAGATAATTCATCTCCTTAATACTTTGTCAAAGCTTATTCCTTCCATCAATTATCCCAAGAACAAGGTCAGGGTTATTTATTTCTTTTATTGTATTGAGTTGTTGCTTCAATTAGTTTAAATTATATTTTATACATTTAAATTGAGTTTATATTTATGTTTTATTTGGAAAGTTTAAGGAAAAGAAAATAAAGAGGAATAAATCTTTCTTTTATTTGTTTTTTTAATGGAAAAATTAAGGGAATGAAAAGTCAAGAAAATAATTAAATAATTGAGAAATGTTTTTTTTTTTTTTTTTTTAACTTTCACTACCTTTATACAAGGAAAATAGAAAGAAAAAAAGTATTAATATCTTCTCTTTTCTTTTCCTTTATTTTTTTTTCCTCCCCTTTTTCTATGACATTCAA